>NC_133325.1:179192844-179535344 GCF_042186555.1 Aquarana catesbeiana | reverse complement strand
GCTCAGCCACAGTGATCTTTGGGTTCTTCTTTACCTCTCTCACCAACGCTCTTCTCCCCTGATAGCTCAGTTTGGCCGGATGGCCAGCTCTAGGAAGGGTTCTGGTCATCCCAAACGTCTTCCATTTAAGGATTATGGAGACCACTGTGCTCTTAGGAACCTTAAGTGCAGCAGAAATTTTTTTTGTAACCTTGGCCAGATCTGTGCCTTGCCACAATTCTGTCTCTGAGCTCTCCAGGCAGTTCCTCTGACCTCATGATTCTCATTTGCTCTGACATGCACTGTGAGCTGTAAGGTCTTATATAGACAGGTGTGGCTTTCCTAATCAAGTCCAGTCAGTATAATCAAACACAGCTGGACTCAAATGAAGGTGTAGAACCATCTCAAGGATGATCGGAAGAAATGGACACCACCTGAGTTAAATATATGAGTGTCACAGCAAAGGGTCTGAATGCTTAGGACCATGTGATATTTCAGTTTTTCTTTTTTAATAAATTTGCAAAAATGTCAACAATTCTGTGTTTTTCTGTCAATATGGGGTGCTGTGTGTACATTAATGAGGAAAAAATGAACTTAAATGATTTTAGCAAATGGCTGCAATATAACAAAGAGTGAAAAATTTAAGGGGGCCTGAATACTTTCCGTCCCCACTGTATAGTTCGCAGAGAGAACTGGGAACAATGGTATCCAGTAACAGTCAGCAGAGGCAGAGAAGACAGGGAGTTAACAGCTCAGGATTTCTGGCAGGATTGAATAGGTATTTTTTTTTGCACTCATAGAAAAGCTATAACAAAGTGCTTACAATAATATATTTAACCACTTAAGGACCGAGCCTCTTTTTTAGATGTGCTGTTTACAAGTTAAAAGAATTTTTTTTTTGCTAGAAAATGAATTAGAACCCCATACATTATATATATTTTTTTCTAACACCCTAGAGAATAAAATGGCGGTCGTTGCAATACTTTCTGTCACACCGTATTTGCGCAGCAGTCTTACAAGCGCACTTTTTAAAAAAAAAAATACACTTTTTTTTAATTAAAAAATAAGACAACAGTAAAGTTAACCCAAAATTTTTTTTTATATTGTGAAAGATAATGTTACGCCGAGTAAATTGATACCCAACATGTCACGCTTCAAAATTGCACCTGCTCGTGGAATGGCGACAAACTTTTACCCTTAAAAATCTACATAGGCAACGTTTAAAAAATTCTACAGGTTGCATGTTTTGAGTTACAGAGGAGGTCTAGGGCTAGAATTAATACTCTTGCTCTACCGATTGCAGTGATACCTCACATGTGTGGTTTGAACACCGTTTTCATATGTGGGCCCTGCTCACGTATGCGCTCGCTTCTGCACACGAGCTCAGTGGGACGGGGCGCGTTTACATTTTTTTTTATTCTTATTTATTTTACCTTTTATTTTTTACTTTTACAGTGTTTTTTTTTTTTTTTTAAATTGTGTCACTTTTATTCCTATTACAAGGAATGTAAACATCCCTTGTAATAGAATAAAAGCATGACAGGACCTCTTAAATATGAGATCTGGGGTCAAAAAGAACTCACATCTCATATTTACACTAAAATGCAATAAAAAAAATCAAAAAGAAATGGTCATTTACAAAAGGAATTTAAAAAAAAAAAAATGGCCCTTTAAGAGCTATGGGCGGAAGTGACGTTTTGACATTTTTTGCAATGCCATGGGAACCGCAGGCCGAACAAGAGGACACTGGGGTTATGGCAGCTAGCTGCTGCAATAACAACGATTTCCTCCTTCAAAATCAGGACGTATATGGGCATGCGGCGGTCCGGAAGTGCTTAACAGGCCAAAAGGCAACAGATCAACAGATTAAAAAAGTTGATTGGTAGGTTTAACATACACTTAAGTGACAATTACGGTTGCCATCATCTTTTTGACCATGCCATGTGATGTTACCAGTGACCTCCCACCCCACTATGACTGATATGTATACAAACAGCGCAATGCATTGAGTGAGTTATGACTACCCCTGTGCTCTTTAATAAGGGTGCTGTAACCACCTTTAAAATAAGTGGAAAATCCATGCAAAGGAGGCAATGTTCTGCCGAAACAAGATTTCAGTATTAAATCCAACAGGTAGTTTCTGTATTTGCTGAAAATATTCTTAGCCTGAAAAATTATAACTAATGCAGCCTCCACATCTACGGAATGATAAGCTGCAATATATTACATTTTTGTTTTTGGGTTTAGTCATCATTTAAAGAAAATGCTAACCTCTCTTAATCATATAGAGCAATATGTTCTTCTTTGCAGTTTGCATCTTTTGTATTTCTCCTTTATCCTTTTATTAGTCAGCAGCAATATTATTTGTTATGACATATTATAAATGCACAGTGAACATTTGGTGTTTGTGTCTGTGCTTAGAGAAGATTAATCTACCCCAGACTGTTTACTAATATGAATCATTCATCAGAATAATCTTTCATTGGGAACACAAAAGAAGGAAAACAAAGTGCTGTCCTATTTTTTTGGTGACGCACCATTGTGGGATAGAGAGATAAAGGACAAAAATTTGCAGCTGGGACCATCGTTCTCTAAAAAACATACTAAATTAAGAATATACTATGTATGTGTATATGTGTGTGTGTGTGTGTGTGTGTATGTGTATATATATATATATATATATATATATATATATATATATATACACACTATATAATGGCATGGCATCCCAGTCTTAGTCCTGTAGGGTTTAATATTGAGTTGGCCCACCCATTGCAGCTATAACAGGTTCAACTCTTCTGGGAAGGCTGTCCACAAGGTTTAGGAGTATGTCTATGGGAATGTTTGACCATTCTTCCAGAAGCGCATTTGTGAGGTCAAACAGTGATGTGGATGAGAAGGCCTGGCTCACAGTCTCTGCTCTAATTTATCCCAAAGGTGTTCTATTGGGTTGAGGCCAGTCAACATCCTCCACCCCTCTTTTATCGTTTATCCATGTCTTTATGGACCTTGCTTTGTGCAGTGGTGTGCAGTCATTTTGAAACAGGAAGGGGCCATCCCAAACTGTTCCCAGTTGGGAGAATGAAATTGTCCAAAATGTCTTGGTATACTGACACCTTAATTGCGTGTACACACGATCGGACTTTACGGCATACTTGGTCCGGCGTACTGGATTTCGTCGGACAATTCGATCGTGTGTGGGCTCCAGCGGACTTTGTTTTCTCAAAAGTTTGACGGACTTAGATTTGAAACATGTTTCAAATCTATCCGACGGACTCGAGTCCGGTCGAAAAGTCAGCTCGTCTGTATGCTAGTCCGACGGACAAAAAACGACGCTAGGGCAGCTATTGGCTACTGGCTATGAACTTCCTTGTTTTAGTCCGGTCGTACGTCATCACGTACGAATCCGTCGGACTTTGGTTGATCGTGTGTAGGCAAGTCCGTTCATTCGAAAAGTTGAAAAGTCCGCCGGGCAAAGTCTGCCGTAAAGTCTGGTCGTATGTACGCGGCATTAGAGTTCCCTTCACTGAAACTAAGAGGTCAAGCCCAACCCCACACCAGAATCCCCCCTCCACCAAACATTTGGACCAGTGCACAAAGCAAGGTCCATAAAGACATGAATGAGTGAGTTTGGGATGGAGGAACTTGACTGGCCTGCACAGAGTCCTGACCTCAACCTGATAGAACACCAGTGGGATGATTTAGAGTGGATACTGCAAGCCAAGCCTTCTCATCTACATCAGTGCCTGACAGCCTTCCCAGAAGAGTTGAAGCGGTTATAGCTGCAAAGGGTGGTCCAACTCAATATTGAACCCTATGGAATAAGACTGGGATGCTAATAAAGTTCATGTGTGTGTAAAGGCAGGCATCACAATAATTTTGGCAATATAGTGTTTGTTGTGTGTGTGTGTGTGTGTGTGTGTGTGTGTGTGTGTGTGTGTGTGTGTGTGTGTGTATGTGTATATATATATATATATATATGTATATATATATATATATATATATATATATATATATATATATATATATATATATATATATATATATATATACAGTATCTCACAAAAGTGAGTACACCCCCCACATTTTTGTAAATATTTTATTATGTCTTTTCATGTGACAACACTGAAGAAATGACACTTTGCTACAATGTAAAGTAGTGAGTGTACAGCTTGTATAACAGTGTAAATTTGCTGTCCCCTCAAAATAATCAACACACAGCCATTAATGTCTAAACCACTGACAACAAAAGTGAGTACACCCCTAAGTGAAAATGTCCAAATTGGGCCCAAAGTGTCAATATTTTGTGTGGCCACCATTATTTTCCAGCACTGCTTTAACCCTCTTGGGTATGGAGTTCACCAGAGCTTCACAGGTTGCCACTGGAGTCCTCTTCCACTCCTCCATGATGACATCACAGAGCTGGTGGATGTTAGAGACCTTGCGCTCCTCCACCTTACGTTTGAGGATGCCCCACAGATGCTCAATAGGGTTTAGGTCTGGAGACATGCTTTGCCGGTTCATTGCCTTTCCCCTCAGCTTCTTTAGCAAGGCAGTGGTCCTTTTGGAGGTGTGTTTAGGGTTGTTATTATGTTGGAATACTGCGGCTTCAATATGTCACAGTACATGTTGGCATTCATGGTTCCCTCAATGATCTGTAGCTTCCCAGTGCCGGCAGCACTCATACAGCTCCAGATCATGACACTCCCACCACCATGCTTGACTGTAGACAAGACACACTTGTCTTTGTACTCCTCATCTGGTTGCCGCCACACATGCTTGACACCATCTGAACCAAATAAGTTTATCTTGGTCTCATCAGACCACAGGACATGGTTCCAGTAATCCGTATCCTTAGTCTGCTTGTCTTCAGCAAACTGTTTGCGGGCTTTCTTGTGCATCATCTTTAGAAGAGGCTTCCTTCTGGGACAACAGCCAAGCAGGCCATTTTAATGCAGTGTGCGGCATATAGTCTGAGCACTGACAGGCTGACCCCCCACCCCTTCAACCTCTGCAGCAATGCTGGCAGCACTCATATGTCTAGTTATAAAGGCAACCTCTGGATATGACGCTGAGCAGGTGCACTCAACTTCTTTGGTCGACCATGGCGAAGTCTGTTCTGAGTGAAACCTGTCCTGTTAAACTGCTGTATGGTCTTGTTGACCATGCTGCAGCTCAGTTTCAGGGTCTTGGCAATCGTCTTATAACCTAGACCATCTTTATGTAAAGCAGTGGTTCTCAACTCCTGTCCTCAGGACTCACTAACAGGCCAGGTTTGCAAGATAACGGAAATACATCACAGGTGATATCATTTGCTGCTCAGTGATTGCAGTATTCTAGTCTGCATCTGCCCAAGGTAATACTTAAAATCTGGCCTGTTAGTGGGTCCTGAGGACCGGAGTTGAGAACCACTGATGTAAAGCAACAATTCTTTTTTTCAGATCCTCAGAGTTCTTTGTCATAAGGTGCCATGTTGAACTTCCAGTGACCAGTATCGGAGAGTAAGAGCGATAACACCAAATTTAACACACCTGCTCACCATTCACACCTGAGACCTTGTAACACTTAACAAGTCACATGACACCAGGGAGGGAAAATGGCTAATTGGGCCCAATTTGGACATTTTCATTTAGGGGTGTACTCACATTTGTTGCCAGCGGTTTGGACATTAATGGCTGCGTGTTGAGTTATTTTGAGGGGGCAAAATATTTACAAAAATGTGAGGGGTGTACTCACTTTTGTGAGATACTGTGTATATATATATATATATATATATATATATATATATATATATATATATATATATATATACAAAATGTCATTATTTTTTATTTTTGGGAATATTAAGAAAATGTCAGTTTTCCTTTAGAGAACACGGTTCCATAGTGCCACATATGTTTGGCCAAATAAAGAAATTATCTTGTTAAATGCAATTTACAGACCTGTAGAAGATATTTAGAGCAAACTACATCTTCAGAAATGCGGTGTATGCCATACATGCTAATAAAGTACTTCTATGCTAGTACTACCCATCTATGGGCAGTGCCAAAATGGAATGACTAAAGTGGTTAATGACTCATACCACACCTCAGAGCTTGTATCAATACCTTTAGGCAATACATAAAGAGCAAGATGGGACTCTAGACTTTCCTGCTCCTCTGCTGACCAAGACAATTTTGGAAAACTTCCATCAGCGTTCAACCACATCAATATGGCACACATTACTGCTAAAAGCAATTCATTGTGGGTCAGTGGGAAAAAATGTACCTTACATTGGTAGTTAGTGGGAAGAATGCCCCCTGCACTGGCTGTGGTGGTCAGAATGCCACCCTTACAGATGGCTAAAATTATCATCAGAGTTATGCTGGTGACATTTGCCCTGAAACTATGCAGACACGATCAAATAGGAGACCAGTTAGACAGAGCTCAAGGAACCCCTAGTAACCTCTGGATGAATCCTAGGGTTCCATGGAACCCTAGTTGAGAATGGCTGGTCTAATGGTATTTTGATTCATTTCCATTCCAGATATGATCATTTGCAGGGGCATAACTAGAAATCACAGGGCCCCATAGCAAAATGTTGTATGGGCCCCCCCTTACCCAGGGGCGGATCCAGAGTCTAGTCTCGGGAAGGGCACTGACAGAAAATACATTTTTTCGGGGCAATTTATCAGGGAAATGGCTGATGTTGGCGCTTCAATCATCACGGCACCATGGTTATTATAGTGTCAGGATGATTGAAACACATTATTTCTATTATTACATTGTTATAGAAAATGAAATAGTTCACCTCACCATAATGCAGAATCAGTGGGAGCCCTGAGTGTGTCACTTGCCAAATCGCCTGCCACCAGATGCAGATTGTCACTTGTCACAAGTTGCGGATTGTCTCTTGCCACGTCACCTGCCACACGTTGCAAATTGTCCACTATCACCTGCCACACATTGCTGATTGTCCACTTGCCACGTCACCTGCCACAAGTTGTGGATTGTCACTTGCCACATCACCTGTCACACATTGTGGATTGTTCATTTGCCACGTCACCTGCCACAAGTTGTGGATTGTCCACTTGCCACGTCACCTGCCACAAGTTGCGGATTGTCACTTGCCACGTCACCTGCCACAAGCTGCGGATTGTCACTTGCCATGTCACCTGCCACAAGTTGCGGATTGTCACTTGCCACATCACCTGCCACAAGCTGCGGATTGTCACTTGCCACATCACCTGCCACAAGCTGCGGATTGTCACTTGCCACATCACCTGCCACAAGCTGCGGATTGTCACTTGCCATGTCACCTGCCACAAGTTGTTGATTGTCCACTTGCCAAGTCACCTGCCACAAGTTGCGGATTGTCACTTGCCACGTCACCTGCCACAAGCTGCGGATTGTCACTTGCCACGTCACCTGCCACAAGTTGCGGATTGTCACTTGCCACATCACCTGCCACAAGCTGCGGATTGCCACTTGCCACATCACCTGCCACAAGCTGCGGATTGTCACTTGCCACATCACCTGCCACAAGCTGCGGATTGTCACCTGCCACAAGTTGTGGATTGTCCACTTGCCACGTCACCTGCCACAAGTTGCGGATTGTCACTTGCCACGTCACCTGCCACAAGCTGCGGATTGTCACTTGCCACACCACCTGCCACAAGCTGCGGATTGTCACTTGCCACAAGCTGTGGATTGTCACTTGCCACGTCACCTGCCACAAGCTGCAGATTGTCACTTGCCACGTCACCTGCCACAAGTTGCAGATTGTCCACTTGCCACGTCACCTGCCACAAGTTGTGGATTGTCACTTGTCACGTCACCTGCCACAAGCTGCGAATTGTCACTTGCCACTTCACCTGCCACAAGCTGTGGATTGTCACTTGCCACGTCACCTGCCACAAGCTGCGGATTGTCACTTGCCACATCACCTGCCACAAGCTGCAGATTGTCACTTGCCACGTCATCTGCCACAAGTTGCGGATTGTCCACTTGCCAAGTCACCTGCCACAAGTTGCGGATTGTCACATCACCTGCCACAAGCTGCGAATTGTCACTTGCCACGTCACCTGCCACAAGCTGCGGATTGTCACTTGCCACGTCACCTGTTACAAGCTGCGGATTGTCCACAAGCTGCGGATTGTCACTTGCCACGTCACCTGCCACAAGCTGTGGATTGTCCACTTGCCACGTCACCTGCCACAAGCTGTGGATTGTCACTTGCCATTGTCACTTGCCACGACACCTGCCACAAGCTGCAGATTGTCACTTGCCACGTCATCTGCCACAAGTTGCGGATTGTCCACTTGCCACGTCACCTGCCACAAGTTGCGGATTGTCACGTCACCTGCCACAAGCTGTGAATTGTCACTTGCCACGTCACCTGCCACAAGCTGCGGATTGTCCACAAGCTGCGGATTGTCACTTGCCACGTCACCTGCCACAAGCTGCGGATTGTCCACTTGCCACGTCACCTGCCACAAGCTGCGGATTGTCCCTTGCCATTGTCACTTGCCACGACACCTGCCACAAGCTGTGGATTGTCTCTTGCCACGTCACCTGCCAGAAGTTGGGGATTGTCCACTTGCCACAAGTTGCAAACTGTCCACCTGTCACCCATTGCGGATTGTCCACTTGCCACGTCACCTGCCACAAGTTGCAGATAGTCACTTTCCTGCTAAGGTGGGGAATGGGGATTGTTACTTCCTGTGTCCCAGTCTGAGTCAGGCAGCAGAGAGATGATGTAATCCCTCTGCTGCCTGCACAGTGAGTGAGGGCAGAACTGCCAGGATGCAGGGCGGGCGCCCGGCGGTGAGAGATTATGTCATCTCTCTGCTCCGCCACCCAATGACTGGCCAGTCCACCCACCAGCTTTCCGTCCATCCCTCCAACTGCCGAGCCTCCCAGCTGGCAGCTTCCCGTCCATCCCTCCCCCCCACCGAGCCTCCGAGCTGGCAGCTTCCCGTCCATCCCCCCCCCCCCACCGAGTCTCCCAGCTGGCAGCTTCCCGTCCATCCCTCCCCCCCGCCCAGCTGAGTCTGCTCACACAGTCAGTGTGACTGTACGAGTGCCGGGCAGCTCGGCGGCTCACCCGCTGCACAATCACATGCCAACTCGCCGGGCCCTACTCGGCTGCGGGCCCCATAGCGCCCGCATGGGTCGCTATGGCGATAGTTCCGCCACTGATCATTTGGTTGAATGAAACCAAGAAGTGACCAGTATGCTAGGTAGTTGCTGTGGACAGTTTAATTAAACCCAGAGGCGTAGCTTGAAGCTTGTGGGCCTCGATGCAAAAGTTGACCTGGGCCCCCCACTACTTCCAACGTGCGTTCAGATACATCCACCGCACGCCAAGATACTCAAAGTGGCTTAAGAGTTTTGAGTTTCCAGAGTTCCTCTTTACATCAGAGGACAGGGATCACCGCTGGAGAATCAGAGGACAGGAATCACCGCTGGAGAATCAGAGGACAGGGACCCCTGGAAGGTCACTTGGCAGAGCTCCTTTCCCATCCCAGCACTGTTTACAGCTCCCCCCTCACACACACACTACACTGGGCTGAAATCACATTCCTTTACACACAGTCTATCAGTCTTCACAGGGTGTATCTGGCTTTTATGTTGCCCTTCTGACCTGTGAAATTCTCTGGTTGGAACGGCATGTAGTTGCAGTAGGAAGATACACCCTGTGCAGATCATGGCTAACTGGCTGTGCTGTAAAGGAATGTGATTTCAGCCCTGCGGAGGAGGAACGGTATAGAGTGCTGTAATGGGAAAGGAGCTCAGCAGCTGGGCATAGCATTGAGGGTGGAGGGGGTGGTCAGGGGGCAACTTAGATCTGGGAGGGCAAAGCCATGTGACACAAAATCTGCAGCCTACAGCCCCTTCAGGGGCCCCCTGAGGAGGTGTTAAGGGATTTGTTTTAGCAATTTCTGAAGGTTTCTCTGTCAGTGTTGGCAGATGTTGGGGAAAGGTTTTTTTTGTCAGGGAAGTGGGGTAAGTAGACATCCCCGAGTGGGGGGTACAAAGAATCCCAGCTGGTGACTAGAAGACACTTAGCAGTGTCATATCTCACCAGTGACATCATTCCCATCGTGGCTACAGGATGGCACTCTCCTCCTCTTGCCTCGCTGAGCTCAGTTACCATTCCATGTTACCAGCACATGGCACAGACACTTCCCCATCCTGGGCTGTTCTCACCTCATTCTCCTCTCCATTCAGAAAATGGCTCACAGCTTCTCCCCAGCCAATGGGAACAGAGGGGTGTGGAATGTGGAAGGCAAAATAGAAGCCCAGTACTGGAGTGTGGCTGTGGGGCCCTAGGGCAGATCGAAGCTGGACATTGTGGAGGATAAGATAATATGACAGGGAGGCTGCAGGGGCCCCCTGGAGCTAGGGTCAGGGGTTGCGATTGTGACCCCTGCAACCCCTTATGGTACTCCTATGATTACACCCATCATAATTTCAGTCAAAACCTGATAGAAAGCTTTCAAAATAGCCAACAGAATTGCGAAGGGTATAGCTTGCATTAAGATTTGATTGGTGGAATGCTCTAAGTGCTAGGTTCCTGTATAGGTTGTGTATCACCTGGGGTTAAAAATCCATCTTCAGTGCTTTTGCTTTTCTTCTAAATTAACCTGTGTATGGGCACCACAATTATGTATGGGAAGCCCCATGTCAAGTCACAGATTTGTCTGCACAGGAGCATGAATAAACCCATCAAATCCACATGTTCTTTAACTGTGCCACATTTCTTCCTTATGTATGGAACAATTAAACTAAACCTACTTAAAGTGGAACTTTAGTGAGAAAATTAAGTCCTGCTAAATGACTTCAGGCTGACCCCATTTGCAGGTATAGCTATGTGAAACATTAAAAATAAGTGTCTATGCTGTTTAAAATCCAGGAATACACTGTCTCACCCTGCTCTGCACATGCTCAGTTGCTCTCCATTTTTAGGCACTGCCGAGTTTGTAGAGGCTGATTTGCTGACAGCTTTAAAGCGGAATTAATCCCTCCCATTCTTTACAGCCAAGGAAGCTGCTTCTGTTTGAGCTGTGACTGCCATGTTGCTGCACATGTGATCAGTTATGACACCGGCTATTTGATGATTTGACAGTTTGGTTGAGGACACAAGTAAATGTGACAGTTAGCAATCCGAGCATTCCAGGAATTTAACTTTTTTTTAATGGCTTCCAGATCGCCCACTGCATATATACTGCAGCAGGCAACCTGGCTGAGCAAAATCACACACCTGTACGTAATTTTGTGTAGGGGGCGCATTCACATTCTGTGGAGAGACGGAGCAGCGGTATGTAAACAAGGCGAACCGCTCATCTGTCAGGGAGCAAAAGAGAAATCTTGTGTTCCAGCTAAGCTGAATCATAATCTCTCTTTTCCTCCAGTGTATCCCCTCCCCCCACAGTTAGAAAGCACCTCCCAGGCACACACTTAACTCTTTGATCACCCCTAGTGTTAACCCCTTCCCTTCCAATGTCATTTGTATTGTGACAGTGCATTTTTTTTTAGCACTGATCACAGTATTGGTGTCACTGGTCCCCAAAAAGTGTCACTTAATGTCCAATTTGCCCGCCGCAATGTTGCAGTCCCACTAAAAATCGCTGATTGCTGCCATTACTAGTAAATATAAAAATGTCATAAAAATATCCCATAAATTGTAGACGCGATTACTTTTGCGCAAACCAATCAATATACGCTTATTGGGATTTCTTTTACCAAAAATATGTAGCAGAATAAATATTGGCCTAAAAAGTCTTGAGACTGGGGCAGAGGTTCACCTTCCAGCAGGACAACAACCCTAAACATACAGCCAGAGCTACAATGGAACGGTTTAGATCAAAGCATAGTCATGTGTTAGAATGGCCCATTCAAAGTCCAGACTTAAATCCAATTGAGAATCTGTGGCAAGACTTGAAAATTGCTGTTCACAGACGGTCTCCATCCAATCTGACAGAGCTTGAGCTATTTTGCAAAGAAGAATGGGCAAAAATGTCACTCTCCAGATGTGCAAAGCTGGTAGAGACATCCCCAAAAAGACTTGCAGCTGTAATTGCAGCGAAAGGTGGTTCTACAAAATATTGAGTTCAGGGGGGCTGAATACAAATGCACCCCACACTTTTCACATATTTATTTGTAAAACATTTTGAAAACCATTTATCATTTTCCTTCCACTTCACAATTATGTGCCACTTTGTGTTGGTCTATCAAATAAAATCCCAATAAAAGACATTTACGTTTTTGGTTGTAACATGACAAAATGTGGAAAACTGCAAGGGGTATGAATACTTTTTCAAGGCACTGTATTTCATGAAATTGTTTCTTATGCCCCCGTACACACGGTCGGACTTTGTTCGGACATTCCAACAACAAAATCCATGGATTTTTTCCGACGGATGTTGGCTCAAACTTGTCTTGCATACACACAGTCACACAAAGTTGTCGGAAAATCCAATCGTTCTAAACGCGGTGGCGTAAAACACGTACGTCGGGACAATAAACGGGGCAGTGGCCAATAGCTTTCGTCTCTTTATTTATTCTGAGCATGCGTGGCACTTTGTGCGTCGGATTTGTGTACACACGATCGGAATTTCCGACAACGGATTTTGTTGTCGGAAAATTTTATATCCTGCTCTCAAACTTTTTGTGTCGGAAATGCCGATGGAAAATGTGTGATGGAGCACACACACAGTCGGAATTTCTGACAACAAGGTCCTATCACACATTTTCCGTCGGAAAATCCGACCGTGTGTATGGGGCATTAGGCTCCATTCACACTAGCGCGTTTTTTGATATATTTTGCATTTTGCAGAAATGCATGGGAATTTTTTAACATGGGTTCCTATGGAACATGTTCACATCAATGCCTTTTTGTACCTCTGCGTTTTTGGAAAGGGTCAGGGACTTTTTTTCATGCAAAATGCAGCGTTTTGCATGTAATAGAATTCAATGGACCAGCATCAAAAACGCAAGTGCAGCGTTTTTGCAGCGTTTTTACAGCGTTTTTGCAGAGTTTTTGATGCGTTTTGCGTTTTTGGCGTTTTTTTTTTTTAGACTGTATACAGTCTAACAAAAACTGTAAAAAAAAAAAACGCAATAAAAACGCTGTAAAAACGCTGCTCAAAAACGTGGCAAGCATCACAAAAAAGAACTCCAGAAACGCTCAAAAGCAACATGCATAGATGTGAATGGAGCCTTATTGTGTTTTCTGCCTGCTTGTAACATCCTCTGTGAGCTCCCGGAGCTCTCCTTTTCCCCCTCGTTTGAAACAAGCAGTGCAAGTTAGTAGTGGTTATGTGCATCGCTCTAGACACACTACACATCCCATAGTCCATTTCAGGAGAGAGCAAAGGAGGGTGGCTATGTTCCTACGTACAGTGGGACCATGGAGAACAAATGTAGCCACGCTCTAACAGGAAATCAGATCACAACAGCAAAAAAAAAGAGGTATTTGGAGGAGGTTGAGCAATAGATGTTAATTTTTCTTTTGAGTTAAAGAGGAGTTCCCATTTAAAAAAAAAAAATTAAAAGTCAGCAGCTACAAATACTGCAGCTGCTGACTTTTAATTGGACACTTACCTGTCCCAGGGTCCAGCGATGCGGGGGATCGAAGCCCCGCTTTTCTCCCCCTCCATTCGGCGGAGCTGGCATTGCAACTGTGGGCGCCAGGCTGTGGCTTCACAGCCGGGTACTCACTGCGCATGCGCGAGCGGTGCCACGTGCCGTGATTGGCCGCACAGTCATCTGGGACCTGTAATGGGTCTCAGATGATTGACAAGAGGGAGGGAGCAGAGATTTTTTTTTAGGCACATTCATGCATTTTTTTTTTTTTTGGGTGGAACACCACTTTAAGAATACATACTTTTTTTTTTTTTTTTGGGGGGGACTTTATCACTCTTGCAATCTCACTTTCACTTTGCTCTCTATTTCTTGGCAGTTTGCAATTTCTTCTGTAACCTTCACTTTTCACTTCAGGTTTTGCCTCGGGGGGACCATGCCTGCCCTGGATGGCGCCCTGTGGGCTGCCCCCGTCGATCCATCTGCCTCAGCTCCCGGGGGGCGGCGTCTCCGATGGCCGGGCGGTATATGGCTCTCTGCCACCACCCTACAAACTAGAATACGTAAGCATGTACTTTGTGTGGGGCTTTATTACCCCACCTTTGTTTCATGTACATACTTACCAGACCTATTTTATTTTTTATCCTAGATAAGATACGCGCTTGCTCCTGACGAGTGGCACAACAGCCACGAAACGTGTAGAGCTACCATTGTCGCGTTTTTTACCAGCGTCATGTATTTCTAATTTTTATTTGGAACCTTTGGAGGCCTTGGGTGTATACTCTTGAATATGTGGTTGTGTAATAATATCTAATTGGTGTACCATGGAGAATTTCTGTATTCATACAATCATGTATAATTGCTGCTATTATTGCCAATATTTCTTTCCATTTATGATTGATATATATTTATGCATGCTATATTGTTATGAATTGAATAAAAAATTTCCTAGTTGTTCATCGATTTTTGTTTCTGAGCATTCACGCTATTCATTTAAAGTCCCACCCTTTTCTCTTAGACTAGTACAGGGATGGAAACGCATGACCACATCAGGTCATGCTTTCATTCAAAGTCCCACGGGATATATACTCCCAACCACTTTCTAATAAAAATGTATAGGGATGGAATATGCGTGAATCAAATGCTCTTATATTTAACCTCATCACAATTTGTTTTGCACATCTGTGATGTTGTACATACATATTTTTCCATTTTAAGCCTCCTTTCAGTTAATTGCTCGATCTTATTATTTGATTTGCTATCTTTATTTTGGATTTTATTCATTTGCAATTTAATTTAGATACCAGCTATGTCCATGGTTTGTCTGTTGGTGGTGGCTCCTTTGGCCCAATGCACCAACGGCTGTGTTGGATTTCCCCCTTCCGGGAGCTGTGACGTGCCTGTCGGCCCCTCCCCCCTCCTGGGGGGTGGATCAGCCGCCACTGCACGTCAGCGTCACGCACTCCCCATCGGACGTGCGCGTCCTCGGGGACGCTCACACGCCTGATTGGATGGTGTTCATCCCGCATGTCATGGGGATGGCGCGGTGACGTCGGCGGGTCGGGTGTTCAGTACCCGATCGACGTTGCCGCCCGCCCCTCTCTTGATTTTGCGGCGTGACGTTGGTGGGCGGTCCCCGTGGTAGCGCCTATATGGGCGTAGCCTCGGCGGTGCTGGCTCTCGAGGCTTTTACTTTACTGGATGTCACGTCCGTTTGGGGGTTACTGCTTTCTTCCCCTCACACTGTTCCACTCTGCACGCCAGGTATCCTTATTTCTGTCATGTCCTCTCATGCTTTGTCCATCCCCCTTTGTCCATATCTTCACTTCAGGGTACTTGGTCTTTTCCCTTTTCCATCCGCAGCCTTTCTTAGGTGTTTCTATCTAGATTTCCTTTCAACCCCCTCACGGGCTCAACTTTTTCTTTCCTTTTTTTTTTTTTTTTTTTTTTTTTTTTGGGGGGGGGGCTTTATCACTCTTGCAATCTCACTTTCACTTTGCTCTCTATTTCTTGGCAGTTTGCAATTTCTTCTGTAACCTTCACTTTTCACTTCAGGTTTTGCCTCGGGGGGACCATGCCTGCCCTGGATGGCGCCCTGTGGGCTGCCCCCGTCGATCCATCTGCCTCAGCTCCCGGGGGGCGGCGTCTCCGATGGCCGGGCGGTATATGGCTCTCTGCCACCACCCTACAAACTAGAATACGTAAGCATGTACTTTGTGTGGGGCTTTATTACCCCACCTTTGTTTCATGTACATACTTACCAGACCTATTTTATTTTTTATCCTAGATAAGATACGCGCTTGCTCCTGACGAGTGGCACAACAGCCACGAAACGCGTAGAGCTACCATTGTCGCGTTTTTTACCAGCGTCATGTATTTCTAATTTTTATTTGGAACCTTTGGAGGCCTTGAGTGTATACTCTTGAATATATGGTTGTGTAATAATATCTAATTGGTGTACCATGGAGAATTTCTGTATTCATACAATCATGTATAATTGCTGCTATTATTGCCAATATTTCTTTCCATTTATGATTGATATATATTTATGCATGCTATATTGTTATGAATTGAATAAAAATTTTCCTAGTTGTTCATCGATTTTTGTTTCTGAGCATTCACGCTATTCATTTAAAGTCCCACCCTTTTCTCTTAGACTAGTACAGGGATGGAAACGCATGACCACATCAGGTCATGCTTTCATTCAAAGTCCCACGGGATATATACTCCCAACCACTTTCTAATAAAAGAATACATACTTTAAGAAAATTCCTTAAGAGTCCATCCACACTTGTGTGACTTAAAAATCGTGCAATTTCCATTGTGACTTTACCCTGTGACTTGATGCGACTTTGGATGAGTGAAACTTTGTTATAACTTTGACCAATGTGATCATTTTATTTGTGCTCTTCAAAGTAGTTAGACATGTGCAGAACGGAAACATTTGTTTAGTTTTGTTTGGTTTAATTATTTTCAAACAAATTCCAAATTTTCAAAAGGATTTGAATTTGCAGCGGTCAAAAATTGATCGACCGGTTAAAATTCTGTGTGAAGAGTAGCTGGTTGTTAAGGAGCAGGCAGGGAAGCCGGACGTCGCATCCTTAACAACTGATGACTCATCAGCTGTCAGCGGGTTTCCCCACTGACAGCTTAATGTAAAAAAAAAAGAATGCCAGCAATAAAAAATAAAATGAAAAAAAAAAAAAAAAAAAGCTTGGGGTCCCCCCCCTATTCATTCCAGGGCCCTTCAGGTCTGGTATGGATTTTAAGGGGAACCCCACGTCAAAATAAAAAAAAGTGGTTTCCCCAAATTTCATACCAGACCCTTATCCGAGCATGGCACCTGGCAGGCCAGAAGAGGGCCCCCTCCTCAACCATACCAGGCCACATGCCCTCAACATGGGAGTTGCTTTGGGCCCCCCCAAAGCACCTTGATCCCATGTTAACAAGGGTCTCTTCCCCACAACCCTGGGCTGTGGTTGTGGGGCCTGCGTGCGGGGGGGCATATCGGAATCTAGAAGCCCCCTTTAACAAGGAGGCCCCCAGATCGTGCCCCCATGTGAATGAGTCTGAAATGCAAAATATGATTTTAAAGTTTGACCATAGATAGCCTTTAATTAGTGTGAAGTTTTATGGCAAAGTACTTTTGGAGAACAGATCTCATATGAACTAAAGCTGAATTATAGAAAAAATACTTGCCATATGGATCAATAGATTTATACTGGTAAGGCCCCATTCTGTCCACTGATCCCTGCAGGGAGAAGGCTTGTCCGTGTCCACTCTGCTTATGCAGCGTCGATTAAGACACAGTCCGCTGTCCTCTATAGGCGGGCAGATGTAACCGCCTGTCCATTTACCCTCGACGGCCATCCGATCCACCAGACGGATGGGAAACGGATCCCCCATCAGTCTGTTTTTGGTGGATAGGATCGGATGTCGACGGGTGTCAACAGACACATTTCCGCTGACACCTGCCGCTCCATAGAGGGCAATAATAGTCCGATTGGTCCGCCCTTGTGAAAGGGGCCTAAGTAACATACCTTAAAGCCCAATTCCAGGCAAATCTTTTTCCCCATGCAATGTCAACCTCTTTTTCTAGGGGTAAGCACAAAGTTTATACTCACCTAATCCACCGATCCTCCAGAAAACAGCTCTCCCCCATGGTTCAGTGGTGGAATGTTCCTGTCTATGGAGCGTGCTGACGTCAGAAACCATCCACTTTCAAGACCACTGGAGAGCAGGGAGGCAAGAGCCACAGGGACCGGTCTTTTGTTAAGGCCGGTCAGATAAGTATATCTCTGCTGTCCATTCCCTTAGAACAAACCAAGCAAATAAAAAAGACTTTGCCGGAGTTCTTATTTAAGCCAGTGTAAAAATTGCCTGTAATGACATATTCCACAGCACTTTGCTTTACTGCAAGAAAATATAGCTCATCTGGAGGAGAAGTATACTCATCTCAAAGGCTGTTCATTGCCGTAGGTAAGCATCTCCTGTACTGCCAAAGAATTTCAGATGACACAAGTGAATGCTGTTACAACAGATTAGACAGAAGACAGGTATATATCAAATGAAAATCTCTGTGTGATTGGTGGCTACAAACAGTACTGACTGGCATATTCAAGGCTTTGGATATCTTTTTTATATCCTTTTACATCTTTGTAAAGTTTAATTTCCTTGTTACGCAGGTCTTTTTGACTGTTCCTTTCTACCTCCTCATGGTTAAGTGTCTAGCCTGCTTAGTGCATCCATGTGAGAGCTAACAAACTCATTGACTATTTATACACAGACACTAATTGTGATCTAAAAAGGCATGTGGGAAAGGGAAATTACCCTTTAATTGCCATTTTACCTGTGTGCCACCTTCTGTGTCTGTACCAGGGCCAAACATTCCAGGGTATGTAAACTTTTTATCAGGGCCATTTGGGTGATTTCTGTTATCATTATGATTTAAAAAGGATCCAAAAAACTATGTGATAATAAATGGCGTCATGTGATTGCTATCCTTAAATAAAAGACAGTTTTTTGGCATGATCAGTCATATTTTCAATATTAATGCCAAAATTTCACAATTTCTGCCAGGGTATGCAAACTTTTGAGCACAACTGTATATAAAGTGCAATCGGTGGTCTGGTCTGAAACAATCCTTGATGAACAATAAGTCCTTGTAAATATAGTTGATGACGATCTTCAAATGTCGATGTGATCGATAAAGTGCCAAACCGTGCTGCCTTGCTATGCGCCCTCACTCACCAGCTCATAATAGGTTAATTGCATGTGTTTAAATGGGATCTGTAGTTCCCCAAGCAATGGCTGTATAGCTTTTTCCTGATACTCCAGCAGGTGGGTAGTAGCTCAATGTACTCCTCTTTTATGTGAGCATGTAAAATTTTTGGAAGCTTTTTAGATCTGCTTTCTAAAGAGCGGATGTGACGTAACCAGTGTCCACCCACTTAATGCATTTTGCTCCACCCAGGAAGCGTCATCAGAAGCTGGGGAATTCCGGTTTCCAGATGGTTATGTATGTGATGAAGTGATGGGTGTAGCAGGAGGAGCAAATGACATAAATGCAAAAAATAGGAAAAGGATTTCCCCAGGTGGGGTTTTTAGGCAGCGGGGTTTGAAATATTAGACCAATGTTGTATAAAAAGAATAATGTTTATTATACAAAGAATAAATTTACACAAGGATTGTTAAAAAAAATTAGCTCTGATATAGAGTGTTTACAAAACTAGTAGAGGCAGACACGCATTTATACAGACATAATTTTCCATAACAACATCATATAGATATTATCAATATTGAAAAAAAGGGACCTGACGCATTTCAACCTATATATTTCAAGGTCTTCTTCAGAGGTCTGTCTGTTGAAAAATATACAATGAGAATATACTTATAAAAGCTTGGCTGCATATACCAAAAGAAACATATCATATTCCATATAGCATAGTTACCCAATAGTGCGTGTCCCATAAGCAAAAAACTTCCTATAAGAGAGGCCCCTTAAAATCAAAAATGCCTGCTCACTCCCCCCGAGAGGTCCTATAACGCCTCCACCAACGCAGCCACCGGAGCCGGGGCAGAAGCCAATGATGTGGCTTACAAGAGGTCACACTGAAGATCACCCCCCCACCCGGACCACACAGTCGGTCGGGGGAAGGCAAACACCTGCAGCAGAAGCCCAAAAAGAGCAATATTGATAATATCTATATGATGTTGTTATGGAAAATTATGTCTGTATAAATGCGTGTCTGCCTCTACTAGTTTTGTAAACACTCTATATCAGAGCTCATTTTTTTAACAATCCTTGTGTAAATGTATTCTTTGTATAATAAACATTATTCTTTTATACAACATTGGTCTAATATTTCAAACCCCGCTGCCTAAAAACCCCACCTGGGGAAATCCTTTTCCTATTTTTTGCCTTCATAATAGGGGTGAGCAGCAATTTCTTTTCCCCTCCCCCAACTGTGTCTCCTTTTTGCCAAATGACATAAATAACCATCTGGAAACAGGAATACCCCAGCTTCTGATGATGCTTCTTGGGTGGAGCGAAATGCATTAAGTGGGTGGACACTTGTGGTTACGTCACATCCGCTCTTTAGAGCGCAGATCGCAGTGCCGAGCTTCCAGAGCGGCGATTTTACATGCTCACATACAAGAAGAGTACATTGAGCTACTACCCACCTGCTGGAGTATCAGGAAAAAGCTATACAGCCATTGCTTGGGGAACTACAGATCCAATTTCAACACAGGCAATTAACCTATTATGATCTGGTGAGTGAGGGCACATAGGAGGGGAGCACGGTTTAGCTCACACAGTGAGACTCATTCTGAATGACACTCCAGCACTCCTTCAGCACAACATTCCGTTAGGCACTTCTGTGCAGTATGGTGCCCAGTGCTGCCAAAAATTGTGCAGGCGTGATTTAGGCAGCCCATTCAAACAAATGCTTTGCCTTGAAACACTGCACGTTAACAGTATTTCCCATGCAGGACCAGCCTGTAAGGACCGTGAGGCCAGGAAGCCGTTTTACAGAAGCTTACCCTTTGGGGGAAAGTATAAGGATTTTTCGCACTTGGTGGGGTATGACTAACGGCAGGCCTATGTTCTACCCCTCGGCTAGGGAGCATGCCTCTATCTCCATTCCTTTTCTTATCCCTTCCTGCCCAGGCCAATTTCCAACTTTCACTGTCGCACTTTGAATGACAATTGCGCAGTCATGCAACCCAAACAAAATTTTTAGCATTTTTTTCCCCACACAAATAGAGCTTTCTTTTTGTGGCATTTAATCACCACTGGGTTTTTTTTTTTTTTTTTTGCTGAATAAATGAAAAAAAGACTGAAAATTTTGAAAAAAAAAAAACTTTAATAGTTTGTTATAAAATTTTGCAAACAGGTAATTTTTCTCCTTCACTGATGGGCACCGATGAGGAGGCACTGAAAAGGCTGCACTGATAGGCAACACTGATGGGCACTGATAGGTGACACTGATGGACACTGATAGGCACTGGTAGGCAGCATTGATAGGTGACACTGATAGGCACTGGTAGGCGGCATCGATAGGTGACACTGATGGGCACTGGTAGGCGGCACTGCTAGGTGATACTGATGGGCACTGATAGGGAGGCATTGGTGGGCACAGATTGGAAGTACTGGCAGTAGTGTATGTAGGTTTTGTGCTGCCCTAGGCCTGACTAAACTCGTGCACCCCCTAATTTAAATATGACCCACCCCTTCCTGTCAAGGCCACACCCCTTGCTGTTTAAGACCCGCCCTGATATTTTCGAGTGGGGACACTAGTTCTGAGGGCCTGGGGGAGGGGCGCAATGGATTCCCCTAATTTGCATAGATTTCCTCTCACTTCCTGTTTGGCTATGGGGTAGGAAGTAAAGGGAAATCTCTGCAATGGGACAGGGATGGTAAAAAATAAACTGACAGGTGTTATAACCCTCCCTTACTCTATCAAAAATGAAAAAAAAAAGTGTTGCCTATAGTTATACTTTAAGCACAAATTTCTGATAATTTTATGGAGAGGACTAAGAAGATATAACCATGCCAACGGTGCAGCAGAAAACATATAGCACAGTGAGGAAGGTTTGTGGTCCAGGATGAGAGGACAGTCAAAATTAGAAGCGGTGCCCCCCCCCCCCCAGTTGCAGAATGCCAGCCGCTCACATACCGGAAGCAGTGAGGCCGCATTATGGGGGTGCTAGACTAATTTGCTTCTCAGCCCAGTCTGCCCCATAAGAGCTGGCAGGGACTCTTTCCCTGCTGCCCCCCTGCAAAGTGCTGCCCTAGGCCTGGGCCTTGTCGGCCTAGGCCAGGAAGGATACAGCGTTGAGTACTGGTGGGCACTGTTGGGACTGCACTGATAATCAGTGCCCTGATTCAGTCTATATGTCCCTTTTACACAAGCCGGTTATCGGCTCTCCTCTCCTCATGCTGTTAGTGTGAGGAAAGGAGTGCTGATAACAGGCTTCTGTTTACATTGTGATCAGTTGTAACTGGACACAGCTGATCCCGCGGTAAAAAGCTGCTGATTGGCTCTTTACCTCAATCTGTGATCAGCATTGTCCGGAGGACACTGCAATCACAGAGTGCGCAGCCCATGCAGCCTGTTCACCATTATCACCACTAAGGTTGAAAGAAAATCCCAAATTTTGGGCTGTCACCGGAACAGGAATAGAGGGGAAATCTTTCAATGGGGACACAATTTCTGGTAAAGGTGAAGAATTTGCTTACTTTTTTCCTTGTGCTTCCTGTTTTGGCTAAGGGACAGGAAGTAAAGGGAAATCTCCACAATGGGAGACCATACCTCAAAACTTTTTGAGATCGGAACAAGGGGCATCTATTAGCAAAAGTATCTAGGCCACGTCCCTTTAACTGGTTCAATACAGGGCATTTTCACCCCCTTCCTTCCCAGACCAATTTTTAGTTTTCAGCGGTGTTGCACTTTAAACGACAATTGCGTGGACGTGCAATGTTGTACCCAAACAAAATTGACGTTCTTTTTTTTCCCACAAATAGAGCTTTCTTTTGGTGGTATTTGATCACCTCTGCGGTTTGTATTTTTTGCGCTATAAACAAAAGAAGAGCGACAATTTTGAAAAAAACACAATATTTTTTACTTTTTGCTATAATAAATATCCCAATTTTTAAAAAGAAAAACACATTTTTTCCTCAGTTTCAGCCGATACGTATTCTTCTACATATTTTTGGTAAAAAAAAATCGCAATAAGCGTATATTGATTGGTTTGCGCAAAAGTTATAGCGTCTACAAAATACGGGATAGATATATGGCATTTAAAAAAAAAAAATATTTATTTATTTTTTTTACTAGTAATAGCGGCGATCGCGATTTTTTTTTTCGTGACTGCGACATTATGGCGGACACATCGGACACTTTTCACACATTTTTGCACACACAGATCCACGGTCCGGCCCGGTTAAGGCGGGTGCTCGGCGGACATCGCAGCCGCCGGGCACATGCACCGGGTCACAAGCAACGCGGCGCGCGCGCGCCCCCTAGACGGCCGGGAATCCCAGGCCGTCATATGAGGTCCACCCAGGATGGTAGATCCCATCTGTGGATGTCATATTACTATGGTCGGGTACTGAAGTGGTTAAAGGAAAATTGTACAAAAAAAAAAATGATTAGTTAAAGTGGATGTAAACCCAATGTCATCCTTTCTAAACTACTGCCATAGGGGTTATCTATAAGGATATAGATGCCTCCTGCATGTATCTTTACCTGTCAAATATCTCCCCTCTGTCTGTTATGAGAGCTGAAAAACTGCATATTCTGTGTCAGTTTGTCAAGATTTCTCTCACTGAGCAATAAAAGAGGATTTCTCAGAGATGGATTAACTCTGTGTGGCAAGACTGGGCTCAAATGATAGGAAATCTTATACTCTACAGTATGATATATATATATATAAAAAAAAAAAAAAAAAATTCGGGTTTACATCCACTTTAAATGTTTTTTTAACCACTACTATTTCTTTATATTGTCTGTTGACATTTACAAATGCAGTAATGTAGAATTTGCATGAAAGGTTTAGCACTAGGAAACACTTTAAAAAAAATGTGCATTTTATATAAAACTATATAGATCAGACCAAAATGAGGTGGTAAGAGGGACAGAGGGACTTTGTTCCAAGTCAGGGACAGTCCTTCGAAATCAGGGACAGTTGAGAGGTATGGCGACATATGACAAAACTACTGGCAGGGGTTATAACCCTCCCTTACTCTGTCCTGAAGGAAAAAGTATCGTTTTGGCTTTGGATAGACTTTCTGAATGTTTCCTCTGATGATGATGATATCTCTGAGCAGTGATCACACTGTCCTGAGACAAGTCTCCCCACTTCTCCCAATGACTACAATCATCTCTCTCCAGACAAGTCCATTCGCAATTCTTCTTTGGGGGGGGGTCGCTTTACTCATTATTTCTTGCTCATATTACCCCACCCACACCAAAGCCTGCCTTTGTCCCTGAACACAAAGAGATGTATTTCTCAGAACTCCCCGTGCAATCCTCATTGTCTTCAGCACCGTGTGTTTTCAATGGATGCTGACCCCAACTCCCCCCCTGTGTGTGGCAGACATGGTGTGGTCCGGAGCGGATGACGTCACCTTCAGCTGTTCAGAAGAGAAGGGGGCTCGGGGTGAGTTTGAATGTGATCAGTGATAGGAGAGGGATGTGGCGGGGACACGGCGTATGGAGGTGACATCTGGATGAGATAGGAGGGAGCTTGTCATTACCGGCCGTCCTGGGATGTGGAGGACTCTGATCGTCCTATCAAGGGACATTGAAAACTTCCAGCAACCAACCAACGGCTCCCCCCAACCATCCCCCTTCACTATCCACCCCAGCCAGAGGAAGTGACAACAACGTGCTGCCTGGAGGTCTTCTTCTATCATCCCCAGCTGGCCTGGTGAGATCCCCCAATCATCATGTCTTCATACTGATCTGTCTACCTACTCCACATACTTACCCCTCTACCTACTGATTTGTGTACCTACTGGTCCATATACTGACCCTCAATGTCCACATGCTCACCCCTCTACTTACTCATCTGTGCACTTACTGGTCCACTTACTGGTCCACATACTGGTCCGTCCACATACTGGTCCGTCCACATACTGGTCCGTGCACTTACTGGTCCACATACTGGTCCGTGCACTTACTGGTCCACATACTGGTCCGTGCACTTACTGGTCCACATACTGGTCCGTGCACTTACTGGTCCACATACTGGTCCGTGCACTTACTGGTCCACATACTGGTCCGTGCACTTACTGGTCCACATACTGGTCCATGCACTTACTGGTCCACATACTGGTCCGTGCACTTACGGGTCCACATACTGGTCCGTGCACTTACGGGTCCACATACTGGTCCGTGCACTTACGGGTCCACATACTGGTCCGTGCACTTACGGGTCCACATACTGGTCCATGCACTTACTGGTCCACATACTGGTCCATGCACTTACTGGTCCACATACTGGTCCATGCACTTACTGGTCCGTGCACTTACTGGTCCACTTACTGGTCCGTGCACTTACTGGTCCACTTACTGGTCCGTGCACTTACTGGTCCTCAATGTCCTCATACTGACCCATGTACTTGCTCATCCATGTATTTACTGGTCTGTGTACTTGCTGATCCTGATCCTCACTCATTTCCTGGTCCTGACCCAGGTACTTACCAATCCTAAACAATGCACTGCTCCTGACCCATGTACCTACTGTTAAATATACTAATTGATTCATGTACCTACTGATCCTGACCCAAGTACTTGGTTATGATCCATGTGTTTACTGATCCATGTACTAACCATATTCTGATCCTGGCCCATGTTCTCAACCATATTCTGATCCTGATCTATGCACTCGCCTATCCTGACTTTAGTCCTGATCCACTCTGCATATACCTTCCCAGCTGTAACGCTGTTCCCTCCTATCTGACCTGACCCCCCCCACCTTTCCATGGTGGAGCTGTGTGCTTGTTTTTATTGCATTAGCACAATGTTCTGTAGTGCAGGGGCTTTTCTACTAAACCCTATTAGAATAATGAGATTATGCTATTCTCTCCAGTGCAGACTGGTTCATTGACCCCCTGCTAGAAATTTGTTTGTAAGCCCGAAGAACTCAGTCTGTCTGTACATGACCTGGGGATGACCGGGGTATAGAATAGACTACACTGGACATGGACGTGACCCGGAGGTATAGAATAGACCACACTGGACATGGACGTGACCCGGAGGTATAGAATAGACCACACTGGACATGGACGTGACCCGGAGGTATAGAATAGACCACACTGGACATGGACGTGACCCGGAGGTATAGAATAGACCACACTGGACATGGACGTGACCCGGAGGTATAGAATAGACCACACTGGACATGGACGTGACCCGGAGGTATAGAATAGACCACACTGGACATGGACGTGACCCGGAGGTATAGAATAGACCACACTGGACATGGACGTGACCCGGAGGTATAGAATAGACCACACTGGACATGGACGTGACCCGGAGGTATAGAATAGACCACACTGGACATGGACGTGACCCGGAGGTATAGAATAGACCACACTGGACATGGACGTGACCCGGAGGTATAGAATAGACCACACTGGACATGGACGTGACCCGGAGGTATAGAATAGACCACACTGGACATGGACGTGACCCGGAGGTATAGAATAGACCACACTGGACATGGACGTGACCCGGAGGTATAGAATAGACCACACTGGACATGGACGTCACCCGGAGGTATAGAATAGACCACACTGGACATGGACGTCACCCGGAGGTATAGAATAGACCACACTGGACATGGACGTGACCTGGGGATGACCGGGGCATAGATTGGACTACGCTAGACATGGACATGACCTGGGGACTGAAAATTTTAGGAAAACTGGAACTTCTGACCATTTTTTTTTTTTTTTCTTTTCTCCTTTCTCCTGGAATATAATCTTTACTTGGTCCACAATCCTCCTTCAGTTTTGGCATGTCTGTGTGTGGTGTGGGTTTTTTTTTTTTCAAAGTCACGTGACTTTGAAGCTGGACCCCAGTGCAACTTCAGCGTGACTTGCAATCGATTTCTTTAAGAGAAGTCAATGCAAGTCTGACCAAAAGTAGTGCAGGAACCGTTTTCTAATGGGGCGTACACATGGTTGGACTTTTCGACCGGACTGGTCTGACGGACGCCGACGGACCAAATCCAGCGGACAATCCGATCGTGTGTGGGCTTCAGCGGACTTTTCCAGTCGCAAATCTAACGGACTTTAGATTTGGAACATGCTTCAAATCTTTACGTCGTAACCCAGAAATCCGCTCGTCTGTATGCTAGTCCGACGGACAAAAAACGACGCTAGGGCAGCTATTGGCTACTGGCTATCAACTTCCTTATTTTAGTCCGGTGTACGTCATCACGTACGAATCCGTTGGACTTTTGTGTGATCGTGTGTAGGCAAGTCCGTTCGTTTAAAGTCTGTCGGACCAGTCCGGTCGAAAAATGTCCACCCGTGTGTACGCGGCATAAGTCTGAGCAACTCAAGCCGCACCAATTAGAACGGTTCCATTGCACTGAATGGGGTCCGACTTTTGATGCAACAAGTGCTCCAAAATCTGAGTGCTTGTCACATCAGTGTGAACCAGGCCTTATGCCTGGTACACAGGATGAGATTATCGGATGAATGATCGTCTGGGTGGTTTTGTTTATTTTTTTTGTTTGTATTCTAGTCTTCAACTTGATAATCAAGAGGTCACTAAAGTACAAAAATTAAAAGTAATGTATTTTTGGATGAAAACTGTACTGATGTAATGAAAATCGTATGGTCTGGTATCGTACAACACATTTTCGTGCTTGTCCCATCAGACAATATCGTATGAATTATGATTGGCTCTCGAAAGCTGTGTCCTAATGTACGATCGATCGATTTTTGAAAGTGGTATTATTTTTGTACGATTTTTTTAATTGTGTGTACGGGCCTTTAGGCAGCATTCGCACAGTCTACATTACCGCAGGTAATCAATAGCTTGGCAGATGGCTGCAGCCACCGCAGACCTGTCCTTGAAGTGTACGGGGCTTGGCGTCCTCAGCTCGCTGCTCACAGGTGGCAGGAATCAGTAGATTCCTATCGCTGTCATTAGGAGTATCTTTGTATACTGGCAGCAGGGAGACTTCCCAGCTATTAGAATAACACTAATCATCTCTGCAGGCTATAGTCTGCAGCGCTGATCGAGAAGAGAAAATCCGCCAGGGCGGTTGAACAGAAGTCAATCAGTAGATCGACTTTTGTTCAACCAGTGCCCACATGTGGATCAAAATTCGGCTGGTCTTTGAATTGGCTGATTTTTAAATCGTACTTAGAATACATCTGAAGAGGAATATCGGCCTGCTTCTGTTTTCCTTAAAGCACTACGCAATTGTTTCATTCGTTTGCTGTTTGCATGTATTTTGTTTTACAAATGATCCCGGATGTTGAGGCTTGGTCCTGTACATACACTTTGCATTGTGTGTAAATATTGAAGATGAAGTGACAGGTAGAATAGAAAGCAGGAGGAGGGAGGACGGGTGTTTGTGGTGACGGCCATTCTTCTGATTGATAATCTCTGCTGAACTCTATCATGGCACTCTATTTCGCTGCCTGACTTTCTCTGTAACCAAACGCCCTGGAGCTTCAGCGTTACAATGATCGTTATAAATGATCGCGCCAGCCAAAGTATTTTACAGACCTCATAGATGCAGCTGTGACCAAGCAATGTGATTCATGTTGTGTAGTTTTGCTTTTCCTTTGACCTTGGGGTTCTTTTACACAGGCAGACCAATCGGACCCTCTAGTCTCCTCTATGGAGCGGTGCATGTCGAAGGACGTGTGTTCGTTGACATCCGTTCCGATCTTCTCCATTAAAAAAGAGGTGGATGGGGATCTGTTTCCCATCATTCTGGTGGATTGGATGGCAGTGGGGTGTAAACAGACAGGCGGAGTCAACATGGACCAGCCATCCGCCTGCTCAGTGGAATGATTCTCCACTAAGCAGGCGGACTCCAACAGAGCCTGGTCCGTGTGTAAGGGGCCTTAAAGTGATATTAAAGGCCCCTTACAGAGCAGCCTCAACCCCCCTCTTCTCTGGTCCCCCGCCAGCGCTCCTGGCTCTTCCCTCCTGCTGAGTGCCCCTATAGCAAGCAGCTTGCTATGGGGACAACCTAGCAGGCGCTTCCATAGCTGCTGCTGTGTTCATTCACACACTGAGCATGGCTCATCCCCGCCCCAACTGGTTGTGATTGACAGTAGCAGGAGCCAATGGCTCTTGCTGCTGTCTGGGCCAATGAGGAGAAAGAGACCAGGCTGCTGCTCTTGTACACATTGCTGGATCGACTGCATGAAAGTAAAAAACCTTTAGCTTTTACAACTACTTTAACCACTTGCCGTCCGCCCACCGTCAAATGACAGCTGGGCGATACAGCTCTCGTTCTGGGTGGACTTCATATGACGGCCTCCCAGTACGATTGCTGTCTAGTCTAGTGTAGGAACATATCAATGAAGGAAAAAAAATACCTGTTTGCAAAATTTTATAACAAGTTATGAAACATTTTATTTCAAAATTTTCTTTTTTTATTTGTTTAGCAAAAAATAAAAACCCCAACTGTGATTAAATACCACCAAAAAAAAGCTCCTATTTGTGTGAAGAAAATTAAAAAAAAAATTCACATGGTTACAGTGTAGCATGACTGAGTAATTGTCATTCAAAGTGTGACGGCTCTGAAAGCTGAAAAATAACCTGGGCAGGAAGGGGGTGTATGTGCCCTGTATTGAGGTGGTTAATCCTCATTCAGATGGGTTCTGAGACCTGTAGATTGTGAATGGACCAGAGGCTTGTCCCCCTTTGCTAGCCATGTGGGTGAGTGGCCCCAAACAATCTTCGTTTGGGGCTGTCAAATTGGGATGAACAACTTTTTATCTGTGGAGCTTCTGTGTTCCTCAAATCACGTACATGCATGCATACCTGGCATCTTGTGCTGCATAACTACATGGCCCTATTCATGGTGTACAGGCATCGGTGGCAATGTGAATGAGGCCTAAAAGATAACAGTAACCCAACCAGTGCCCACACGTAGATCGACATTCATATTTCAGCTTGGGGTGACCTTGTTTAATTTCATTCACCAGATTCTTTTGCTCAGCAAGGCAGAAGTAGTTGGCTTTCCCCACAGTGCTCTGTGTTTCCACTGTCCACCACAAGGATGACAAGCGGCCATTCTGTCACAGCTAGATTCCCTAATCTACATGATGGAAAGTCAGTCTGGGCATAGTGACGCCATCATTTGGGTTTACAATGGCTGCTGCAGTTTGGTGGAACCATCAGTTCTAGTAGGGGTATCGCCACAAAGTCCCTGATGGATAGAAGTAGTGACTTGGCTTGCCAAGGACCATTCAGAATTGTTATATCGGTTTTGGTCAGAGATTGCCTCTGGACTGCCTCTACACAGAGGAATCTGATCCTTTGGAAATAAGCTGTCCGGTTCTCGTTCACCTGACTTGAACTTTCAGTTTTCAGTGCGTGTTTGAGCACCCCATTGCTGCTTATTTAGACTTCAGATATCGCAGGGTTAGCGCATTTCTTCATCTTTGTTGTGTCAGTACAAATATAAAGATGATCATACATGGGACAATTTTCAGGTAATTTCCATCCACCAGCATCCTCCTTACCTGTTTAAGCAATCCACCCCTTAGGAGTTTTATTGAATCAAAATGTGCTAAAAAAAATTGAAATTTTGTACAATTTGTTTTCCTCCCACGGTGTGTGTGTGTGTGTAATATAATATTATATTTGTTTTAGTTTTACACATGTGTGCTTAGTTGAGTGATGACACTTTGATGTCTGTTTTTATAAAGCTGTGGAGAATTACTCAGTCGTTATTAAACACATCAATTTAGGAGATTGCTGCATGTCAGATTCACTTTTTTTTTTTTTTTTTTTTTTGCTACGTACACATGGCAAGTTCCTTGTTCAGTCCAGTGGGCTGAAGGGGGGGAAAAAAAAGATTGCCGTACTAACACATCAGATGTTGGTGCGGCGATCTCCCTGTTGCACTATTGTTACCCCCTCCCTCTGCCAGAATACAATGATCAGCACTTGCAGCCATTGGCTGGTTTTTCAGCATGCTTGTTCGAAATAAGCCGGCTGTGCACAAAGCCAAAAGCTGGCTGGTAACTGCCAAGCCGACTTTTCTTTTTTGGTGCCGTTTGTACCTAAATCTGCCCTCTAGTGAAATAGGATTATTCGTACCCAGCCTTGAGGATTTTGCCCAGACATGTTTTCAGATATCCCAGAACACAGCAAGTGCAAATAACAGCAAACGAGGTCAGTTTAGTGTTTGATCTTTGTAGGTTGGTCAAGGGAGCGTTCACTAAAGTAAGCGTGATCTCCTGTTCAAGTGTATGTACTTTTTTTTTTTTTTTTCTCTACTTTTGTCTGCTGCATAATTTACGATATGCAGTCTGCACTATTAATACACTGCAGAGAATGTAGCACCAAACTGTATCTTGACGTGCTTGGTTAAATTGGACCTAGCATTTTAATAATTGGGCCGCATCAGAAATTCAAAGTTATTATTTTGATTGAAAAAAATGTTGTTTTTGTATTCCACAAACAAAAAATGCTGGTCATATGCTGCTCGGGTTAATGATCACATGGATTATGACTACTGTAGCATTATGGGTGCTTCATGTCATTAGAGACTGTAGAGAAACTGTTCTAAATCAAATCATACAAACCTGATCAAGAAGACTAAAGATAAAGCCTGTTGTAGAGATAAGGGGATCAGCAAGGCAGTGGAGCCTGCATGTTTAATGGGCAAATAAGCCTGTGTCCACAAATAATTACTGTCTACACACAATCTATAAAACATTTACATTCACGAACAATGTTATTTGAATTGGACTCATCCCTTTTCATGTGTATAGTAAAAACCTAATTGGGCCTATTCACACAGCCCAGTCCTCGGCAGTGCTCTAAACAAGCAGCCCATTTCTTCTCTTTCTTCTTCCTTCTTTTTTTTTTTTTTTTTTTTTTTTTCTTTCTTTCTTTTTCTCACAGGTTCGAAGTGGATGGGGAAATCCTTCCCACTGTGGTATTGCTTTCTGTCAAAATACAATGGTCAGGGTTTCTGGCTGTAGTCGGTGGTACTGATTGTCCTGGAAAAACCCGGCAGGTTGATCAATAAATTGACTTGCGTACATTTAGCCTGCCCATTCATGGATTGAAGTTCCTGCTGAACCGGCCAATCTTCAATCCATGCATTGTAGTGTGCTACGACAGTAGAAATGCTACACATCCTTTCTGGTACATTGCCATCCCATTTGAAACGGCACAAGAAAGTGTGAATGCGTCAACTGGGAAAAGGAGGCTGCCATTGCTAACCTGAAAAGTGCTGCTTCCCTCGTTGCTGCTGAATTCAATATTTTCAAGGGACTCATGTGAGAATCATGAAGGCTGCCATTGCTGAACTCTCCTTTGAAGAATGCTAGTTGTCTGGCTGTCATGCTGAAGCTATGCTTTCTGTTTCTGACCCGAGAAGTGTATATAGGTGTACATATTCCATACCTTTGCTAATCCCTGTGGAAGCAGGGAATCACTGGAGTAGTCATCCTTGCTGTCTTCTGGATCCTGGGCTTAAAGTGGTTCTAAAGCCTTCAGGGGTTTGTTTACCTTTTTTAAAGTGGTTGTAAACCCCTCTGTGCAACTTGTACCTATAGGAAGGCTTACTTGTAGGTACTGTAAATATCTCCTAAACATGCACCGTTAAGGAGATGGTGACCTTGTAGTGCTCCGATGATGTCATTGGCGCATGCGCTGTGAAGAAACAGCCCTCCGTGCCATGACTGACAGCTCCCACATGACTCCAGCCAGTTACAGAGTCCGCAGCCCCAGAAGGAAGATGGACGAAGATGGATGTGGACTTCATTTGCAGCTAAGTGCCACATAATGGGCTAGTATGCAATGCATACTAGCCCATTATGCTTATACTTTGCAGGGGAAAAGAAGTAAAACCCATCAGGGTTTACTTCCTCTTTAATGCAGAATAATAATAATTTTTATAATAAAAAAAGTTGCAATCACTTTTGTAGTAGTGGTGAATACTATAATGAGGCTCTGCTTCTATGAGGATCGGCTAGTTATGGAGTATGTATGCTTACACTGGTCCAAGCTGCACCAATGTACCAATGCAAAAAAAAAACCCATACATGGAACTCAAACTTAAAAACAAAAATGTCATCTATTGGCGCTTGCCAATCCTTCGATTATGTGTTTTTATTTTATTTATTTTCTTTTGGGCTGCTTTAATTTTACATCTGATAATTCTGCAAATGGCACACTTCCCTTCTCTGCCTCACCCCTCTACCCCATCTTTGGAGGAAGCTATGGTTACCACGGTGGTTGCCACAGTGGTTGGATTATAAACATGGCTACCTTTTTTTTTTTTTTTTTTTTTTTTTTTTTTTTTTGTTAATCTCTATTACATGGAGGATGGGGCAATTCATAGTTTACAAAAGGAAGATAACCTTGTTTGTATACTTCCAAGTTCATCTCACTGACAAGGACACTGAATTTCTGGCAAGATCAACTGATCTTTCTTTCTGAAAGTGTTCTTGGCCTGGGAACAAAAAAAAACATGCAGCAACTATGTCTAGGGGCTGGTAAGCTGCAATACTTAAAATTTTGTTCTTGGGTTTAGTTTGTTAAATCGGACACAGTCAGGCCCCCAGCAACCATATTTCCTTTAAGGCTAGGTTCACATATACTGTATGCAAGTCCGGTTTTGGTGCAAAGTCCAGTTCGGTTTCCATTTAGCAATTCAGGTGCAAATTTGACACTGAAAAATGCACAGAACCCTCTTAAAATGTGCACCGCAACTGTTTTGAGACAACATCGGCAATCGTATACACTCCAGTACATAGTAATATGAGCAGATATTCTTAGTCTGCTTCTATACTAACCAACAAAATGGCCGCCTCCACGACGGCAACAACTTTTTCCTCGTTACCCACTGTTGTCAAAACAGCAAAGTCTTCGTGTACCTGAATGTACATGCTTGCCGATGTTGTGTCAAAACGACAACTCATCGAAATCTCCAATTAATGAAGGTTTACAGTAACCAGAAGTGGCGTAATTGGAGATCTTGATGAATTGGCTATTTTGACGGAACAGCGGTTTGGTTCACATGTAATGTGAATCCCATATATATGAGCCAAGCCTGACAGTGTCCCTTTAGTTTGCTGACATGGGAAGGGGGGGGGGGGGGGAAGCATGCAGCAAGTGAAGTCAGAACTCTCAATCTGCATAATTGCTCCAGGTCAGTGACTTGGAAAGCCCTAAAGCCAGTGTCAGTATAACAGTCTTGGAATGAGGGATTTTTAGAAGATCTGCGGTAGAGGGCCCCCTCCATCTCTTTCATGATGGGTTTTATCATCATATTGGTTGTGGTTTTCTCTAGTACTTTTTTGGAGTAGTTATGTTGGGTGATCCATTTCATTTAGTAAGGTTTTAAGTCAAGTCAAATAGATTCATATTAATGTAAAGAGCCCCCAGCTCTGGTTGTTATGAGCCAAGCTTAGTGTTAAGTTTGTATTCATTTATGTCAACATTACAAAGAAGGGGCTGTTGAAAGTCCCATTAAAGAGAAAGCCGGGGTTACTGACCTTTTATGACTCTCTGACCTCCTGCAGTGAATCAGCCATGGTTTCTGACCATTTATACTTGGGAGGCTTGAAAACGGCAGCAGAACACTGCATAGACTGGGAATGCTGAGGTTAGTACATGTCATCTGAAGCTGGGCTTTCCTTGGTTGAAGTATTGCGGTTCTTCTTCTGTTTTTAGTTTGGTGTGATGGCGTCAGACAAGGGACTTTGTCCCACCTGGCACAGAAGTGCTCTTCCCATATCACACTGGTAATTGTCTGGCCGTGGAATGAAGAATTGATGCCAGACTTGGGTTTTGGCTTCCTCTGATCCCTATGTTAGCGTGGGAATGGCAGCAGCTGGTGAAGAGGTTTGGCATGCGGTAGTTGGCGTTGACATTACTCTCTTTCCTATACATGTCCATTACTCCCTGGATAGCGGACAGTTGTGGCTCTGCCCCAGCATTGCTGACATACTTTCCAGTCATGACCCTTACACCCCTGACAGTTTTCACTTACAATGTCATCCTTTTGCTATATCGTGTGTGTTGTATTATTCATCCATCATCTTTTCCTGTTGAAAACTATTTTGCTATCCCTGCTTGCAATATTATTGGGCTCCTACTGTTCCTGCTCTGAATTCCTTGCAGGCTTCCTCCTGGACTTTTTCGTCTTCGACCCTACAATTTTTTTATACTACGCAGTATAGTCCTAGTCCTCCTAAAGGTTCTATTTCTAAAATGAAATTGTGCAGTTTCCTTTCCACAAATTGGACATGGTTCGCCTACCTAAGTGAACCAGTATTTTGGATTCTCTGATCCATATCTACAATGTGAATTGACAGCACCATTTAAAGGGTGAAAAAAATGGCATATATTGTAGCTTGCCAGTCCTTAGATGTGGTGGCTGCATTTGTTTTATTTTCTCAAGCCATTTACGCTCTTCAAGTGATATTAAAGTCATTATTTTTAAGCAAAAAAAAAAAAAAAAAAGTTACCTGCTCTGTGCAATTGGTTTTGCCCAGATCCTCCTTCTCGGGTTCCACACTGGTGCTCCTGGCCCTTCCCTCCTGCCGGGTGCACCTTACAGCAATCAACTTGTTGTGAGGCCATCAAAGCAGGCATGCTCCCAAGCCGAGGCTCTGTGTGTCTATTCACACATGGAGCTGTGGCCTGACCCCGCCCCTCTGTCTCCTGATTGGCTCCCGCTGCTGCCAAAAGCCAATCAGGAGTGCAAGTTTCTGGAGAGCCAAAGCTTTCCTGGACATCGTTGGATCGAGAGGGGCTCAAGTATTTGGGGGGCTGCTGCACACAGTTGTGTGTTTTTTTTTTTTTTTTTTTTTTTTCTTTTCTTTTCTTTTTCTTTTCTTTTCTTTTTTCTTTAACCACTTCCCTACCCGCCCATAGTCATATGACGTCCACAGATGGGATCTCCCATCCTGGGTGGACGTCATATGACGTCCTGGGATTCCCGGCCGTCTAGGGGGCGCGCGCCGCCGGGAGCGCGCCCGCCGGGAGCGCGCCCGCCGCGTTCCTTGGGACCCAGTGCGTGTGCCCGGCGGCCGCGATGTCTGCCGGGCACCCGCAATTGCCCATTAACCGAGCCGGCATGTGGATCTGTGTGTGTAAACACAGATCCACAGCCTGTCAGCTCTGAGGAGAGCGATCTGTGTTCCCAGAACGGAGGAACACAGATCGGTCTCCTCCCCTAGTGCGTCCCCTCCCCCTTCAGTTAGAATCATTCCCTAGGAAACATATTAACCCCTCCCCGCCCCCTAGTGGTTAACCCCTTCACTGCCTGTCACATTTACACAGTAATCAATGCAATTTTATAGCATTGATCGCTGTATAAATGTGATTGGTCCCAAAAGTGTCCGATGTGTCCGCCATAATGTCGCAGTCACCAAAAAAAATCGCGATCGCCGCTAAAAAAAATTAAAAAATATATTTTTTTAAAAATGCCATAAATCTATCCCGTATTTTGTAGACGCTATAACTTTTGCGCAAACCAATCAATATACGGTTATTGCGAATTATTTTTTGCCTAATGGCAGGAATACACGATAAGAAAATCGGGCGAAAATTTGCATTCAGCGAACGATCAACCGTTTTTTTTTTTTTTTTTTTTTTTTCTCCCCTACTCGTTGATTCCCCAGCAAGTAATACCCGATATTGGAAAAATTGTGTCATATTGTGTGTGAAATGATCTTCTATTCGTTGGTGTGATCTATCTATCCTTCCATTTGTCGGGAGCTGAGCAGAAGGACCTGACCTCTAGACACCCTGCAAACATCAATTCTTCAGTGTGTACTGAACCAACTTGCACTTTGCAATTGGTGGGCAGGGTGATACGAATGGTGAGCTGAATGCTGTCTGCATTGTTTGGACTGTGTTTGCTTTGTAGTTTTCAATGACTCCTGCAGGGTAATCAAGCCACAACCCAAAAACACATTGCAGTGGATGTTTGGTTTTTCTCCCTCTAGCACAGATTGAATCTGATCCCCTTTACTCATTTGGGTTGCGTTAACGTGTTATGCTTTTTAAGTAATGCAATGCACTGCTGTGCATTGGTGTGCCATTTAAAACAAATGTCAATGCATTAATGTACGTTACTATGATGCACTAATGTAACTGGACCCTGAAAAATAAGAAAAACCTGTAATTTTTTTTTTCTGGCAAAGTTCTAGTTTTAGAGAGCATAAGAGCAATATTCTTTCAAGGGACAGTATGGTTGATTTCAGACACAGGGCTTATTACGTTTATAAAACTTGAGCCAATGGACTATGTGTGACCTTATTTTCAAACCTGCACTGAATGCGTGTTCTTGTTGCTGTAGCCTGTAGCTTAATTTTTCGAGCCATGTCAGAATTGCTAATTTAGCCTAGGTTCACGTATTCGCGTTTTGTGTGAGCCACGTTTGTGCAGGCTCAGCAGCCCATTCGCTGTGGGGGTTTTTTTATTTTTTATTTTTTTGTTTTCCTTTTTTTTGACCATGTGATTTCTCTGTGTTTCCAGCACCCACAAACATGCCGAGATGCGTGGAGGTGCTATTCAGAATGAATGGTTGCCGCGCACATCCCTGAGAGCAGTGTGATTTGTGGATGCAGGAACAGATGCGATTCCCGTAGCCACATGCAGAGGTGTTTAGGTTTAGACTCTAAAGCCAGCCCATACATGGATCGGACTGAATTTCAATCCTTGTATGAGTAGGAAGGTTGTATAGATGTCAATCTACTGATCAACTTCCTCTGTACAACTTGTCCTTTTGGATTTTTCCCAGCTCTACCAGCACTGCAAGCCATGGCCAACAACCCTAATTGGTGTGTTCTGGTGGCAAGGAAGTCTCCCCCCCCCCCCCCCTCCCGCCACTGTCAGAATACAGTAGCTCTATATGGAGGATGTCCATGTGGTTGGAGCACTCGAAAAATCTTTCTCCTTTTCTCTCTCTCTCCTTTTTTTTTTTTCTCACTCTTTGTGCTTTTAAAGGCTTGCCGTAATTTTGGTCATTCACCCAATCGCTGGATTGCTGTATGTGATGGCTAAAGCTTTTTGGCCATGGCTCTATTCTCTCTGCAATATATATGGAATCACTTCGATGTTGACAGTTCTAGTTAAAAAAGTTTTATGGGCCCTTCTATTCAATGGCTGCCTTGTCTTGGCACTTCATGTTGACTTTCTTTGAAGTTTCCAGCTCTTGCAAAGGCTGATTTAACATGTCAGTGTAAATAGTAGTGTCAAGTGACTTGGAACGTAGCAGCACTCTGTCCAGGAAAGCAAACGGGGCCGTGTAACATGTACAAAACCACAGATTGTGCGTCTAACACGTTGAGGGAAACAGATGCTTCCAATGACCGGTTAAAGTTTGAAAGATGCGGGTGTTCAAATCCAACCACCTCACACTGTACTGCTGAGATAATCTGAGATAACCTTAACCCTTATTAGTCTGAGTCTGCCTCAGTGCATGACTGTCCCCAAGAGTGTGCTTATGGATGTGAGATAGTTAACCACCATCCCTACCAAGAGTCTTTCCGTTGAATAGCTAATTGATCTGCTGCCTTTGTTTGCACTCAACTGATATTCAGCTGGGGCCAGCAGGTCAAGGCTGAACACTTGTAGGCGGGCTGGAGTAAGGGGTTCGGGTTCTGCATGGCCTTCGTAGAAAGGAATTAATGATGGCCGAGACACACAATTGCCACTCTTTGTGGAATGCCAGGGGTGAGCATGACAAAAGTATGAATAAACATCCCAATCTTCTCTCACGCTTTCACATGCCAGTCCTGGGCACAGTTTCTTGTTTATAATATTCTCCCCAGTAACGGCAATGAGCCAAGTGGTGTGTCTTGCCTGCTATTAATGCAGATTAGTTGGGTTCTCTCCCCTCTCCTGAGTCTGATAAGTTGGGGTATTATATGGCTGTGAGCAGAGACTGTCTGTAGGCTTTGCAGCAGGGAGTGCCGTCAGTCAGTCTCTCCCTCAGTAGAAATAGGTTTTAGGTCTCTCCAGTGTCTGGGGTTTGAGGCCATTAATTGTTGTCAGTAGAGCAATGCTGCCTAATCACACTTTTTGTGTTTTTGATGCAGCTACACTAGTGATGGTCAACCTTCTTCCCTTTTTTTATTATATTTTTTTTTTTTTTTTTTTTTTTTTTTTTTTATAGGTGGTCCTCAAGGGTTGCCCTTTACATCATCAAAGGGCCACGTGTAATATTCTGTAAATGTAATGCTACAGAAAACTGGCAAACTGAAGATGTGCAACAGGAGATGGTCAAAGACTACAGACATGCTACAGGTGATGTTCCAAGCCTGGAGGTCACTAATATTACAGCTGCTTTACAAATCTAGCCTTCTAAACCTTTATGCTCCCTACAGCCCTAATTATGAAAAAAGAGCAAAAACTTTTTGTCTGAAAGTGCTCAGAGGGTTGTACAATAGGTGGCAAAAGTCCACAGGTTGGGCACCACAGAGCTAAACATTTGGCATTTTGATGTATGGAAATGCATGTCAAGTACACATCCTATTCATTCCTATGTGGCTGGTTTACATCCTATGTCCTGCAGTTTAGTGTGCAAACAGAAACTCTCTGCTCATTCAGAACTACAGGGGACAGTGTAAACCCAGCCTTAAAGGGGTTGTAAAGTCAGAAGTTTTCGTTTATCTTAATGTGTTCTATGCATTAAGATAAAAAGCCTTTGGTGTACAGCAGCCCCACTAACTTTTACCTGAGTCCCATCTCTCCTACAGCGATGTTGTAGGATTGTCTCGGCTGCCCGGGACTCCCCTGATTTGGCTTAAGACTGCAGTGCCATTGGCTCCTGCTGCTGTCAGTCAACCAATGTGGAGAGAAAAGGGGGCAGGGCATGGCCACAGCTCTGTGTCTGAATGGATACTCGGCGCTGCAGCTTGGCTTGGGTGCCCCCATAGTAAGCTGCTTGCTGTAGGGGCACTCAGCAGTAGAGAGGGACCCAAGAAGAGGAGGATCTGGGCTGGTCTGTGCAAAACCACTGCACAGAAGAGGTAAGTATGACTTGTTTGTTTTTAGCAAAATCCCTTTTTAAGGAGATCTATGGTCACAGCATTTGTAATACAATACAAACAATAGGTTGTTTTGACAATCCAATATAGGATTGCTTGAAAAATCTTTTGTTTTGTGCTGGCCATCTCTTTCCATAACTTCTTGGATTACCTGCATGCTTTGCAGTGTCTCCTCTATTGTTTGTTTTCAAATTCTAAGGACTACATGTCCCATGGTACCTTGCAAGCAGTGTTTCCTTTACTGACTGCCTCCTGAAACTCCTCCTCTCAGCACCTCTGTAGTTCAGAAGGCAGTGCCTATGAGTCCCATCGTGTGTGTGTGTGTGTGTGTGTGTGTGTGTGTGTGTGTGTGTGTGTGTATATTATATTATATTATTTTTTTTTTATTTGGGTTTAATTAATTTTCCACAAACGAGAGTTTAACCACTTCAATAATGGGCACTTACACCCCCTTCCTGCCCAGGCCAATTTTCAGCTTTCAGCACTGTCCCTTTTTCAAATGACAATTGTGCGGTCATGCTACACTGTACCCAAACAAAATTTCTTTCATGTTGTTCCCACAAATAGAGCTTTCTTTTGGTGGTATTTGATCACCTCTGTGGCTTTTATTTTTTGCTAAACAAATAAAAAAAAAAGACTGAAAATTTGGAAAAAAATTTTTTTTTTTCTGTTATGAAATTTTGTAAAATAAGTTTTCTCCTTCACTGATGGCACTGGCAGGCATTAATGGGCACTGATTGGCATATCCCTGGTGGTCTAGGGTGTCATACCTGTTGGGGTTCCTTTTGTGGGCATCCGGCGGGGGGGGGGGCTGCGCTGAGTCAGACGTGAGTGAGGAAAAGCCGATAAATGGCTCTTCCTGTTTACATCATGATCAGCTGTTATTGGACATGGCTGATCATGTGGTAAAGGGCCTCCTTCAGAGGCTCTTTACCGAGATCGGTGATGCTGCGTCAGACTGACACACCACCGATCGCTGTGCTGCACGCCCCCACGGGCGTGTGCAATCGCAGCTTATCCTGCTGAACATCATATGATACCCAGTCAGGATAATTGAACCACCGCTTGTCCATTTGCTAAAGGCTGGGCAGGAAGTGGTTAAAGTAATACTGCACCTTCCTTTTTTGTGTTATATATATATATATATATATATATATATATATATATATATATATATATATATATATATATATATATATATATATATATATATATATATATATATATATATATATATATTTTTTTTTTTTTATTAAAAAAAAAACAAAAACCTGGCTATACTTGCAGCCCTTATCCTCTTCTTTGGGGGGGGGGTTGTGTGGTCGTCCCTTCCCATGGAGGCGCCTTTGTGTGCTCACTCCCGCATCTATCGACACCTACTGCTCCAACAGCTATTGATTGACAGCAGCGGGAGCGCTATTTTTAAACTTTTCTACTTGCAGAAGAACGTTGGGGGTATATAATATACTTGGAGTGCAGTGGTCAGGATTATGAAATTTGCAACATACTGTCTCTAGAGTGCAGGGCTCAGGAGTGCGTAAGGTACACAGTGCAGGATTTGGAAGTGGTTTCCCTCCACAGCCCTAAACGCACACCGGGATAAGCATATTAAATTCTTCTCATAGCTATGAGTAAGCACTCTGTATGAGTGCGAAACGTGTCAGCTGTTAAGCTGTATGACTCCAGCGGCGTCATATGTACCCCATGATCCTATTTTATTAAATAAAGAAGAATTTAAAGCGGAGATTCGCTGAAAAAAAAAATATTAAAAGCCAGCAGCTACAAATACTGCAGCTGCTGACTTTTAATATATGGACACTTACCTGTCCAGGGAGTCCGCGGTGTCGGCAGCCGACGCCGATCCGTCCTTCGGCTCTCGACTGCTGCTGCCGCCATCCTCGGTAAGGGAATAAGGAAGTGAAGCCGTGCGGCTTCACTTTCTGGTTCCCTACTGTGCATGCGCGAGTTGCGCTGCGCGTCCTCTCAGGTCCCTGCTGTGTTCTGTGTCTCACAGAATACAGCGAAGGAGGAGGACAGAGTAGGCGGAAGTGGCATAGGTCACCGCAATCACTGCGGTGATCTATGCCAGGAAGTGGGAGCAAATACCTGTATTAGACAGGTATCTTCTCCCTCCTCCCCCCTGAAAGGTACCAAATGTGACACCGGAGGGGGGGAGGAATCCAAAAAGTGGAAGTTCCATTTTTCTTTTGGGTGGAACTCCACTTTAATCTGCTTATCCTGATGTGTGGCTGTCCAGATCTTCCTACACGACTACATCTATACCGAAAGCCACTTGTTAAATGGATACACTTTTTTTTTTTTTTTTTTTTTTTATCTATCCTTCTTAGAATGTGGCATAGTTAAAACCCCTGGCAGGCTTTATTGCCATCTGTGTCTTGGGGATAATTACATGAACTTGATAATTTTACATGAACTTCCTGTCCCAAGGACCCAACAGGCAGGAAGACCAGATCTCTGCAAAGCGAGTGGAAATCTCCTATTGGGCCCCTTTCACACTGCTGCCACTTAAAAGTCGTGCGATTTTACCGGGTTTTCAATTAATGCCTGTCTATGGACCTCCAACTTGCATGAAAGTTGTACCAAAGTAGTACAGGGACTACTTTGAAGTTACATATATGAATGGTTATCATTGGAAATCACGGTGGACAACTTGTCATGCGACTTTGCAGTCCCAAATCTCTCAAGTGTGAAAGGGGCCTTAGTTGTCACTGGAACAGGTGTCTGAGTTGGAAGATTGGCATCCATCTCCTGCTTGGTGATGGCTCTGAAATTCAGGGTTTTCCCTGGTCAAAGTGACATTAATCACCAGGACAAATGGAGTAAATCTCTCGGATGAGGATACACCAATGAAAACCTGATGGGAGGGTTAACCCATTCCATACTATCGCCAAGTCCTGGGGGGAAAAAATAAATGAAATCTTTGGCTTTAGATGCATTTTAAGTGTCGTCATAGTATTACATGAGGTATGAAATGTGGGGGCCCAGCGATGAGGGACCTTTTTATAGAACAGACTCCCCTCTACATTAACTGTGTAGAGTGAAATTCTCAATTGGTATTGAAGAGAAATCTCTAGAAATATGTTGTCTATAAGTTTATGTGGTGGAAACAGCCCCCAGGATGTGTGTTCAGGGCAGGTTATGGAGTCCTTGCTACAAAGAAGTGTATGAGGAAAGTACACAGCTGTTTCCACATTCTGCTCATTTGCAGCCTTTGTTTGCACATCCAGCAGCAGAGGTTTTGGATGAGAAAAGGATAGTTTCCATACAGATCCTAAATAGACTTGTCACTTTTTCCACCCTCCGTATAATCAGATTTTCTCGTTTCCTTTGCTAACCGTTTAACTGCCACGAATGTTTGCTACATCAACTTTTGAAATCTGTATGGCTAGAAGATCTGTTCTTTAGAAATCCGGCACACACAATGCTGCCAGGCTTTGAGTGATTTCAATAATGTCCAATATACAGTGGCTTGGACAATATGCTAAACAAAAGTATACGGTGCTTTCATTGAGTGTATAGATTTTGAATTATTATTGCAATATTTTACTTTTTTTTTTTTTTAAAGCTTCAAAGCTCACAACAGAGGCACTGAATCGCAGCTTCTTTACCCTTACTTTTCCCTGGCAGGGACGTGGCAGCCTGCCAGCCTTCTAATGTAAAAACAAACAGCTGGCATTGTAGGCTGGTAGATATTGACTGAAATCAACTTTTATATATGGTGCCAATATTCTGTATATCACTGTCACCCAGATGCAGTATGTCACTTGCCACCAGATGCCACGTGTCGCTTGCCACTTTCATGCGAGGCAGGCAGTGAGAGATTTCATCTCTCTGCTGTCCATCGAGAGAGAGAGTTGCATTGCCTGACTGTAATGAGTGATTATCTGACTACAATACCGAACTGCAATAGGTAGGGATAAGCACAGGTTTGGTTTGAACTTGGGTTCAGGCCAAACTAAAGAAGCAAGCTGTGTTTCCTGCCATGTTGATGCCCAATCAGCCGTGGCAAGGCATTTGTCACCCCAGAGCTGCACAGAAAGGGGGGGGGTCCCGTCCCCTGATCTTTGGCCGGCTCAGTGTCCAAAATGATATGATCTAAAATGGTACCAGAAAGTCTGCTACAGAGCAAGTGGGCCACTGGACAGGCAAATATAATGCTGCTTGCTACACAGGGTATTGTTTATGTCATTTTGTTAACTCCCTGACCAGGTCACTTTAAAAACTGCTGAAACGACATTGGTTAAAAAAAAAAAAAAAAAAAAAAAAAAAAAGTTGATATAAGGGATGCAGTTTTTTTTTTTTTTTTTTAAATGGGTTGTCAGAGACCCTAGATGGACATAATGAGAATGAGGAATAAAACGGCCATTGTGTGCTTTTGAGAACCTAAATGTGGCTGACCTATGTGCATATAGAATTCCAAACAAATCATACAGTGTGTGCTGTGTGTGAGGGGGTGTTTTAAATTTTTGCAAAAAAAAAAAACCCAGTGGTAATTAAATACCCCCAAAAGAGAGCTCTCCTCATGTGCATAAAATTATAGAAATTTCTTAAGGGTACAGTGTTGCATGACCCCGCAATTGTCATTCAAAGTGTGACAGCGCTGAAAATTGGCCTGGGCGGGAAGGGGGTAAGTGTCCAGTATTGAAATGGTTAAAAGACAGCCAACATGCTTTGGGGGTCAAAAGAACTTGCCCTTCTTCAGGGCTATAGTAAAACCTAATGTAAACCTAATTGTGACTGATTAAAATAATGAGCCTAACCATCAAAACATTGTGGATAACCTGAATTCATGGAAGAAGAGATGAGGAAATATCAGATAGTAAGTGATAAGGTCCAATGGATTCATTTTCAATATTAGATTCTACATGGTTAGTAGCTAGCATTACATTACATGTGTGACAATCATTCCACCAGCTCCCGCCTATGAATTAAATAGATTCATTAAATACCGTACTTGCAGCGAGAATTATTATGTGTCTTGCAGAGCTTCAGGTGCTGCTGCTTTTCGGACACTTCTGGGTGTCTCTGATAGCGGTTCCCCCACTGAGTGCTGTGCTGTACTTCACTATTGTGCTCTGCAGAGAGGCCTACTGATGGAAAGAACATAGAATGTCCATGGGCACCTTGGTGGCAAAGCATTCCATGACATTAGTGCTGCAAGGCCACAGTGCTGCTCACTTAGCAATGGATAAACAGGAAATCTATCTACGTATTTACAGACTTTTCACAAAAAAAAGAATTAAACAGATTTTCAATGATTTAAAAACATTCCCCTTTTTTTTTTATTTTTATTTTTTTTTTATTTTTTTTTATGTAACCTAAAGTATAATCTATATGCAGGACAGTCCAATTTGCTTAACCACTTTACTTTTAGTGGTATTTGATCACCACTGCGGTTTTTATTTTTTTTTTTCTGCTCTAAACAAAAAAAACTCAAAATAAATATATATCTCCTCCCTCCCCTCTCTCTACCGATCTGTACAGTGAGAGGGGGAGAGATCGTTTGTAGCAGCGCTGTGGGCTGGATCTGTAGTGCCCATACTCTGCCATAAATTTTAACAGAAACAAAGCTCTATTTGGCCCCGTTCACACTGGGGCGGTAGGGGGCATCGGCGGTAAAACAGCGCTATATTTAGCGCTGTTTTACCGCGGTATTCGGCCCCTAGCGGTGCGGTTTTAACCCCCCGCTGGCGGGCGAAAAAGGGTTAAAACCCCTCGTATAGCACAGCTATAGCCGCGGTGTAGCCGCGCTGTCCCATTGATTTCAATGGGCAGGAACGGTGAATACACCGCTCCTTCACCGCTCCAAAGAAGCGGCTGACAGGAGATTTTTTTCTTCTCCTGCCAGCGCACCGCTTCAGTGTGAAAGCCCTCGGGCTTTCACACTGAACAAACAGCGGAGGCTGTTTAGGGGCGGTTTGCAGGCGCTATTTTTAGCGCAATAACGCCTGCAAACCCGCCCCAGTGTGAAAGGGGTCTTTGTGTGAAAAATTCCCCAAGTTTTAGAGTAATTTTCTTGTTGGTGTTGTGCAGTAAGTACTAGATCCTCCATTCTATTAATATCTTCCATCTTACAGAACGCGGAAAAGTTTTATCCCTATTGTGGGGTCACCAGTATGGTATTTGTAAATTTAAATTCTATCCCATCTCAAGCGTCTCTTCTCGAGAGAGAAGCTTTCTTCATAACTAATGTTTATTAGTTTTGTTGCCCTTCTTCTCTGTACTCGCTCAATTTCCAGCACATCCTTCCTGACGACTGGTGCCCAGAACTAGACAGCATACATCAAGTGTGGCCGGACCAGAGTCTTGTAGAGTGGGAGAATTATCGCTGTATCTCTTGAGGTTAATGCATGCCAATATTCTGTTTGCAGCAGCTTGGCATTGCTGAGCCTATCATCTACTAGGACCCCCAGGTCCTTTTCCATCCTAGATTCCCCCAGAGGTTCTCCCCCCAGTGCATAGATTGCATTCATATTTTTGCCACCCAAATGCATTATTTTACATTTTTCCACATTAAACCTCATTTGCCATGTAGTTGCCAACCCCAATAATTTGTTCAGATCTACTTGCAAGGTTTCCACATCCTGGGGAAAAGTTATTGCCCTGCTTAGCTTAGTATTGTCCGCAAATACAGAGGTTGAACTGTTTACCACATCCTGCAGGTCATTTATGAACAAATTAAACATGATTGGTCCCAGCACAGAACCCTGGGGGACCCCTCCTACCCACCCCTGACCATTCTGAGTACTCCCCATTTATCACCACCCTCTGAACTCGCCCTTGTAGCCACTTTTCAATCCCATGTACTCTCTCTATGGTCCATGCCAACTAGGGGTGCAACGGATCGTCACCAATCCGTGATCCGAACGGTTCAGCCTGTTCGGATCGGCACACATGCACTCTGCGGAGCGATCACTTGTAAACAAACCGGCATCATGTCATGACGCCGGTTCCTCTCTCCCCTCTGTGTACTGCTCTGTACAGTGGAGGGGAGAGATCAGATGACAGCAGTGCCAATACCCTGCTAATATATTATTACAGTGGGGGAGATTTTTTTTTTTTTTTTTTTTGATCCGAAAATTATCCTAACCGTGACTCCTGATCCGAGGAACGATCCGAACCGTGAGTTTTTTGATCCGTTGCACCCCTAATGCCAGCGGACCTCACTTTGTACAGTAAACGTTTATGGGGAACTGTATCAAATGCTTTTGCAATATCCAGATACACCACGTCTGAGGGCCTCCCTTTATCTAGATGGCAGCTCACCTCCTCATAGAAGGTTAATAGATGGTTTGGCAAGAAAGATTCTTCATGAATCCATGCTGATTACTGATGATACTGTTTTCATTACCCCGCCAAGAGCTTGCATACTATTGATGTTAGGCTAACTGCTCTGTAATTCCCAGGGATGTATTTTGGCCCTTTTTCAAATATTGGTGCTACATTGGCTTTTCTCTGGCTGGCTAAGTTTTCCAAGTCTATTTCTAATTCTGTCCTCTGTTAGCCATGAGGGTGCTTCCGTGACGTGTCGTGAGGATAAACACTGCAGTTTTGGTTACTGAAGCCCCTTGATTCCCTCGAAGGCTGAGGAGAAAAATGAATGCAATACCTTCGCCATCTCACCATCCTTTGTAACCAGATTCCCTTCACCATTCATTATGGGGCCAATATGGTCTTTCCTCCCTCTTTTACTGTCTATAGACTTAAATAATTTCTTAGGATTTTTTTATTTTTTACTTTCCTCTGCTATGTGTCTTGTGTTCTATCTTAGCCGCCCTAATTGCACCCTTACATTTCTTGCATTCTTTTTAAAGTTTGAATGCTGATGATGATCCCTCAGCCTTGTGTGGGTTTTTTTTTTTTTTTTTTTTTTTTTTTTGAAGGCCGCCTTTGCTTTTTTTATATGCATTTTTACATTGGAGTTAAACCACCCAGGGACTTTTATTCACTCTTTTAAATTTATTTCCCAATGGAATGCACTGGCTAATGCCCTTATTTAATATGCTCTTAAAGCAAACCCATCTCTCCCCCGTGTTCTTTGTTCCTAAGATTTTTTTTTTTTTTTTTTACCAATTAATATCTTATAGCAAGGTCCATAGTTTAGGGAAGTTGGCTCTTTTGAAATTCAGTGTCTTTGTATTCCCCTTGTGTTTCCTATTTGTGTGATTTTGACCTGTGATCGCTGTTTCCTAAATTGCCCCGTATTTCAACATCCACGATCAGGTCTGTATTGTTGGTAATCAGTAGGTCTAGTAACGCTTTGTTTCTAGTTGGTCCGTCAACCATCTGACCCGTGAAATTGTCCTGCAAGACATTTAGGAACTGGCGAGCCTTAGACGAATGCGCAAGTCCTGGATAATTAAACCCCCCCCCCCTCCATTATGATGACACTTCCCATCTTTGCCACTAATCCAAATTGTGATAGGAGGTCCGTCTCCCCCTCCTCCCTCAAGTTAGGGGACCCATAGCATACTCCCAGTATTACTTTCCCTTTAGTTTTGTCCCTTTTTGTAGCGCTACCCGTAAGGATTCCACCTCCTCCCTAGCTCCCTTAGTGATGTCATCTCTCACATTCACTTGTACATTATTCTTGATATACAGGCATACCCCCTCCCCCTTTTTTATCCTCTATATTGCATGGTTGCCAGCCAATCATGAGAGCTGTTGAACCAAGTCTCTGAAATTCCCACAAAATCTAAAGCCTCCTCGTACAACAGTATTTGTAGTTTGCCCATCTTGTCTGCCAGGCATTGGTTAACATGCCATGTAGTGTAGACCGCTCACATACTGTCTTCTTATTGGATGTTCTGAGGTTGCAAATAGGACTTGTTACTAAAATTGGATACATTTTTATAGCAGAATGTAAAAAATGTATTATATAATTTTTTTTTTTTTTTTTTTTTTTTATTGAGCCCAATATGTATTCTGCTACATATTTTTGGTTAAAAAAAACCCAAAAAGCGTATATACTAGAATTTTTATTTATTTTATTTTACAGGACTGCGATATTGTGGCTGACAGTCCGATGCTTTATGGGAACCAGTGATACAAATGGTGATCAGTGCTAAAAATATGCATTTTCACTGAACTAATGACTGGCTGGGAAGAGGTTAAACACCAGGGCATTCAGTTATGGGGATAAAGTTTGATAACCTCTCAGGGACCCAAAAAAATACTAAAAAAAAGAAAGGGGGGGGGATTGGGGGGGAGTTGAGAAAACTATCTCTTAAGTCTCCTAATGTACGAAAGACCAATAAGCTATACCATTTAAAAAAAGGAAAATAAAAATTTTGACCTCGAAGGTATGTCAAGAGACCAGTTAACAGACTCAGTGAACTGATATCTGGTGGTAAACAATCGAAAAAGAAAGGGAAGAAGAAAGAGAGAACAAGAGGGAGAGTAAAAAGGAGAAGGAATAAAATAACAAAGAAAAGTAGGGAAAAAAGGTAAGCCCCAGCTGAGACCTAGCTCTTCCAGTTGGTTGATGCAGGCAGTCGCAATATGGTCTTGGGTGGAGTTTGCCCAAAGGTTGAAGTCTCCGAGTACCAGAAGGTTTTTGGTTTTCAGGGTGTGCATAGAGATGAATTCAGTAAGTGGTGTAAGGAGATTTGTCTTTGGTTCTGGTAGTCTGTAGCATAGTAATATGTGAATGGTGTTTTGGGGTGTTGTTTGAAGTTGCAGGGGGAGTATCTCCATGAGAGGCACGGCGTTCTGTGAAGTTGGTTTGGTGAAGGCAAGGTGCGATTTGAAGATCACTGCTAGGCCTCCTCCTTTTTTTCCTATTCTATGCTCAGTTAGGATGCTGTAGTTCTCTGGCATCAATTTAGTTAGGATGGTGTTGCAGTCGGGTGTTAGCCAACTTTCCGTAATGAAGATGCAATCTATGTTGTTATCGATGATGAAGTCATGGATTTCTAGTCTGTGCTTGACTGCAGATCTAGTATTAATCAGGGCGCATGCTAGTTGTAGTTGGATTGGTGTCTCCCTGTATTTGATGGTTGCTTGTAGGTTGGTCCTTAGTAATTTTTCTTTTTTTAGTCTTTTTTGAGTGGCGGTTGGGAGAGTTGAACTGATGTTAGCCTGTGGAGGGCGTCCGGTGTGTACTTGAAATTGCACATGGTGAAGCCAGAAAGTTGCTGAAGGAAGATGATGGATGTTATGGAGGCTGCCTACCACCCTCCCGTTGATCCAGAGGAAGGCGAAAAAACCCCTAGCTGAGCTGGCCAATTGCTACAGCAGAGGAAAAATTCCTTCCTGACCCCCCGAAGGGCGATCGGCTTCGGGACCCTGGATCAACTGCTAAAGGTACCCTGATGGCTTACCTGTACAGGATGGTTTGGAGGATGATGGTGAGGGTAGGGGGTAAGGGGGTCTGGCCGCTACTTACTAGTTGGAGTGATGCTGCAGCTGGGTTTATGCGGATCTAAGATGGGCGCTGGTCTGGTCCAGTCTCCGGTGGTTAAGCTGAGCCCATGCAGTGAGGTCCAATGTAGAGGGGGTGTTCCAGGTGTGGGGGCACGGGGGCCCGCTGGACAGGTGTGGATGCTGGGTGGCTGGAGCTAGGCCGCAGCCGTGGTCTGTCCCCTAGTAACAGCTAGAAAGCAGGGTGATTGGACGGCGGCTGCGGTGGTGCTCTGGGGGGGGGGGGGTGCTGGCAAGGGGGGGGTGGGAGAGGGATGGTGGTCCTGCCTGGAGGTGGGACGGTGCAGGCCTGGGAGGGGGGGGGTCCCTGTACTAACCTGCTAGGGGGGGATCTGGGCTGGATGGTGGTGGACGCCCGGGGTGTAGGTGGGGGTCCCGGTAAGTTCCGCTGGGGAGTCTGGGATAGTCCTTGGATGGCTGGAGCTGCTGACTCAGATGTCTGCTCTCTCCTGCGTCAAGAGGTGTTTTCCCATGCCTTCGCAATAGTTTAATAAGCATAAAAATATGTGTAGCCAAGATGCGTTCTTGTTTTGTTAACTCAAGGATAGGTTTATGAAATAAAGCTTCCCACGGGTCCTTGCGTTAGAATGAAATAGTGTATAATCTGGTAACTTTCTATATGTAACACCATAGCAAAAAATGATAAAGTAAAAGTCACATAACATTGTTTAAACTTTGCAAGACTATCAATGCTAAAAATACAGTATACTAATATCTCTGACTTATTAGAATATAGCTTATAAAACTGAAAATCATTGATATTAGATTTTTTTTTATTTTATTTTTTTTTTTCCCTGTTGGACATCTTTTAGCTTCTTTCTTTTTCTTCTGGGGAAGGCGTGATAGCAGAAATTCACATATGCTTGCTTTGGATCTCTGTAGTTCCGCTGTCTCCGGGGCATGGATTGTGTTTCAGGGCTGTTGCTGGATCTCACATTTCATGCTGGGGGGAAGCCCACTGGTCCTCTGTGTTGTACACCAGATGTTGTGCTGGGAAGGGCTCAGTATTACACGCATACAAGCTCTCACACACTGGAATGGTTGGGATTCCCAGCTGTTACCTTGTTCTCCTGTTTCATGTCTGGAACTCGTATGGACCTCTTGAGTGCCGCCAGGGTGTGTATTCTGCTAATGGAGACCGCTGATGTGTCCTTTACATTTTCAATGTCCTATTGAAGCATTGCGTTCTCACTTCTGGTGCTATTCAATGTAAAGAATGTAGGATATGTCTATCATCCCTGTCTTAACTGTCAAATTTCTTACCATTTCCTGAAGAATTGCAGACCTCAAGAGCCAATTGGATCATATATGTATGACTTAGAGGTGCACAGGAATGGAAAATTTGGCGCCAAAACCAAAAGTTCAGGATGCATTTGGTCGAAACCGAAAATGACTGATGGTTTAAAAATTGTGAGATATATATATATCTATATATCTCTATCTATCAAAAAATGCAGCAAGAACGCATCAATAACGCACCCGTGTTGCATTTTTCATGTGGTTTTTGAGTCCCATAACCTATGAAGAACACACCGTAAACACACTAAAATCGTGCTTATTTCCGCACCATTATCGGCAAAATGCAGAAAACACCATTTTAAACCAATGTTTTTCAGCCACCAAAATGTCGGTGCATCTCTAGTATGACTGACTGTTCACTAATATCTGCAGCTAGCTTTATTTAAACTGTAAGTCATATATCGTGGTAATGGATGGGCAGTTTCAGTGACTGCAGAATCTGCTTAGTCACAGAAGGTCTACTTTAGCTGCAATTGTGGTAAGGAAATGCTCCTGCCGTCCTCATACAGAGAGTGAGGAGTGTCAGATTTATTTGGATTATGTGAGAATGTCTCTTGGTATATGGCCACTCTGACCACCCATACACGGTACATACTAGTGATGGGTCATATTTGAGCACCGTTTGTGATAATTGGAGTGTGTGCAGGAGGGATAATATTTACTTTTGCCTAAACACTAATGCCTCATTTCCACTGAGCGGATCGGTTTGGGATGGTACAGTTTGAATGGCCTAAAATGGTCCTGTCTATTCTGGTGAGCGTTTCCACTGCAAGTGGGACCACAAGGGGCCATACAGGGTTTAGAAAAAATGCCTCCAGCATAGCACAGCAGAGGGTTTTCTGTCAGCCAATCAGTGGAATGTATCGTAGCTCCGCCCTAACCGAACCGTTCCATTTTCTATGGCCCCACATCTGAAGCAGAACCTTGAATGGAGCAGTACGGTTCGGTTTTATGGGCCGCTTTCATAATGGAAACACCCAAAATAGCGTACTGTACCGAACCGATCCGCTCAGTGGAAACGAGGCATAAGACCCCTTTTCACACTGAGCCGGCCCGGGCGTCAGCGGTAAAGTGGCGGTATTCTTAGTGCTCATTTAGCGGCGCGGTTTTAACGCCCCGCTCACGCCGAAAAGGGGTTAAATCCGCCCGCAAAACGCAACAACGCTTTGCCGGTGGTATCCCGACGCTGCCCCATTGTTTTCAATGTGGAGGAGTGGTGTATTCACCGTTCCTCCACCGCTGCAAAGAAGCTGCTGGCAGGACTTTTTGTGACGCCCTGCCAGTGCAGCTCCCCAGTGTAAAAGCACTCGGGCTTTCACACTGGGTTTGCAGCTGAGGCTTTTTTCAGGCGCTATTTTTAGTGCTGTAGTGCTTGGAAAAAGCCCTCCAGTGTGAAAGGGGTCTAAGGGGTTGATTTACTAAAACTGGAGAGTGCAAAATCTGGTGCAGCTCTCCATAGAAACTAATCAGCTTCTAACATCAGTTTGTTCAATTTTTAAGCTTTGACAAACCTGGAAGCTGACTGGTTTCTATGCAGCGTTTTTACCAGGTTTAGCGCAATCCCATTTTAGTAAACCAAACGCTAAATGTCGGTGCTGCTGTTTGCCAGCCATTTTCAGCTACTTCCTCTCTACATGCATTAGAGCTGCACAATTGATCGTTAAAAAATTGTGATCTCAATTCAACCCCTGATGATCTATTGCAGAGTTTGCCGATTCTTTCATATAACAAGCGGAGAGACTTATCTGCTCACTCAGCTGTCAAAAGAAAACATCCCGGCAGTCTGCCAAGTTTTTCATGAAACATTGCAACTTGCTCTTCCTTCTTAGATCAAAGGGGTAAAACTTCTGTGTGGGGAAAAAAAAAAATCCAGGCAGTCTGCCAAGTTTGTAAACAATGTAAATGCGGGAAGTTTAACCACTTAAAGTCTAAATCTTTTTCTGACACTTCTTTCTTAAGTTAAAATCAAGTAAAGTTAGCCCAACAATTTTTTTGTTTTTAATGTGAAAGATGATGTTACGCCATGAGAGAATGGTGATCTATCTTCTATCCTCTAAGCAAAAAAATTGTGATTCTCATTTTAGCCAGAATTGTGCAGCTCTAACATGCATTAGTCAGCATCAACTGCAAATCATTACTCAGGACTAGCGTCCACCGAAAAAAAAAAAAAAAAAAAAAAAAAAAAAAAAATTATATCTAATATACTATTCTTACTATGGCCTCCATTGCCATTCTTATCTTCGCTCCCATAATCTCCTGGGATATCTCCGTCACACATCCCAGGAGGCTACGGGAGCAGAGATACAGCAGATGGGGGGTGGGCTTGGCACGTGTCACTGAGGGCTGGCTGGCTGCAACAACCTAGGAGATGGCCAGGCTTCTGATGACATCGGAGGGAAAGATGGTGCATGGAACTCTGGCTCCAGCACCTAAGCAGCGGATCACAGCAGAACAATGCTGGATTCACTGGGCATGTGGGCAAAAAGGACAAAAAACAAGAGGGGGGATTGGGTGTATTATGTGTATGAATATGCAGCTAACACGCATAAGTCAACTCTATTTCATTCTACTACACGTGAGGACATACAGTAGAACGAAATGTCGTATCTCACAGGACCTCGGTGCTACATACTAATTAAACATAATTTTATAAATATACAAAGAATAAAACGCACGCTTTAGATGTGACATTCCATTCGGACCTCCTTCTTCCCCTTTTTTCTTTTTTTTTTTTTTTTTTTTAAGGATTAGCTTTGTTTTAGCCATTGTTACTACAAAGAACTATTTTTAATGTGTGTTGTGTGTTTTTTTTTTTTTTTTTTCCCCACTTCTTTTTTAGGCTTATTAATGGATGCTTTCACCTAAACTCGTGGCCTACATAGAACTATGGCGTTGGATTCGTCGTCTATTGTAATACTTAGTGGTTTTCAGCACTTCAACAATCAAAATGTAGACACTGGGCCAGAAGACCCTTTTGATTTATGTAGCCTGGAAAATAATCGGTATTATGATGTGGTTCCGACAGTGGTATGCTCCTTATGTTGCCTCTTTGGCCTTGTATATACCTTTTTTGGTAAGTAGCAAAAACTTTTCTTTTTTTTTTTTTTTTGTTAATTTTTTCTAAACCCACTTTTTTCTAAAAAAAATAAAAAAATGGTGTATTACATGCTGTTCATACTCACTAAGTCACTATGAGATTAAATTTCTGTATTCTGTAAAAGACCTGAATGATACTGCTGCTCTCTTATTTCCCTTTTATGTCTGTCCCTAATTCAGCTATGGATTTTGCAGAGCAGTGTAGGCAGCTCTGCACATGTTCAGTGAGTTTCTATGCTGAGTCATACATGTGGATGTATACACAGTGGTAAATGACAGCCCTCTCTCTCTCCTCCATTCCCACTAACCAGCTAAAAGATGGGAGGGGTGGATATTGCATGTAGATTGATGAAGGCTTCACCTCCCTTCTAGTCTAAGACTCACCGACTGGAGGAGTGTGACACAGCTTGTGACTGGCAGAAATCCGGCCACACCATGTTATTGCCAAAAACTAATAGATTTGACTTCAAATATCTATTGGTATGACAATTGAAAACCGTTTTAATATCTAGTTTTCACTGTGTATTCCAAAGGCTGTTTTGGGGTGTTTTTTATTTTAATAAAATAATCAGTGCCATCATCCATATAAAGAAGGGACAATGTAAATTTAAATGGTGTGTTTAGTATCACTTAAGTTGTATTAGTTGCAGCTTGGTCACTACACTGGCAGGTTGCTGTGCTGTTTACCAGCTGACAGTGGTTAGTTACCAGCTAACATTGGGTAGTGCGCCTTGGTTCCTCAGAAAATAGCCAAAGTTCTACCCAAGAAGAAATCTATCTCCCTGGTCCCTCCGTAGGACTATGTGGAGAGCCTGCAGGTCATTGACATAAGTAGCCTGGTTTATCTAGGTGTTCACAGATCATCTGTTGTCATTGCTACAGCATACGCTGACCTACTGCCTGAATTATAGTATGTATGGTTATTAGCCGATGAGTTTTTTGTTTTTTTTGTTTGTTGTGTGTTGTTTTTTTTTTTTTTTAACCTTCACTTTTTTTTTTTTTCCCCACAGGTTATCGGTGCTTCAAAGCCATTATGTTTTTATCTGGACTGTTGGCTGGATCAGCAGTCATCTTTTTGCTTTGTTATAAAGAGAGAATCCTGGACACACAGCTGAGCCTGGAGCTAAGTGCAGGCATTGCCCTGGGCATAGGCCTTCTTTGTGGACTAGTCACCATGCTTGTGCACAGTGTTGGCCTGTTTATGACTGGCCTGCTTTTTGGACTTTTGCTGGCCATAGCCTGTCTGGTGGGCTTGGAGCAGTTCTATCATCCTCCCACAGCCTGGGTTCCAGTAGGAATAATGATGGGTTCTGCCATGCTGTTTGCTGTATTGACTCTGCAGTGGCAGAAGCTCTTCACTGTGGTTTCCACTGCAACATTTGGAGCAGCTATCCTGGCTGTATGTACAGACTATTTTGTTGAGATGATGCTGCTGGTGCAGTATGTGTATGACAGACTCCGCTTAGAAGTCTCTTTTTCCCTCTGCTGGTTCAGCTGGGTGGTGTTGGGCATGTGGCCATTGTTCAGTGTACTGGGAATTGTAGTTCAGTGGAAGCTGACTGCTGAAGGCTTTTCTCATACTGATGGTAAGTACAGCTTTTTCATTAAATTCCTGTTAATATTCTATGTACAACATGATATAGCCATGACTATATTTATGCAGCTGTGCTGAGTTTGAAAACCCATTCCCCCAGCCTCCTTAAAATTTAATAGAATTATAGACCCCTTACACATTTAGATTTTCTGCAGATTTGTCTTCAGATTTACCAAAACAATATAATATGAGGTCAAACCTTAAGAGTTTAAATTTGTATGTAATCAGGCAGGCGCTTGCACTACATGGTTTTGGTAAATCTGAAGACAAAAATCTGCAGAAAATTTAATAGTGTGTATTGGGGTCTTAGTATGTCCTTTTTTGAATAAGGGAACACATTTTACATGTACCACTTAACCTGGCTGTCAAAGACGCCAACATCCCAGGAATAGATAATTCTTAGAAGCAACAACAGAATGGAATTTTAAAGGTGTCGGAACACATCAATTTTATTATAAAACGATATTAAAATGTACATGTAAATGTAAAAACATATTAAGATCAAACAAAGAAATATCATTATACAGATTTTTAGGTTTGGGGAGGGTTTCTAAATTATTTTGATTATAATTTGGCTTTATATGGTGCCAACAGTTTGCACAGCGCTTTACATTTTTAACAGACCGTACAGTTACAATACCAGAGGGTTAAGACAGCCCTTCTTTATAAGGGCTTACAATCTAATTATGTGTAGCAAGTGGTACAAAAGGTAATGACTGCGAGCGATGAACTGAAGAAAGAATTACAGTTCAGTTTTATAGGTGGAAGTGGGATGGGCTTCCCTGAAGAGATGCGTTTTGTTAAGGGGTTTTTTTTTTTTTTTTTCTGTTTGAGACACGATTGGTAATGTATCTCGGGGCAGAGTTGTGAATGGATTGTATGTTGTAGTTAGTATTTTATTTTATTTTTTTTTTTTTTTTTTTATTGAAAAAATTTCCTTTAGAAGACCACAAACATACAGCAAACAAAAGGAGTGACCCTAGCACATTACCAGGTCACTCAAAGACCAGCCGGTCATACTTATAAACCTACCTAACTAACATAAGCACCTAACTAGTTACATGACCCTCCCCCTCCCTCTTGTAGTTAGTATTTTAAACTTTATTCATTGGGCAAGCGAAAGCCAGTGGAGATAGGGGTGGCAGACACTGAGCAGTTAGTAAGGTGGATAAGACACATTTCACACTGGGACGGTCGGGCCCGTTAGCGGTAAAGCGCCTCTAGTTTTAGCTTTGCCTTAACACTGGGGTGGCTTGAGAGGTGCTTTACAGGCGCTATTTAGCGCTAAAATGCCCCAGTGTGAAAGGGGTCCAAGTCTGGCAGCAGAATTCATGCTAGACTGAACAGGGGATAGCCTGCGTAGAAGTAGGTCAATGAGAAGGGAGTTCATAATGGTCAAGGTGAGCAATTTAACAAGGGAGTGAATGACTAGCTTGGTGGTTTCATTCGTTAAAGTGGCAAATTTTTGTGCTGTTATAAGAGGTGAATATGAATAAATGTATAAGTGGCGCACACTCAAAACAATATGAGGAATCTTCAAAAACAAAATTTCAAGTATAAAGTGCAAAGTGTATGTGCAATATACAAGCAAGTTCGATTAAAAATGAATACATTCAATAGTCCCATATTCACTGGGGGGGAAAAAATGCAAAAAAAGGAGTGATGTGCAGATAATGCAAAATGACTTCAATGTCCAATGACAAACGTGCAAAAAAAGTCCAGTATTTCAAAAGCGGTAAAAGGTGAACTTCACTAGGTAATGTAATGTGTGGTTAATCGCTCCACCAGCATCCATGATCTACCACAGGGTTACCCCAGCCTCTCACCTCAAAGACCCCAATGGGTCTAATGGTGCTTCAGGTCACTGCAGACCATTAAGAAATCCTCTCCTTGAAGTATCTCATAAGGTATTGGAAAATGGCAATGGATGAAGATGCAATATATTCCTTCTGGATAAATAAATTCTGCTTTGGGAGAAAGGCTTGTCCAAATACTCTTTAAAAAAAAAAAAAAAAAAAAGATCTCCATAATGTAGTAATTCAAATAAAACACACTTAATCATAAGTAGTCACTTGCATAAAATTTTCAGTGGTCAGCATCAATCTATGCATGAACTTCCAGTCTAAGGCCACGACCGGAAGTAGTACGTCACCCAGCTCCTTCCCAAGGAAGGGAAGGAGCTGGGAAGGAATATATTGTATCTTCTTCCATTGCCATGTTCCTATACCGCCACCTGTGGTGTTTCATGGATGCTGGCTTTTTTTTTTTTTTTTTAATTGGACTTGTCTGTATATTGCACATACACTTTTTGCACTTTTATACTTGAATTTTTTGTTTAAGATTCCTCACACTTTGTTTTGAGTGTGTGCTGCTTATATGCATTCAATATAGTGGGGACGCACACTTTTAAGTTGACTGACTGCCACTCTTAATTAATTTAGTTGATTGATTTGTCCAGGCTACCCATATTCAGTTATAAGAAGTGAATGTTATAAGCTTTTGACAGTGGGGTGTGTGTGTGTGTGTGTGTGTGTGTGTGTGTGTGTGTGTGTGTGTGTGTATAAAGATGGTTTTGGAAGCTGTGGGAGGTTATCAAGTGACCAAGCAGAGGTGTAGATAAGCAAAGGGCTCCTAGAACAGAGCCTTGGGGGACCCTTACAGAAAGAGGAAATGGAGAGGAGGAGACAGAGTTGACGGGTAACACTGAAGGTGTGCTGTGATCGGAGAACTAGGGAAGAGCAGAATTATGGAGGCTAAGGCACAGAGTTTGAGGAGGAATGGGTGGTCTGCAGTATTTAAGGCCACAGAAATCTCTCGTAAGAGTATGGAGTAGTGGCAATTTAGTTTTAGCAGTTGGTAAATCATTGAGTTTCAGAAGGGTAGTTTGTTTTTTTCTATCCTGTTTCAGTAACTGCTGTTCTCCCACTCTTTTTTGACTGTTTTATTTTGTATGTGGGGGTGGGGGATCTAGCATGTAACTGAGCCCTCCCATCCGTTCCCCTTCTGACTCCATGGGATCTGAATTGGGTTCTCTCTGCATTTCAGGAAAAATGCAGTGTTCAAGCATTATGAGCCATTGTCCGGGCCTTTGCCAACCACGTGTTGCTCATGTGATGCTCATGAGTGCGTATTAAGGTTAACAAGGGTTAGAGGCTAATAACTGAGGTTGAGGATATGGTGACTTCCTGCTCTTGGGTTACTTTGGGCTAAAGACTGCACAAGCTCTAGGCCTGTCTTGCTTTAAATGATCTATGAAAAAGCAGGAGAGTATGCTTTAACAGTAGTCTGCTCAGTGACAGAAGCTTTGACCCTGCTTGTTGAAGATGTATGTTTTTAGCAACTTTTTTCTATGTAATTGTCTATTACTTGTTAAATAGCTGTGGCTTTTTATAACCAGATGTAGAATGGTTTCATGTACACCTGTATATCTTCTAATAGACACATCAGATGTAAGCTGACACGGTCACCTTGTTTGCAGTAGAAAAGATCTGAGTGGTGAAAAAAATGTATTGTCTTTTTTGTCTAAATGGTTCTCCATCCTCCTTTTTTTTTTTTTTTTTTTTTTTTTAAGGGTTTGGCAAGAAAACTGATTTATTTCTGCAAGTTTCTTCTCAGAATCCTGTTATATTTAGCTGTGAGCTTCTCTTGCATGTAGTCTTTGAGAAAAATTGGATTCATATTTGGTGTTTCTATTAGTCCTCACTGGTTTGTTACTTGATTTTGACAGTGATCATAAGCAGACGCCAGAAACGCCTCCAGCTCTTACGAATTCGTCAGAAAGAGGCCAAGAAGAAACAGAGTGTTTCTTCTCAAGATGGGACTTACAGGCGGAAGGCCAACCCTATTAAAAGATACACTGGGGACATCCTCGCACCAGTAAGAATATGTGCATTTTATTTTTTCAAATTTTATATATAATAAAACCTTCTTGCCAACATCAGGTTGTGTTTTTTTTTTTTTTTTTTTTTTTGTTTTTTTGGGGGTTTTTTTTTTTTCTTCCCCTATGGAATAGATTTATAATTTACTATGGAGGACAGTGACAGTAGTGCAATATTAATCCAAGGTTAAAATGAGACGAGATGGACTATTACAGGCAGTCCCTGAGTTACGAACGATTCTTACTTACGAATGGCCTCAATGCTGGCCGCTTGTGCTCCACGCTGGTCCTGGATACCTCAGAGCAGCTATCTTGCAGCACCGGACACATCCCACACTGCAGTACTGCATGGCCAGAAGAGCCCCAGATAACATAACTGCATGCCCAGAAGCGCCCTGCACAGGCGGAAGATGCACTTAAAAATGCACTGTTCCGACTTGCACACAAATTCCGCTTAAGAACAAACCTACAGTGCCGATCGTGTTCATAACTCGGGGGCTGCCTGTACTTATTTCAGTGCAATAGTTATACACTATGTGGACAAAAGTATGAGGGTACCTTGCCAAAGTATTGAGTTTGGGACAGTGTTATTGATATATCATAACTATTGTACTGCTCCAACCTTGTGGCAACTTTTCTGTTTCCGCAGGAATGTTCCCCCTATGCACAAAACCAGGTCCATAAAGACCTGGTTTGGTCTATTTGGTGTGGATAAACTTTAGGCTACACTCAACCTTCTGGAACACTTTTTTGGGATGAATTTGCAAGCTAGGTCTTATCCTACATCGATACTGGATTCCCCACAAATGTTTTGGTGAAATGGGCACAAATTCTCACAGGCGCACATTGTAAAATCTTATGTAAAGCCTTAGCTAAGAAGAAGCTAAAGCTATTGTTGCAAAGGGAAGAGCCAACTCTATAATAATGGCATGGCTTTAGAGAGGAATGTCCTACAAGCTCATTTAGGTGTTGTCAGTTAACCACAAGTTCATATAGGCGTTAAGGTCTGTCGTATAGGTGTAATGCTCAGGTAACCACAAACCTTTGACTATATAGTGTACAGTATATAAAGCTTTCTAGAAAGATGGTGTTTTCAGTGAAATACAGACATGTAATTCCTATGTGAGGGTTTAATATGCGTGCAGCATTGAAAAAAATCCTAAAATTCACAAACACAGCACAGGGGAGCATCTGCTCATTCTGGAATAATTACAGCCATAGTCAAAAGGACTATGGCTGCATTACAAAAGCTATAGGACAATCCTGATACACATCTGTTCTTGCCTCCCAATTCTCTTTATTGGTAACCTTATTGTGATGGGTGACCTTATTGGCCAATAAAAAGGCTCACAACATTGAAACCCAGAGCAAGCTTAAATCGTAACTATAAACTCCACATCTCAACTGTTTCTCAAAAGAAAGTTCAATAAAATTTAAAGTTAACAAAAAAACCTTGTTACCACATATTGGTGATTTAACAGATTTTGTTTGGTAGCACTACGGGTGACAGGTGACTTCCAATCTGCTGCTGGAACAAAATAGAGTTGCCTGAGTACTTCTCAGCTATTCAGGAGAAGATTCATGTTTCATCAATGAATACAAGGCTTCTTCTAATTGACTGAAGTGGAGATCGTAGCATCGTGCACCCGCCTCAGCCAATCGGAGGAAACCTTGTATCAACCGATTACTAACCACTTTTATAACCACTATTAAAGTGGTTATAAAGCCTAAACATTTGTTACCTTCATGCATGCCTTGTGTTTTTAATGTAAAAACTGTTCACACTTTGGTTTTGGGGCCGGGAGCAAGCATGCAAAAGTGCCCCTATGGGCAGCTGCTTCCCCTGGGGGCACTGGACAGAGAAGGGGCCAGAAGCGTTGGGGGTGGGTTTGTGTCTCTCGTACCCAAGAAGAGGCTCCATTGCACAGATCAGGCAAGTATAAAGGTGTGTGTTGTTGTTGTTGTTGGTTGTTTTTGTTGTTGGTTGTTTTTGTTTTTTTTTTTTTTATAATTACTTCAAGCCCATCCTCTGTGCAGAGCTGCTGGTGGATGCATGATGCAACAGCCCATAGAAGTGGATGCACACAGCGGCTGCATGGAGACATTTGCATGTTAGTTTGAAATGCGGGTGCAAGGATCCGACCACACACACACCTGCCAGTGGTTTTGCAAACAGGGCTTAATTGCCTGCCTTAATATGCCCCTAAAGTGACGGGGTCTGGACTAGTTAAACAACGATTATTTTGTGCATTGGTCTTTCAGAGGCCATGAGCAGCAGCCTGTCATTTGCTGTTCAGTGATGTAAAATTTCAGCATCATTTGAGTTGTTACTTTTTTTTTGTTACAGAGTTACCTGCAAACCCTGAGAGAACGTCAGTCTGGTAGCGGCACATCCATGAGCAGCCTTAGCACAAATATGCAAACCGTTGTGGACATGGACTATGATTGTGGCTCCACTGTACCTCTTACAGCCACTATGCCTGTCATCCAAGCCTGAGGTGTTCCTGGTCTCCAGCTGCACTTTCTGTGATCAGACATAGCAGCTTCTCGGTGCCTTACGTGTTGCTTTTCATCTCATCTTACCATTTCATTTGCCAGTGCCACGTGTCTTGCCAGAGTATGCAAATTTGTGGAAACAGAATTCCCTGACCGTTTGTAATGAATGGACCAGTATAATTGTTTTGTTCATATACTGCTGGTTCCAGACAGGCTTGTATAGAAAGATGCTTTTTAAATGAACATGTATGCAATACTGCACATTTTGATCAGGGTTTTATGTAACTATAAAAGGGAAAACACACCTAAAATAAAACTGTGCTTTTATAAAATGTATTGTAACATGTACTGTATGTATTCACATATTGCTTCAAAGTTGTCTTTTAAACCAATCTCAAGTTATCTCCACCAAATTCAGTGGTGCAATTAACACAGCACCTCTCTATTTTCTGATTGGATGCTGCATTTGCTTCTCAGATGAGAAAGACCATCCACTAAAAAGGAGGAGATCTGAGTGTCATAATGGAAACGGATAACAAGCAAAATGTGCATGTGTTTTCAAAGGACAAATTTGCTATAAACAAAATCTCTGGGTGGGGACATAAGTAGACATTAAGGCTTGGAGTCTCGCATTTTTGCTTGATGTCTTTTCCTCCTAAAATCAATAGCAATGTATGTCGATGCTGGTTTTGAGATGCCTGCCAATGCGTTACTAAATGTGTTGAGGTGGGTTTATGATGCATTGACTTGATGTGCAACTAACCTAACAAGTTCTTTTAATTTGAATGAAAAATGCATCAAGGGGGGAAAAACCTTTTAGGTGTGGCTCCGCCTTAACACTTCAGCCGTTTTCTTTTTTGTGTATAGGACAGATAAGGAACCCAAATCCTGTTCACAAACTGCTTTGTTTTGTAACCTCTCGAATACCACCTACTAGTAAGATTTAAAGGGCCACTATAGTTTATGCATTTTGTTTTTATATCTTCTCAACTGCAAACGTCTGCATAATGAATAACAAGTGGTCGGTGCTAATATTGTACTTTTTTTTTTTTTTTGAGTCTTTATATTTGTATTTTTTGCAGACAGAATACAACCTTAAAGTGATAGAAGAAATTGTTAGAGGCTTGTATTTTTTTTTTCTTAAACTAGCTAAAAGTTGTCATGGATTTTATGAAGGACTATTTACCCCAGAGAAAAAAAAAAATTATATAAAGATGTATGTATATTTTGGTTAGAGGAAAAATGGTTACAATCCTGCATTGTTATACAGCACACTGATCTATAAAATACTGTAATTTTTTGGATGCATAAAAATGAAACTTATTGCACTTTAATAAATACCAATGTTCATTTATCTATGAGGACAACAGCAAAGCAAATGGGGCTAACGTCTGGTCCTGCTTGGTCATCCACAAAAGTCTCACTCTGCAGCACAAAACCTATTCATGTTCTTCCTAGCCATGTCTCTTTCTATAGCGAATAGATAGGATTTATCTATGAAAAGCATTCTAGGACTCTCACAAGGGTATACCCCAAAATCACTATTTCAGTTTCAGCTGCCTACAGCCTAGTTAAAGGAATTTTTTGGGATAGATGTATTCTAGGTGCCATATTTATCCTTGGTTGAGTGAGCCAGTGACACCTGATGTGCATGAGCAAAAAAAAAATGACCAACACTGAGCATGTACCTTTTAAAACAATTTTTGAACCAGTTGAAATAAATTTTTTATTTTTTTTTTTTAATTTATCTGCATGCCTGATCACCCTCCTTAGTCCCCCACAGGTTATCTGTTAAGATCCAAGCACAAGAACTCCCACCCCTGCCTTGCGGAGGTTTTCTTTGAAGAAAAAAAAACATAACTGATGTCCTCAAACTGATAATCTGAGTTGTAAGCTGGGTTTTGTTAGCACCTAGAGCATAAACTGACAGTATCCTCAATTTGCTGTTAATGGATATTTATTTTAAACACACAGGAGGTTCTGCCAAAATAACTGTAATTTGACAGCCAAATATAAATGGATCTAATGAGGCCTTTTTATCGATTCCACCCCTTCCTCCAGGGTATTATTACAACGCTTATCTTCTGTGCCCAATCACTTCTGTTTTGTGTTCTCACTAGAGCAAGCAGCCTTTCTCAACCTTTTCCTTGTTGGTGGGACCTTTTTAAAATAATTTCCAGGCCATGGGGAAAAATGCCCCTTACATTAATGGTCAGTTGGAGGAATATTACCTTTACAGTGGTGGCCCTAAAGCCCCCTACAGACAGGGGGTCATAGGCATCTAAACTGTGCAGGCACCATCAAAGGGAAGTCAATTGGCCAGTGCTCAAGGGAACCCCTATCAACTTCTAGAGGAACCCTGGTTAAAAATGGCTGGTTTAGATCAGATAATGGCATTTTAAGGAAAGAAAAGCCTTCTGTGGCACTTTAAAGGGCATCTGGCGGGCTGGAAAAATAAGCACTGTAATATAGTAAACACCTGTTGTAATTCCCTGAGGTGGTGAGCGTTCATTGCGCTGGCTTCTAGTGTCCTAACAGCCGAACAAGGCTATAGGTAAAAGAGCCAGCAGCTCAATCTTCTGCAATGAATGCATTTTTTAATCCAGGTGTAGTACAAAATGCAGGGATAAAAAAAAAATGAGAGCTGTCATTTGACTTTTTTTGTAAAGTGTGTATAATCTGGGGTTGTCATTCTAATTCATAAACCACTGGCTTGGCACAAGCATGTAACCCAGTAGACCACTTGTATGAACATACTTGTTCTGAGCCAAGGGGAGACGTTTATCAATCCTGTCACAAGGCAAAGCAATTCTAAACTGGAGCAGTGGGACAGATTTTATTACAAGTCAAATTCCTCCTTTTGGCTGCTCTAATGTCTGCATGTGTGACTGTGTTTTAAACCTGACCACCACTTATTTACAGTATGTGTCTGTATAAAGGAGAAATCTTTCTTGTCTCCAGTAATCTGATTTTGAATTGTGCAAACTGTCACACTTGGCTGCCCAGGAATATACAGATACATGGGTCTTTAAACCTGTAGTGGAGACGGCCTAATTTGTAACTAATGCTTTTGCTAATTTGCTTGATAAAATGTCCCCCGTTGTATTGTAAGGTAGTGCAAGAAGGGTCAGGATGACAGCGCACTTTGAAAAAAGTCAGCCCATAGCAGCTATATTTTAATTCTGACAGACTCCTTTCATTTACATGTACAAAGTGATGGGCTGAGAGAAAACACAGTGCTGATGGCCCTTTTATACGTGTTCTATAATAACATTTACAATTGTAAGAAAATAGGACATACCATTTTATTAAATGGGTGTGTGTAATTTAATGTTATGCAGAATTAAATTAATAGTGCAAGATGTTTCTTACACCAATTTTGATACTCCTTGTATGGGTGGCTGTGATCAACACCAGCATTGTGGAAAATGTGTGCTGCTGCCATAATCGGCTCGCATGCTGCCACCTAGTGTTCAAGTATGGAAAGAATAAATATATATAGAGATAGTGGGGACGGAAAGTATTCAGACCCCCTTAAATTTTTCACTTTTTGTTATATTGCAGCTATTTGCTAAAATCATTTAAGTTCATTTTTTTTTCCTCATTAATGTACACACAGCACCCCATATTGACAGAAAAACAGAATTGTTGACATTTTTGCAGATTTATTAAAAAATAAAAACTGAAATATCACATGGTCCTAAGTATTCAGACCCTTTGCTCAGTATTTAGTAGAAGCACCCTTTTGATCTAATACAGCCATGAGTCTTTTTGGGAAAGATGCAACAAGTTTTTCACACTGGATTTGGGGATCCTCTGCCATTCCTCCTTGCAGACCCTCTCCAGTTCTGTCAGGTTGGATGGTAAACGTTGGTGGACACCCATTTTTAGGGCTCTCCAGAGTTGCTCAATTGGGTTTAAGTCAGGGCTCTGGCTGGGCCATTCAAGAACAGTCATGGAGTTGTTGTGAAGCCACTCCTTTTGTTATTTTAGCTGTGTGCTTAGGGTCATTGTCTTATTGCAAGGTAAACCTTCGACCCAGTCAGAGGTCCTGAGCACTCTGGAGAAGGGTTTCATCCAGGATATCCCTGTACTTGGCCGCATTCATCCTTTCCCTCGATTGCAACCAGTAGTCCTGTCCCTGCAGCTGAAAAACACCCCCACAGCATGATGCTGCCACCACCATGCTTCACTATTGGGACTGTATTGGACAGGTGATGAGCAGTGCCTGGTTTTCTCCACACCTACCGCTTAGAATTAAGGCCAAAAAGTTTGATCTTTGTCTCATCAGACCAGAGAATCTTATTTCTCACCATCTTGGAGTCCTTCAGGTGTGTTTTTTTTTTTTTTTTTTTAAGCAAACTCCATGCGGGCTTTCATGTGTCTTGCACTGAGGAGAGGCTTCCGTTCCGTCGGGCTACTCTGCCATAAAGCCCCGACTTGTGGAGGGCTGCAGTGATGGTTGACTTTCTACAACTTTCTCCCATCTCCCGACTGCATCTCTGGAGCTCAGCCACAGTGATCTTTGGGTTCTTCTTTACCTCTCTCACCAAGGCTCTTCTCCCCCGATAGCTCAGTTTGGCCGGATGGCCAGCTCTAGGAAGGGTTCTGGTCGTCCTAAACGTCTTCCATTTAAGGATTATGGAGGCCACTGTGCTCTTAAGAACCTTAAGTGCAGCGGAATTTTTTTGTAACCTTGGCCAGATCTGTGCCTTGCCACAATTCTGTCTCTGAGCTCTTCAGGCAGTTCCTTTTTGACCTCATGATTCTCATTTGCTCTGACATGCACTGTGAGCTGTAAGGTCTTATATAGACAGGTGTGTGGCTTTCCTAATCAAGTCCAATCAGTATAATCAAACACCGCTGGACTCAAATCAAGGTAGAACCATCTTAAAGCGGGGGTCCACCTATCTATCTTTTTTTTTTTTTTTTTTTTTTTTGAGTTCATTCACAAACTTTTCTTCTCAGCATTACATACTCACATATTGTGTGTAATATGTCCGCCTGTGTCAGATTTCGTCGGCAAGAATAACTTATATTATTCACTGCAGGCGGTTTCCATCTTCATTGTGGACATTTGAAGCCCACAAGCATTTATTTCCTGGATGTGGTGAATGCTGTGCTCCCAGCATTCACCGCTCGTTCCCGCACATGCTCAGTGGCATCCTGGGAAGCCTGAGACTAGCTCTCAGGAGTCTGGGAGAGGCTAGAAACACGCCTACTCCCACGGGAGGAGAACCAGGAAGTGCAAAGAAGAATAGAAAAATAAAAGGTAATTACGGCAATTTAAATTTTTTTAAACGGCATGTCAGCATCTAGGCAAGGAAGAGAATACATACAGATATTGTTTAAAATTTGGGTGGAACCCCGCTTTAAGGATGATCAGAAGAAATGGACAACACCTGAGCTAAATAATGAGTGTCACAGCAAAGGGTCTGAATACTTAGGACCATGTGATATTTCAGTTTTTCTTTTTTAATAAATCTGCAAAAATGTCATCAATTCTGTGTTTTTCTGTCAATATGGGGTGCTGTGTATACATTAATGAGGAAAAAAATGAACTTAAATGATTTTAGCAAATGGCTGCAATATAACAGAGTTAAATTTAAGGGGGTCTGAATACTTTCCATCTCCACTAATATAATGTATTACAATTCTTTCAAGGTCTAGGTTTGTGGAGGTAAATAAACTAGTAATATCTGACATTTCATTAATGTTAGGAGAATCACAAAAAAAAAAAAAACTAGCAGGGCAAGAGGGACCCCAAGAGAAAAATGGCCAGGCTCATGACAGCTGGAGCCTAACCTTTTTCTGTTTTCATTGGGATCACATACTAGTTTGCTTTCTAAAAGTCCTTCCTGGTTTCCAGGTCAGACTGGCTGGCTCCTAATATCAAATACTTAGTCTTTATGCAATTAGAGATTTGACACAATATTTGCCAATCTATTTTTTTTTTTCTAGCTCTGATTTTTTTTTTTTTTTTTTTCTTATATAAAAAGTCGTTTTGTTTGGGTTTATCGATAGAGGCCAAGCCAAATTCTGGAGCCACATTGTTGGCCATCTGAGTATTGACACCTATTACATTAACACTGAAATTCAGGTAAAATTAAAATATAAATCTGCCTTTTGCAGTGGGGCTACCCCCCCCCCCCCCAATTGTAAGAGTTAAAAGCTTGTTTAGGTCTGGGGAACAACAAACAGTTTTACTTACCCGATTCCCTCTGCTTTCCCCTGACTGTAGGATCAGTCACTGCAGCCTCTTCTGCCCTACACTTAGCAGTTGCAGATCCTCTGATGTCATCAAGTCCAATACAGAGCCCATGGCCTGAAATGGGATGTGAGGATGGCAAGGCACAGTAGGGCAGAGCACCGGCTGCTCAAGACCTAAATAAGCTTAATGTTTGCAGTGTAAGGGTAGCCTTACTGCAAGAGGACTTTTCTGTTCCTTGGGGATGGGCTTTAAGTTATCCCATTGGTATGTGGTATTCTACAGTCATAATATCCTGATTTTCCCTGTGATCTGCCTGAGCCCCTGTGACCATTTACATGACCTACATAGGAAGGCCTTGTTCTGTACAGAGTTTATATAAGTAGGGTATCCCTTTTTAAGGGCTCATGCACACTGGACATTTTTACAGCTGCTGTTAGGGGCATCTGACTTTTTTTATTTGTTGTTTTTTTTTTTTTTTTTTTTCCTGCCTCTAAACTCCCCTCCATGTTGGTCTATGTGTCCATGCACACGTAAACTTTCAGAGGCATAAGCGTTTATGGACATTAGAAAAATGACAGCCTGTGCAACAAGCTTTTAGTAAAAAAAAACGCCAAAAAATACGGATAAACGCATCTAAAAGCATGTTTCTAAAGCAGCTTTTTCCTGGCAGCATGGCTGGCATTTTTTAAACGTCCTGTGTGCATGAAGCCTAAATACTGTTTTTTGTTTTTTTTTTGTTTTTTTGCAGACCTGTATTTCTGTTAATAAAACAAATGTTTTTGTTAAAATATATACTGGGCAATTACTATGCTTTGCTTTGTTTGAAAACCTTTCTATTAACAGAGTCCTGGATCCTGACCCTTTTTTTGTATGTTTTCCCCACAGGCACATCCTTGTAAGGACCACTTTTACTACAAATATTTATGTCAGTTGAACTGTTAGCAATGTTTTTTCTAAAAAAATAAATAAAATGGGGCCTTATTGCTCTATAGCCTGAATAATATTAGAAATGCCTCATGAAAGCTATTGTGAAATAAAATATTCAGAAGGTTTATATGTGATTCTGGTCATTTTGCAGTTTCCATGTGTGGGTTAATTACTTTCAGCCCAAGCCAATTCTGGCATTCCTCTTTTTTTCATGTAAAAATCATAATTTTTTTGCTCTCAAATTGCTCAGAACTCCCAAACATACACGTGTGTGTAAAATACAGTGCCTTGCAAAAGTATTCACCCCCTTGGTATTTTTTGTGTTTTGTTGCCTCACAACTTGGAATTAACATGGATTGTTTGAGGATTTGCATCATTTAATTTACAGAACATGCCCACAACTTTTATAGATAGTGATCTTCTCTTCCTTTTTTTTTTTTGTGACGCAAACAATAAATAGGACAAAATAACTGAAAAAGTCAATGTGCATAACTAAATCAAGAGTAAAAAGTGCAGCGCTATATTTCAATAGAAAGTGCATATATATATATGTATATCATAACATACAAGTATCTCTAAATACTCTAAATTTTTAATTTATATAATATATATATTATCTATCACCACCAGCTCCGTACGTCGCTCCCGCATATGTAAACAGCGTTCAAACCACACGTGAGGTATCGTCATGAACGTTAAAGCGAGAGCAATAATTCTAGCGCAAGATCTCCTCTGTAACACTAATCTGGTAACCCTTTAAACATTTTTAAAAGCATTGCCTATGGAGATTTTAAAAGTACCGAAGTTTGGCACCATTCCACGAGTACTCACATTTTTTAAAGCGTGACATGTTAGGTATCCATTTACCTGGCACATCATCTTCTACATTATACAAAAAAATTGGGCTAACTTAGGCGTTTTGTATTAATTCATGAAAGGTTTTATTATTATTTTTTTTTTTTTTTTTAATATTTGCGTCTGAAAATTTGCTGCACGAATAGCATGCAACATAAAAAATTGCAACAACCTCCATTTTATTCCCTAGGGTCTCTGCTAAAAAATAAATATATACAGTGCCTTGTGAAAGTATTCACCCCCTTGGCTTTTTACCTATTTTGTACATTACAGCCTTTAGTTCAGTGTTTTTTAATCTGAATTATATGTGATGGATCAGAACACAATAGTCTAAGTTGGTGAAGTAAAATTAGAAAAATATATACATAAAACCATTTTTCAGAAATAAAAAAAAATAATTGGCATGTGCGTATGTATTCACCCCCTTTGTTATGAAGCCCATAAAAAGCTCTGGTGCAACCAATTACCTTCAGAAGTCATATAATTAGTGAAATGATGTCCACCTGTGTGCAAAAGTGTCAAGTGATCTGTCATTACATATACACACCTTTTTGAAAGGCCCCAGAGGCTGCAACACCTAAGCAAGAGGCACCACTAACCAACCACTGCCATGAAGACCAAGGAACTGTTCAAACAAGTAAGGGACAATGTTGTTGAGAAGTACAAGTCAGGGTTAGGTTATAAAAAAATATCCAAATCTTTGATGATCCCTAGGAGCACCATCAAATCTATCATAACCAATAAAAAAATATCCAAATCTTTGATGATCCCTAGGAGCACCATCAAATCTATCATAACCAAATGGAAAGAACATGGCACAACAGCAAACCTGCCAAGAGACGGCCGCACCCCAAAACTCAGACCAGTCAAGGAGGGCATTAATCAGAAAGGCAGCACAGAGACCTAAGGTAACCCTGGAGGAGCTGCAGAGTTCCACAGCAGAGACTAGAGTATCTGTACATAGGACAACAATAAGCCATACGCTCCATAGAGTTGGTCTTTATGGCAGAGTGGCCAAAAGAAAGCCATTACTTTCAGCAAAAAACAAAATGGCACGTTTTGAGTTTGCGAAAAGGCATGTGGGAGGCTCCCAAAATGTACAGAGGAAGGTGCTCTGGTCTGACGAGACTAAAATTGAACTTTTTGGCCATCAAAGAAAACGCCATGTCTGGTGCAAACCCAACACATCACCCAAAGAACACCATTCCCAGAGTGAAACATGGTGGTGGCAGCATCATGTTGTGGGGATGTTTTTCAGCAGTTGGGACTGAGAAACTGGTCAGAGTTGAGGGAAAGATGGATAGTGCTAAATACAGGGATGTTCTTGAGCAAAACATGTAAATGTGTTGGAATGGTCTAGTCAAAGCCCAGACCTCAATCCAATAGAAAATCTGTGGTCAGACTTAAAGATTGCTGTTCACAAAAGCAAACCATCCAACTTGAAGGAGCTGGAGCAGTTTTGCAAGGAGGAATGGGCAAAAATCCCAGTGGTAAGATGTGGCAAGCTCATAGAGACTTATCCAAAGTGACTTGGAGCTGTGATAGCTGCAAAAGGTGGCTCTACAAAGTATTGACTTTAGGGGAATGAATAGTTATGCACATTAAAATAAAACTGCTGCGCCAACTCAAAAAATTCAAGCAGCCAGCACTACCAATTAGACTAATTGTATGTGAAAATCAAGAGTAAAAAGTGCAGCGCTATATTTCAATAGAAAGTGCATATATATATATATATATATATATATTATAAACATAACATACAAGTATCTCTATGTGAGAGTATATCTGTGTAAGTGACAACTCTAACCAAAAACTAGTGAACAGAATAAACTCAATATAAATGTGCTGTTGTAATCTGATGTGATAATCTCCACATTTCTATATCAAAAAAATATACATCCTCAAAAATTATCCTAATACAAAAGTGACCAATAAACATGGATGGGATCCAACTATCCTCATGTAGAGGTAGGAAACAAAGGTGATCTTGAATCAGTCTCTCAGGTTATAACCGTTCAATAAAATGTGAAGGCGATCTCAAACACGTGTGTGTGGATCTCATCTTGCTAAATACATATTCAAAATCATGGAGGTTCCTCTTGCATTCAAATATACGAGATGTGCATTAAATGCCCTTACCGGAACTGGTGGACCTGTGAGTCATGCAGGCTTTTACCGTATAAACGGTATAGAGATGTCTCCTATCCTGGGAATGGCTGAGATGTATCACACCACTCTGAAATCTCCTGGATGGGACCTCGTCCTCTTAGAGGGGGAAAGGAATTCCGTAGTCACCTGGAGTCCTCCACCGGATATCGCTCACTTGGCAATCCCCATATGTAGTGACAAAAGGAAAGAAAGCTTCCACATAGTATAAAATCCCGGGTAACAGGAGATTTTATTGAAAAAATTTCCAAATAAAAAACAAGTTTAAAATTTTGCTCAAATGAATAAAAAATCTAGCGCAGTGAATTATGATGGCTGTGGTAGCCTCACATACCTGACGCGTTTCGTCTATTTAGACTTCAACTGGGGTATTTTTTGATATAGAAATGTGGAGATTGTCACATCAGATTACAACAGCACATTTATATTGAGTTTATTCTGTTCACTAGTTTTTGGTTAGAGTTGTCACTTACACAGATATACTCTCACATAGAGATACTTGTATGTTATGTATGTTTTATATATATATATATATATATATATATATATATATATATATATATATAAAGCACTTTTTATTGAAATATAGCGCTGCACTTTTTACTCTTGATTTTCACATACAATTAGTCTAATTGGTAGTGCTGGCTGCTTGAATTTTTTGAGTTGGCGCAGCAGTTTTATTTTAATGTGCATAACTATTCATCCCCCTAAAGTCAATACTTTGTAGAGCCACCTTTTGCAGCTATCACAGCTCCAAGTCACTTTGGATAAGTCTCTATGAGCTTGCCACATCTTACCACTGGGATTTTTGCCCATTCCTCCTTGCAAAACTGCTCCAGCTCCTTCAAGTTGGATGGTTTGCTTTTGTGAACAGCAATCTTTAAGTCTGACCACAGATTTTCTATTGGATTGAGGTCTGGGCTTTGACTAGACCATTCCAACACATTTACATGTTTCCCCTTAAACCGCTCAAGTGTTGCTTTAGCAGTGTGTTTGGGGTCATTGTCCTCCTGGAAGGTGAACCTCCGTCCTAGCCTCAAATCACACACAGAGTGGTACAGGTTTTGCTCAAGAACATCCCTGTATTTAGCACTATCCATCTTTCCCTCAACTCTGACCAGTTTCTCAGTCCCAACTGCTGAAAAACATCCCCACAACATGATGCTGCCACCACCATGTTTCACTCTGGGAATGGTGTTCTTTGGGTGACGTGTTGGGTTTGCACCAGACATGGCGTTTTCTTTGATGGCCAAAAAGTTCAATTTTAGTCTCGTCAGACCAGAGCACCTTCCTCTGTACATTTTGGAAGCCTCCCACATGCCTTTTCGCAAACTCAAAACGTGCCATTTTGTTTTTTGCTGAAAGTAATGGCTTTCTTTTGGCCACTCTGCCATAAAGACCAACTCTATGGAGCGTATGGCTTATTGTTGTCCTATGTACAGATACTCTAGTCTCTGCTGTGGAACTCTGCAGCTCCTCCAGGGTTACCTTAGGTCTCTGTGCTGCCTTTCTGATTAATGCCCTCCTTGACTGGTCTGAGTTTTGGGGTGCGGCCGTCTCTTGGCAGGTTTGCTGTTGTGCCATGTTCTTTCCATTTGGTTATGATAGATTTGATGGTGCTCCTAGGGATCATCAAAGATTTGGATATTTTTTTATTGGTTATGATAGATTTGATGGTGCTCCTAGGGATCATCAAAGATTTGGATATTTTTTTATAACCTAACCCTGACTTGTACTTCTCAACAACATTGTCCCTTACTTGTTTGAACAGTTCCTTGGTCTTCATGGCAGTGTTTGGTTAGTGGTGCCTCTTGCTTAGGTGTTGCAGCCTCTGGGGCCTTTCAAAAAGGTGTGTATGGTCCGAATGGCGAGGTGAATGGACGCACTGCAGAGGAGCTCTGTCTAGCCCTCTGCAATCCACTGCCATCCGGCATCCACAAACATCAAAAACTGCCCCAAAGCCTATCTAATAACCACTGGGCACTAGGAGAGCCTTTTACTGAGGACATTGGAGCAGATTAGCCGGCGGACTACTTTGTTTTCAGGCCGCGGCCGGCCTTCTACAATCTACAGCCATCCGGCCTCCACAGACATCAAAAGCTGCCCCAAAGCCTACCTGGTAGCCACTGGGCACTGGAGGAGTCCTTCCCTGAGAATATTTAAGTAGATTGGCTGACGGATTGCTTGTTTTCGGGCCGCGGCCGGCCTCACTCCACAGACGCCGGCCGCCATCTTGCGGCCTACGAGACACACAGAATCCCCGGTCTCGGGTGCCGCGGAGGGCGATCGGGGGCCCTGGGGCCGGGAGGGCTGTATCCGGAGCGGAGGGGACACCAGACAAGGCAGAGAAAGCAGGCACTGGATGCTTGCGGCAGGCCCGAGGCCTGTGAGGCCCCCAGCATCACCGCATCTTGGCGCCACGACCGGAGGTAAGGGGGTCATATAATTCACCCTCACTTAAAGTGGCCCCCCCTGGGCATATCTGACAAGTTTATAGCCAGCTCAGACCCATCGCTGACCCCGGTAACACTAGAGACTTCCAGTGACGGCCGCCATCTTACCATCTTGCGGCCTAGCTTACAAGACGGGCCCGCACTATCAGAAACTGTGCCCTGGCTGGACGGTGCTCTCCCCCTTGAACCCATACGGTGTCCCAGCCTTGCGCCCATGTTAATAGGGTGACACCGCTGCTCCCGCAGGCCTGGTCACCCTCCCCAGTCCCCCTCATCTCCGTGGAAGATAGGTTTTGATGGAGAGAGACTAACTATGGATGGCTGAAGACCCGCACCCCTGAGTCCCGTGCTATCCCGACAGCTACAGGCTATTTACATAGCATAGCACACCCACATAATACATGGCGGCAGCTAGCTCACACTCCACGGAGCTTACCGACCCCCAACAAGGCACCATACAGAGGTATCTACTTAGAACTACGCCGATTGATCCCCGAACTCCCAAAGACAAGATGGCACCCGGCCGCAACCCGGGGAAGACCAAGCCTCCCGCCTCAGCAGCAGCTCACACGGCAGAGGACAATAATGAGAGACTTCAGAATTCTACGGGAGAGCCCTCAGCCTCCTCCACAAGGTCAGTCTCATCGTCCGACACAGGCACCGGGGAATCCCAGTCTGCTACGCATCCCCTATCAGGAGAACCCATTAGATCGGAAGCTGCTGCCCTCCTCTCTGCCTTCAGAATGGATTTCGAATCCTGGGCAAGCAAAATGGAAGATTCCCTCCACGTGGAGCTGAACGCCCTGAGGCAACAAGTCACAGCTAACGAGGAAGCAGTATCGGTCTTAACCACGGCTCAGGATGACCACGAGGCACGTATAACAGCCCTTGAATCCTCATCCGCGACACATCTTAGGCGCATACGTCACCAGCAACTCCGCATAGAAGACAGCGAAAATCGCAGTCGCAGAAATAACATTAGACTGCAAGGCATACCGGAGGCAACATCTGGAGCAGAATTGAAACCCACTGTCATAACTATCCTCAATAAAGCACTGGGAAGAGAGGCAACATCACCAATTGAACTGGATCGTGTTCACAGAGTAGGAGGACCAGGGGGGGCCCGAGATGGTCGCCCCCGCGATGTTCTATGTCGGGTCCACTATTACACTTTAAAAGAAGAGATCATGCGAAAGGCATGGAACTTGGGTCCTGTTGACTTCTTTGGTGCCCCTATTCACCTATACCCTGACTTATCTCGCAATACGCTGTATATGCGTAGAGTGGTGCGCCCTCTACTTGACCTTATACGGCAAGCTGGAGCTACCTATACATGGGGTCACCCCTTCAGCATCAAGGTGACACGGGGCGGCAACAGGTTTACGCTCTCTGATCCAGACCAACTGCCCGACTTTTTCCTCTTTATCGAACAAGATCCAGTGGAAGTTTTGAACTGGTTAGACCCTCCAGAGGATAGATCAGGCCAGGTGGGACTTGGTCCACTTCCACAGCGCCGCAGACGTCCTAGGTCCAGATCAGTTTCCTCTGGCCCAGGGATAAGAAGACCTACTTCCCCAGAAGATTAACTCAACAGTTAATTAGAGACTGATGGCTTGTTTTGTCTCCACTGGTTCTTTCCCTGCTCTTTGCCAATTTACAATTTGGCTGGGGTTCGGGTGAGAACATAGATTGGAGTCAATCTTATGCCTCTCATTATGAAGAGCGTCAGGTAATGCGAATGTCTACCAATGCTATGTTTTTGTGTTTTTCTTTTTTCCTTTTTATCTGACGTTTTTCTAAAGATGTTTTGCATTGTCTCAGATTGATTCCTCTCACCTTCCCATGATGATATATGCAGTGGGGGAGGTGTAGCGGGAGTGGGGGGATACCTTCCTCGGAGGGGGGTTTGGTACCCGGTTTTACTCGGTCTCTGCTACAGAGAATATAGGGTTTAAAGGACGTTACACATGGAGCAGAGGATTGCCCCCATGGAGGGATCCCCCACTCTCCCTGCCCTCCATATACCCACCCAATTGTCTTGGCGCAATAACTTTCTTTATATACATGAGACAATGCAATAGTTTTATATATACCTCAGGGTTACTTATTTAAATCCAATGCACACACTTGGTTGATTGTTATCATTTGTTGTGGTTAAGCTGCCTTATGCCCCACACTCGTTTTAAATATCAAGTGTGCCACACATACTACTTGCATGCCTGATATGCTGTAGGGAACACGGCTCAGACCCATTCATCTCGACTTTTCCCCCACAATAGGACAGGCACGGTTTGTGCCTAAAACGTGAATTTTCACGCAGTGTTCTGCGTTCGCGGACACATTAGTTTTCCAGACACATCTTTTTAGGTGTCTTTTCATTTATATCGTATTTCTTCCATTATCCTCACGCTCCTTTCATTTTTCTTCCTCCCCTCCCTCTCTTCCCCTCCTTTGTCTGTTTATCTTTTTCTTCATCTCTTCTTTCTTTTTCTTTCCTGCTCCCTATACCTTTCCTCCATATCTTAATACTTTCTCCCTTTTACAGCTTTTGGCACTCCAGCATGGCTCACACGGTGACTTTGCGCCCACACCTGAAACTTTGTTCGTATAATGTAAACGGACTTAACATAGCGTCGAAACGTGGGCAAATTCTATATCAGATGCACAAAAGACAGGTCAGCATACTCTTGCTGCAGGAGACCCACTTCCATTCTGACTCCACTCCTTCCTGCTCCAATAGATATTTCAATAGATGGATACACAGTACCAACCCGACACAAAAATCTAAAGGAGTATCTATTGCGTTTCATAAAACACTCCCTATTGAGCTGCTTGATCAGGTGACGGACCCCCAAGGCAGGTATGTCTTTGTAAAAATTTTATTATGGGGGACTAAATTTACAATTGCCAACGTATACTTGCCTAACACACACCAAGTCCCATCAGCCTTGCAATACCTAAAGATTTTGGCGGGTTTCACAGAGGGCAAGCTCATACTCGGAGGGCACTTCAATACTCCCCTGGATCCACTTTTGGATTCATCGACACCCCGTTCGTCTATATCCTTTCCAAAAATACGGGCCCTAAAACGTACCATCTACAATATGCATCTCATAGACGTATGGCGAATACTGTACCCGGACTCACGAAACTACACACACTTCTCCAACATCCACCAATCATACAGTCGTATAGATTATTTTTTAGTCGAGCACGGCTGCTTAGATTGGTCCCCCAATTGTGAAATAGACCCTATGGTTTGGTCCGACCACTCACCCATATTCCTGACGCTTACAATCCCCTCTACACCAATAAAAGAATGGACATGGAGGTTAAATGACTCTCTCTTGACTGAACCAGGGTTTGAAACACAGATAGCAGAGACGATATCAAACTTTTTCACAGATCACACATCTGATGACACCTCACCACCCATGAAATGGGAAGCATTGAAGGCGGTATTACGGGGTAGGTTTATTCAGATGGGTGCTCGCATGAAAAAAGAACGTTCAACTGCGATAGTTACGGCAGTACATAAGCTAAGGACACTAGAAACTACTCATAAACGCTCCCCGACGGTTGAACTGCTTACGGAGGTTTCTTCTGCTCGCACCCAGCTTAGAGAGTTATATGAGGCATCAGCCCGCACGTTTGCGAACAAACTAGCTTTTCATCAATATAAATTTAGAGATAAATGTGGTAGATCCCTGGCTCGCACCCTCCACACCAAACAACCTAACTCCTTTATACCTCATATACGGGACAGCTCTGGGAAAACTGTCTCATCACCTTCCGAGATGGGACAGGTGTTCCGGGACTTTTATCAATCCCTATATAATATACCTGCAGCGAGCTCCACTGATCCTCCCCTCACTACAGCGGAAACACAAGCCTTATACATCGAGCAAACTGCATTACCCACTCTAGATGGCGAGACGATAGAGGACCTTGAGGCCCCGATTTCGGAAGACGAGGTTGCCCGCGCCATTACTTCTACCCCATCTGGTAAAAGCCCGGGTCCTGATGGCTTTACTCCGAAATTCTATAAACAATTTGCTACCCTTCTTACTCCCTTCTTGACAAAAGTATTTAACTCCATCTCTGAACGATCAGTGTTCCCACCACAAACCTTAGAGGCACATATTACCCTCATCCCCAAACCAGACAAAGACCTGAATGTTTGCGCTAATTACCGACCTATTTCGCTAATAGGAGTAGATCTAAAGGTGTACGCAAAAATTTTAGCTAATAGGTTGCAACCATTGTTACCCCGTTTAATACACCTAGATCAGGTTGGCTTTGTGAGTGGAAGGGAGGCGCGTGACAACACCCTAAAAACACTCCTCATTGCTGATTATGCTCGGGCCCACAATATCCCATTGTGCCTTCTCACAGTCGATGCGGAAAAAGCCTTCGACCGTGTCGACTGGCAATTTCTCCGCTTATCATTACAACAACTAGGTCTAGGCCAAAACATGATCTCCAGAATAATGTCCCTCTACACATCTCCTTCCGCTAGGATTAGACTAAACGGCTCCCTATCCCCTAAGTTTACTATACACAACGGAACGCGGCAGGGGTGCCCCTTGTCCCCCATTCTTTATGTAATTGTCATGGAACACCTAGCCATTGCCCTTAGAAACAATCCGGCCATACATGGCGTTAGAGTAGGCCCACTACACACTAAAATTGCCCTATTTGCTGATGATCTACTCATATTTGTAACCCAACCACAAATTTCTCTACCCTCCATTATGCAGGAGTTTCAGAGGTATGGAGAGGTTAGTAATTTTAAAGTTAATCTAAATAAGTCAGAAATCCTCAACATTTCACTCCCAACAGCGGTTCTACAACAGCTTACGACTTCCTTCCCTTTTAAGACAAGCTCCACATCTATCCGCTATCTAGGAATCCATATTCCAACAGTCTCATCCCAACTATTCTCCAGCAACTTCACCCCTTTACTTACCAGAACTCAAGCGGATCTGACCACATATGCCTCTAAACAGCTCTCCTGGCTGGGTAGGGTGAATGTCTTGAAGATGGATGTTCTCCCTCGATTCTTATACCTTTTCCAGACCATTCCTATCTATATCCCCACCTCGTTCTTCAAAAGGCTCCGTCAGATCTTCTCTAAATTTATATGGCAGGGACGTCGCCCCAGGATAAAACATGACACAATGATTCTCCCGAAAGTCAGGGGGGGTGCGGGGGTCCCAGATGCCTCTATATACCATAAGGCAGCGGTACTCGTGCGTATAGTGGATTGGTTCCACCACTCTTCCTCCAAACTTTGGGTTCAACTAGAGAAATATCTTAATGAGGCTGATCTTTGCGCCCTGCCATGGACCCCTATGGCTGGGCGTGGGGACGGCTTATTCTCCACTGCTCTTACTCGCCAAACTCTCCAGATTTGGGACCGCATGATCTCAGCGAGTAAATTGTCTAAAATCCAGGGCCCAATGACCCCTCTCTTCGGGACTCCGGCTTTCCCCCCAGCAGCGAACAAGTTAAGATTTGGACCCTGGAGTAGGGATAGCCATAGACGTTTAGCACAGGTCTTACGCGCTGACCCATCCTTGAGAACGGACATACCCTCTCGGACGGAATTAGGGACCTCAACAATGTGGTTACAAAGGGGTCAAATAACGTCATACATACGCACTTTCTCATCCATCTCAGAGATACTGGCCGACCCATCAGACTTTGACGAACTGCTTTTACAACCAGACCCACCAATACATGTAGTATCACTGTTGTATTCCCTACTACTGAACGAATATGCCCCTGACCTTCCAACATATACACAGAAATGGGAAGCGGAGCTGCAACACTCCATCTCCCCCACTGATTGGCAAAAAAGCTTTATCCTAACGCATAGGATTTCCCTGGCAACCAAGAACCAAGAAAAAGGGTTTAAATTATTAACGAGGTGGTACAGATGCCCAGTAGATATTAAAAAGTTTAACCCCTCTTTGACAGACGTGTGTTGGAGATGCCTGTCCTCTAGCGGGACAATGCTTCACATCTGGTGGGCTTGCCCTCCAATCTGGAAACTATGGCAAAAGGTCTTTGATCTTTACAGCAGGCTGATGGCGACATCAATCAAACCCACACCAGAGATAGCCCTATTATCTATACTCCCAGGCCCCCTCAAGTCGATTAAAAAAGATGTACTGCGCCACTTTCTGGCAGCAGTTAGGACAGTGATCCCCCGACATTGGAAAACGACAGATGTGCCTTCCTTGGGAGAATGGGTGGTTGAAGTGGACCAGATAAGAGATCTGGAGCGCCTGTTGGCGGAGGAAGTGGGAAAGGAGGAGCAGTTTACCGCCACCTGGACCTCATGGTCCATGTTTCGCTATTCTGATGAGTTTTCCCTTTGGGTCAGAGATACCCCACCCTTACCCGCCGATTAGCCATGCTGGAGTGCCTGGTGCCTCAGGTACCATCCCACACTTCTACTCACGTTCTTATTTCTGACTTTTTCTGTCTCCTCTTTGTTAAGTACTGAACCGACCACTCACATATATAGTTAAAGATCATATCTTTGGACTAGCTAAATGACTTGATTATCTATAATAGGTGAATAAAAGACTTCTACAGCAGTCTAATTCGTTGAGAGGGAACCCTCAGATAACACCAACCCGCGAAACTACAAGGTTCATTATATGTTGGCCCCCACCCGTATATTATTCCTCTCTTAGAATAAAGATTTCAATATACAATATGATATACCAGTAGTTCACCGAAAGCTGTATGTTAAAATGATCACTCCTGTTTATACATGGGTAAAGTACACCTCACTATTCTATGTATACTATATGTGTTGCCAAACTGTAAAGAATGGTATTTTTCTGTTATATTCTTTGTGTTCTTACTTTTGAAAATAAACTAAGATTGAAAACAAAAAGGTGTGTATATGTAATGACAGATCACTTGACACTTTTGCACACAGGTGGACATCATTTCACTAATTATATGACTTCTGAAGGTAATTGGTTGCACCAGAGCTTTTTATGGGCTTCATAACAAAGGGGGTGAATACATACGCACATGCCAATTATTTTTTTTTATTTCTGAAAAATGGTTTTATGTATATATTTTTCTAATTTTACTTCACCAACTTAGACTATTGTGTTCTGATCCATCACATATAATTCAGATTAAAAAACACTGAACTAAAGGCTGTAATGTACAAAATAGGTAAAAAGCCAAGGGGGTGAATACTTTCACAAGGCACTGTATATATTTATTTTTTAGCAGAGACCCTAGGGAATAAAATGGAGGTTGTTGCAATTTTTTATGTTGCATGCTATTCGTGCATGCAAATTTTCAGACGCAAATATTAAAAAAATAAATAAATAAATAAAACCTTTCATGAATTAATACAAAACGCCTAAGTTAGCCCAATTTTTTTGTATAATGTAGAAGATGATGTGCCAGGTAAATGGATACCTAACATGTCACGCTTTAAAAATGTGAGTACTCGTGGAATGGTGCCAAACTTCGGTACTTTTAAAATCTCCATAGGCAATGCTTTTAAAAATGTTTAAAGGGTTACCAGATTAGTGTTACAGAGGAGATCTTGCGCTAGAATTATTGCTCTCGCTCTAACGTTCATGACGATACCTCACATGGGGTTTGAACGCTGTTTACATATGCGGGAGCGACGTACGGGGCTGGTGGTGATATATATATATATTATAAATAAAAAATTTATATAATGCTTTTATTCCTATTACAAGGAATGTAAACATCCCTTGTAATAGGAATAGAGCGTGACAGGTCTTCTTTACAGAGTTCTGGGTTCTATAAGTCCCCAGATCTCTCCTCTAGGCTAGAAGGCCTGAGATTAAAAAAAAAAATCGATTTCAGGCTTTCCAGCTTAAAAAAAAAAAAAAAAAAAAGCCAGTGTTTACATCCAACGGCACCAGAAGTGACGTCAGGACGTCACTCCCGGCCTCCGAAGGTCATGGAGATGGCTGGGGAACCATCTGGTCCTTGGTCAGCTCTGTGGTAAACTGCTGCTGCTGGCCGATTCATTCTTCGGCTTGCCAATCACACCCGGCAGAAGCACCAGATGGGCGGCAATGATTGTTTTTACAATGCAGGGAAACGCCAGCATTAAAAAAAAATAATATCTGAATGTCTGCAGCCTAAATCATTCAGATTTAACCATTTAAAGCCAAGGACGTCACAACATCCACCTAGGATTAAGTAGTTTAAAACAAGCAGAAAATAAACTGCTGGGAATACAGTGATGTCTCTGAAAATACAAGGCCTCATACAATAACACAATTTTAAAATCCATTTAAATATGTATTGACTCAAAGTATGATCTGTTGCTCTCAGCCTCCTTCAATTTTCCAAATTCTATATACAGTATCTCACAAAAGTTAGTACACCCCTCACATTTTTGTAGATTTTTTTATTATATCTTTTCATGTGACAACACTGAAGAAATTACACTTTGCTGCAATGTGGTAAAGTGGTGACTGTATAGCTTGTATAACAGTGTAAATTTGCTGTCACCTCAAAATAACTCAACACACAGCCAATAATGTCTAAACCGCTGGCAACAAAATGAGTACACCCCTAAGGGAAAATGTCCAAATTGGGCCCAAAGTGTCAATATTTTGTGTGGCCACCATTATTTTCCAGCACCGCCTTAACCCTCTTGGGCATGGAGTTTACCAGAGCTTCACAGGTTGCCACTGGAGTCCTCTTCCACTCCTCAATGATGACATCATGGAGCTGGTGGATGTTAGAGACCTTGTGTTCTTCCACCTTCCATTTGAGGATGCCCCACAGATGCTTAATAGGGCTTAGGGCTGGAGACATTCTTGGCCAGTCCATCACCTTTACCCTCAGCTTCTTTAGCAAGGCAGTGGTTGTCTTGGAGGTGTGTTTGGGGTCGTTATTATGTTGGAATACTGCCCTGCGGCCCAGTCTCCGAAGGGAGGGGATCGTGCTCTGCTTCAGTATGTCACAGTACATGTTGGCATTCATAGTTCCCTCAATGAACTGTAGCTCCCCAGTGCCGGCAGCACTCATGCAGCCTCAGACCTTGACACTCTCACCACCATGCTTGACTGTAGGCAGGACACACTTGTCTTTGTACTCCTCACCTGGTTGCATGCTTGACACCATCTGAACCTAATAAGTTTATCTTGGTCTCATCAGACTACAGGTGTTCCAGTAAACCATGTCCTTAGTCTGCTTGTCTTCAGCAAACTGCAGATTTTCTTGTGCATCATCTTTAGAAGAGGCTTCCTTCTGAGATGACATGCAGACCAATTTGATGCAGTGTGCAACGTATGGTCTGACATCCCAACCTCTGAAGCAATGCTGGCAGCACTCTTGTGTCTATTTCCCAAAGACAACCTCAGGATATGACGGAGAGCATGTGCACTCAACTTCTTTGGTCGACCATGGCGAGGCCTGTTCTGAGTGGAACCTGCCCTGGTAAAACGCTTTATGGTCTTGGCCACCGTGCTGCAGCTCAGTTTCAGGGTCTTGGCAATCTTCTTATAGCCTAGGCCATCTTTATGTAGAGCAGGGGTCTCAAACTGGCGGCCCTCCAGCTGTTGCAAAACTACAAGTCCCATGAGGCATTGCAAGGCTGTCAGTTACAAGCATGACTGCCACAGGCAGAGGCATGATGGGACTTGTAGTTTCGCAACAGCTGGAGGGCCGGCAGTTTGAGACCCCTGATGTAGAGCAACAATTCTTTTTTTTCAAATCCTCAGAGTTCTTTGCCATGAGGTGCCATGTTGAACTTCCAGTGACCAGTATGAGAGAGTGAGAGCGATGACGCCAAATTTAACACTCCTGCTCTCCATTCATACCTGAGACCTTGTAACACTAACGAGTCACATGACACCAGGGAGGGAATATGGCTAATTGGTCCCAATTTGGACATTTTCCCTTAGTGGTGTACTCACATTGGTTACCAGCAGTTTAGACATTAATGGCTGTGTGTTGAGTTATTTTGAGGGGACAGCAAATTTACACTGTTATACAAGCTGTACACTCACTACTTCACATTGTAGCAAAGTGTAATTTCTTCAGTGTTGTCACATGAAAAGATATAATACAATATTTACAAAAATGTGAGGGGTGTACTCCCTTTTGTGAGATACTGTATGTGTGTGTGTAATATATATTCTCTTTTTTTATTTTTTTTTTATTTTTTTTTTTTAGCTGCTGTGATCTGACTTCCTGTTAGAGTTGCTACTTTTTTGTTTCCCATGGTCCCACTGTATGTAGGAACATAGCCACCCTTTTGCTCACTCCCGAGATGGACTATAGACTTTGGAATTTGTAGTGTGCCTACAGCAGTGCACTGCTCCTTCCAAGCAAAAATATGGAGAAAAAAAAGGTTTGGGAGCTCACGGAGGGTGTTACAAGGGAGCAGAAAAGACGCAAGAGTGGATTTAATGGAAAATAGGTTACAGGGCCATTAAGTAGATGAGTCTGGATGATTTTTGGAGAAAAAGGATATCTATAAAGTGTCAGTAACAGTGGTGGCCTGTCCATAGGGGGTGCACAGTCGCCTCCTCCCCAAGGCTAGTCACCATTTTAAAATAAAAAGTCCTTCAAGTGGACTGTGTGCGGGCGCTGGACACAGTGCTGTATGGTTAGCATGACGTCTATGCAATCAGGTGACTGCATGCGAGACGCTTCATTTGCCTGCTTTTGTGAGCCACAACACTCCCATCTTGCAGGCATTCCCCTTGCTGTGGGGTTTTCTATTGGCACCGCCATAGGAAATGGGCGGTGCTTTCCCTGGGCAGCAGCGTCACTTCTGGGTTCTGTGCCAGTGGGAAATTGTAAGTGACCCTGACCCTGCAGCTCTGTGGATGGAGAAGCCACAGGTACTAGCTATCTGCTTGTGACCTGTATGTAATGTGATCTGACATCCTGTTTGTCCGACTTAGACATGTGCGACGTCAATACATTTGTTTAGTTTCGTTCTGTTCCGTTTCGTATTAGAATTAATTCGTATTTCGTAATTCGTGTCCGAAATTTCGTACAAAATACGAATTTTCGTTAGGTTCGTTAACTTTTCGTAACAATTACGAATGTTCGTTATGAATTTATCATTATGTGGGGCTCCCACCATCCCTGTGCTGTACTGACTTCCTGGGGTTTTTAACTTTCAGGTTCGTTAACTTTTCATAACAATTATGAATGTTCGTTAGGAATTTGGATCCGAAATTCGTAAACAAAATTTTGTATTTCGTACAAAATTCGGAAGCATAGCAATTCGTATTTCGGATCCTCCCGAATATACGAACTTACGGAAATTTGTACGAATTTTTGATTCATACGAAACTAATCGCACATGTCTACTGTCCGTAGCAGCATCCTGTGATTGGACTGAAGGTGGAGGGAGGGCATCCTGCTTCACCTCTGCCCCCAGCTATTCACTCACAATCTGCTACATCAGACAGACATGTGCTTGGCAGGAGGGGGCGTCGACCATGGGGGACTGCTGGCTCCAATCAAATGCTTCTCCCATTCACCACTAAATCCCTCTCTTGTCTGTCTGTCTATCTATACAACTGTCTATCTGCTGTGCCATTTATCTATCTCTCATTCTCCCCCTCCCACCCAATATCTATCTGTCTGTATATTTTGTCTGTCTGTCTGTCTCTAGGCCCTATTGTGGGCAAGTGACTGGGGGGGGGGTTTATGTATGGGGTTGGTTGGGGCTTTGTTTCCGCCCCCCCCCCCCCCAAAAAAAATAAAATAGAGCACCAGGCGCCACTGGTCAGTAATAAAGAATAGCAACTAATTCTTCCAAAATTCTAAATTCTTCCTTGCTTTTCCCTGCTACACAGGATGCATGCATGGTAGAGTTGAATTCCTCTTAGATATTGTTATCCGTGAGTCCCCATACTCCCAGTCACATCTTGTGTCAAGCTTTTTTTTTTTTTTTTTTTTTTTTTTTTTTTTTTTTCCTCTTCCTCCAAACTGAGGGATTGGGATCCCTCATATGTATACCAGTTTCCACAGAGAAGTGGGCGATATGGGCTTCTGCATTTCCCACATCGTCAACTCTCCATTTCAAAGCTATCTCTAAATGGGATGGAGAGCGAGCACTTTTTTTTTTTTTTTTAAACGGTTGCATTGCTCTTTGCACTGTCTTATTGAATAGGCTTCATGTACTTTTGTGCAATACACAACCCACTGGCAGGACATCAGATCTTACTGTTCAGAGTAGCGTTGCGCCGATACTGGTATTGGTACTAGGCATTTGCACGAGTACTTGTACTCATGCAAATGCTTCGATACGAAGGGTCCGTGCACACTGGCCTTAAAAAAGTCTGTTCTCTTGGGAGTAAAAAAAAGCTCATATATAGCGCTTTTTTTTTTTTTTTTCTGCCTCTAAACGTTGAGCTCAAAATATGCCTCTTAACGTCCTAATGTGCATGGACACATAGGATAACATTGAGCTGCTTCTACAGGCAGAATACAAAACTCCTGTAGAAGCAATGGTTTTTTAAGCCAGTGTGCATGGAGCCTAAAACTGATACCTTCAGACTCAGAGTTCACATATGTGTGGGCTGGTTTGTGGTGAGATTTCATTCAGCGGTTCAGGTGCAATGCCAATGCGGATTGTAATGTATGAGGTTAGAAATCACACGGGACCCTTTCAAATCCTGGAAAGAACTAAAAACTATGCCAGGGAACACTCTTAGTATATATTAGAAAATCATCTTTTCAAATCGCACTGCGGCCGGGCTGCACATATGTGAACAGGCTGTAAAACTCACTGAATTGGATTTGAAAACTGATGTCTCTGCAAGTGAAATCTGTGTGGTTTATCCATCAGATTTCATGCATGGTAATTGGTATAGGCGAGTACTTGAGAAAAGGTATAAGGTTAAAAAAATACTGCGCTAACACAATAAGAAAAGCTGCGACTAAAGGTAGTAAACCGTGAATCTAATGTAATTAAAAAAAGTCGCGCTAAAAAAGATTATTTGAGAATAGCAACAATCTAGTGCCTAAAGTGATAAAAGGTAAATATGAATAAAAAATATAATTGAAACAATACCCAATGTATATAAACTCCACGATGAGATGGAATAAATGATATAGAATAAATGATATACAAAAAGGACTATTTTCTATGTGAAAAATAAATAGTGAAATAAATTAACATAGTTGAATGTGAACGGCAAAAATTAATTTCCAGAACACTATTACCAGTATGTATAAAGGCTTTTATTCAAAAAAACTCCATCAGCAAACAGCGGAGTAAAATGTATAAAACAAACTTAAATTCATAAAAACAAACTTAAATGTATAAAAAACAATGGGCTAGCTCAGAAAGGAGCCTGAGAGCAGACCCGTAGCGGTGTGAAAATCGCGTGCCGCTGGTTGGAGCTACGGGTCTGCTCTCAGGCTCCTTTCTGAGCTAGCCCATTGTTTTTTATACATTTAAGTTTGTTTTTATGAATTTAAGTTTGTTTTATACATTTTACTCCGCTGTTTGCTGATGGAGTTTTTTTGAATAAAAGCCTTTATACATACTACACCATGGAAGCTTCCTATTTTTTCTTTCCATGAGGGAGCCATTGTGAACATTCTACCCACTAGTAGGAAGTCACCTGGATACCCGGTAGGACGGCGGGGGAGAGAGAATTGGGATTGGAATACCCCATGCAACCAGTTCCATCTGAAATCGGAGGACCCGGGAATCTATTGGGAAAACCAACGGAAACCATCCAGTATAGCCCGCTCGATTAACGTGGAGAAAAGACCGTGACTGAGACATCTTATGCTGGTTGCCCCTCTTCGGGGTTATTGGATCTGGTGAGTGGGGATCCGCAAGGGGGTGCACAAAAGTCACAGGAATTATCTGAGAGCACTCAAGTCACGAAATTGTTTGGAACACTGGATTTGAACAAGTTTTTTACCCTAAGGACTATAATCACTGAAAAACTGTTAATACTGGTTTTCTTTGCACTTATTTTGATCACAATATGTTTATTTGCACTAATTTTGACCACAATATGTAATTTTATGGATGTTTATTTTGCACGGGCAGTAGAGTGTTTGGATTATTTTGGCAGCAGAGCACACATAAGGTTACACACATATGGTATAGGTATCTCACCTAGTGGTGGCATATGTACCACAGTTACAGGGGCCTCAGCCCACACCCCATAAAATAAGGTCTGTATGAACCACCACTGGAGACATTATCTCTGTTGATATATGTGGGGGCATGTGGATATATGTGTGTGTATGTGCAGGTACAGACATATATACCCTCACGGTAACAAAGCTCTTCCTTGGTAGCCACCAGGCACCTCCATTAGGATTTATTGAGGGTAACTACCCGTGTACACCACAACCACCCTTCCCATCTAGTACCCCATAGGAAGCGCCACAACCCTTGTTATATATATTTCTAGTCAATAGAGAATCCCTAGGGAAGCTCTTTTAAGGGAGGCAGCATACCTAACCTATTGTTCTAAGCGCAGCCCTTTGTTTTTAATTCTATAATTGAAACAATACCCAATGTATATAAACTCCACGATGAGATGGAATAAATGATATAGAATAAATGATATACAAAAAGGACTATTTTCTATGTGAAAAATAACCTATTGTTCTAAGCGCAGCCCTTTGTTTTTAATTCTATAATTGAAACAATACCCAATGTATATAAACTCCACGATGAGATGGAATAAATGATATAGAATAAATGATATACAAAAAGGACTATTTTCTATGTGAAAAATAAATAGTGAAATAAATTAACATAGTTGAATGTGAACGGCAAAAATTAATTTCCAGAACACTATTACCACGTGCAACAATGTAAAGAAATATTGTGAAGATACTGAACATATACCCTGTGAAAAGCAAAAAATAAAGCAATAAAAATTATAACCAAACTAAAAAAGTCCATAAAAAATCCAAGTCCAGAAAAACAGTAATTATTGAAGTTCTTGCATATTGTGGAAAACAGGCAAGTAGATATCCCCCAGTGCTAGGAGAAGTGCAGAGACAGACTTGCTGAAGTGACACAGGTGCATGGGCAGACCTCCACCGTTTAAAACAACTGCCTCTTACCAAATAGAGTTGGTCTCTAGATTATAGGAGACCTATGGAACGGATGGCTGCAACCCCAGCCAGGGATCTAGAACAGCAGACACTTGTTGTCATCCGGGACCCGGAACTCGCTCCGTCACACACAGCGAATAGAATAAGATGGCTCCCCATAAAAGAAATAAAAGCTCCACATAGCATAAAAACCACGACTTTATTTAATAAAGAGTAAGATTGCACTTACACAATGGTTGTAAAAAACAAGCATCAAAAACGCCGGCCGGCTGATAGACTCCCCGTGTCTTCCGGGTGTACAGAACGCGGTGTCGTCGGGACGTAGCTCCTCCTCCCCACGTCGTTTCGTCACAACAGGACGTGGTCACGGGATACGAGCAACGTCCCGACGCACCGCCTATATAGACATAACAACAGCATCTTATTACACAAGAAGCGATTGAAGCGCCATCCTGTCTAAGGGAAACACTAAGGGCAAAAAGTAAATATACACAACAGCAGCATCTCCCTATACAGGAAGCGATTAAAGCGCCATCCCGTCTAAGGGAGACACTGAGGGCAAACATAAAACATTGCCCATATAAAAAGAATAACATACTGAGAAATATAGAAGGAATCTCATATGGGAGGGAAAGAAATTTTTTTATATATATATCACATAGTGGGTTGTTATCGCTTATGAGACTAGTGGATATGTGAAATATTCTTTTTAGTTAATATAGCACACGCACATAACTCTATCAAAGTCTTCAGTGTGCATCCCATTCAGTCACAATAGACATGATCCAGGGACTCGAATAATCCATACAACAACCAAAGTGTCGGAAGCCACCAGGGCAAACCGGCCACACCAAAGGATATATATGGGCAATTAATAATAAAAATAAAAATAGAATAAAAACAAAATAAAAAATAAAATAAAAAACACATGAAAAACAGTTTCCCTGAAGCAAGAGGGCACTTACAGTACAAAAAAGCTCTGGAACGCCTTTCTAAATAAAAAGGCGTCATATCTTACATGCAATATATAGATCTAAAAGAAATAATAAAAATGAATAAAAAATGTGAAATTGTGTGAATGAGCAAAGAGAACCAATGGTAACTAATTAACCTCCACCCTCTAGGAGTTGTCTATGAAGGAATTAACATCAACATCGATGTTAAGGCCGAAGGGGGTATAGGTCTTTAATTTGTGGACCCAGGCCATCTCTAATCTAGAGATGGTTCGTACCAAAACACTTCCCCTCCAGTGGGGCTTGAATTTGTCTATCCCCAAAAAAATTGTACCTGTGGGGTCCCTGCTATGAGCTGTCAGGTAATGTTTTGATACAGAGTGTTTGGTAAATCCTCTCCTGATGTTGTTAATATGTTCGTTTAGTCTTACCTGCAGGGGTCTTTTAGTCCGGCCTACATACTGCAGGCCACAAGGGCACTGCAGTAAGTAGACGACTCCCGTGGTAGAACAAGTAATGAAAGGCTCAATGGTGAAGGATTTACGTGTGCTAGTAGAAGTAAAATTTACCGACCTTCTATTCCTACAGCCGTTTAGCGAACATACCTGACACCTCCTGCATTGGAAGTATCCTGTTAGTTCAGAGAAGAAACTAGGTCTCGACATAGGAGGGTCGAAAATGTTGGGTGCTACTTTGTCTCTGAGGGAAGGTGCCCCCCTAAAAACTACCTGGGGTTTCACTGGCAAGATGGATGTCAGTACCCTATCATTTTTTAAAATATGCCAATATTTGTTTATAATACGCTTAACTTTGGCATGTTGACAAGTGAAGTCGGTGACAAATGGACAACGAAATGAAGCGTTAATCGGATCTCTGGCCCGCTCAACAAGCAGATCCTTTCGGTCCACTTTCTCGACTTGATCTAATGTATTGGCCAAAAAATCTGAAGAATAGCCCAATGATACACTGGAGAAGAGATCCTAGGGGTGCCTCACCGGGGTGCCTTCTCCATGTAGAGGTTAGAGACGTCCTTGGACATACCCCACATAGGAAAGAAAGGGGCCATATAGTGTAATTCCGTAAAAATGTGAATTTTATTAAAAAAGAAACACACTTACATTTAAGAAGTAATCAAGCGCTTGTAAGTAATAAAAATGGCGGCAGTGGAGTGCATCATTGGGATCTCCTCATCATTGCCAGGGGGCAATTTTTAAGCCTGTTTGACTCATACAGCATACGTTGTTTTGGGTCCCAACTTTTCGGTAAGCCTCCATTCATATGGGTGGTGGTATCTGCACAAGCTTTATTTTTCACATTAAACCCCTGAGAAGGCCTCCAAGACAGTATATTTTCTCCTGGTCTTCACCATCTACACCTTTGCCATTGGGTATTAAAGGCTTGTTTAGACCTATATAGCATATGCTATCTTTAGGTCCAATATCCATGGTACGCCTTCATTACTTTGGGGATTGTTTTGACCACTATTTTAACTATATATCCACGTGGTGATTATAATTGTTTCACAATTAAGATGGACTTTTTGATTTATTGACAATGGACATTTATCATTATAAGAATATTATATGTTGACACTCACATTTGTCACCTCACTTTTGTATAATTTACAGAGCTGCACTTATTTTATACATCTTATGCCGTGTACACACGACTGGTTTTTCCGTCAGAATAAACTCTGACAGGTTTTTCGACAGAGTTCCGCTGAAACGGACTTGCCTACACACGATCACACCAAAGTTCGATCATTTAGAACGCGATGATGTACGACGGGACTAGAAAAAGGACGTTCAATAGCCAGTAGCCAATAGCTGCCCTTGCGTCATTTTTGGTCCGTCGGAACAGCATACAGACGAGCGGTCCGTCAGAATTTTCTAAAGAAAAAGTCAGAGGAAGCCAACACGCGATCGGAATGTCCGATCAATGATTCCGTCTGACCTTTTCTGCCGGAAAGTCCGGTCGTGTGTATGCGACATAACAGGTTTTCTTCTAAAGCTGGATACACACTATATAATTTTATGTAGATTTTTTCCTTCTGATTTACCAAAACCATATAATATGATGTCAAACCTTAAGAGCTCCAATTTGTATGCAATCAGGCAGATCCTTGCACTACATGGTTTTGTAAATCTAAAGGAAATCGCACAACAAAAGTTGTATAGTGTGTATGGGGTCTAAGATTGCCCTGTATTTGGCTCCATCCATCTTCCCATCAACTCTGACCAACTTCCCTGTCCCTGCTGAAGAAAAGCATCCCACAACATCATGCTGCCACCACCATGGGGATGGTGTGTTCAGGGTGATGTGCAGTGTTAGTTTTTTGCCACACATAGCATTTTGCTTTTAGGCCAAAAAGTTCAATTTTGGTCTCATCTGACTAGAGAACCTTCTTCCACGTGTTTGCTGTGTCCCCCACATGGCTTCTCACAAACTGCAAAAGGAACTTCTTATGGCTTTCTTCCTGTCACTCTTCCTGCCACTCTTCCATAAAGGTCAGATTTGTGGAGAGCACGACTAATAGTTGTTTTGTGGACAGATTCTCCCACCTGAGCTGTGGATCTCTGAAGCTCCTCCAGAGTTACCATGGGCCTCTTGGCTGCTTCTCTTATTAATGCTCTCCTTACCCGGCCTGTCAGTTTAGGTGGACGGCCATGTCTTGGTAGGTTTGCAGTTGTGCCATGCTCTTTCCATTTTCGGTTAATGGATTGAACAGTGCTCCGTGAGATGTTCAAAGCTTGGGAATTTTCTTTATAGTGTGAAAAATATTAGTAAGCCCTGGCCCCAACCAAAAATGGCAATATACTAAAAAAATGCGAAGTTGCCCCTTTAAGTGAATAAACCACCTCTGAAAAGCAAACCAATGAAAAGCAAGGCGCTAACAAATATTTTTTTATAACCTAACTGTGACGGGAGGGCCCGTGGAACTCAGAATACATCTTATGTCTAAGTCACCCTGTGCCATCCTGGCACAGGGTGAATGAGAAAATATATCTTGGACTACTTAAAATGGGACAGTAATATTTGTCCACAATATTTCCCAGGATGTATGTTAATTGAATGAGCTGATCACATTGTCCTCTATACAATGTAGGAGACGGGACAACTCCTATTGGAGCTCATGTTAATTAGGTTTTGTTTGTATTGTTAATTGTAATTAGCTCCAGCTATTGTGTTTATATTACTGTGTGAAGCTCGGTGCCCACAAGTCTGTCATCTAGTCTGGGTAAATTTTGTAGTAAATTAGCTCATGTTAATTAGGTTAGCTTTGAGTCATCCTGGTGTATAAATGTGTGTGAGATCTCAAATAAACAGTTCTGATGTACTCCAAGACTGGTGTTGTCTAGTTCTTGGGGGTTCCTATAGCCAGATCCATTGGACTCGTGTTCCAGAACTTAGGAAGCGGTATACTGACGGAAGCACTCAAGCGGAGTGTGGGACGTTCTGTGACATTGGTGGCAAGCAGCGGGAAAGCTTCCTGCAGTCTGGGAAATCTAAACCTCCACCTAGCTCCAAAATCAGGATAGCAGACTTCAGTCACCCCAGCGGAGATATGGACCTGGCATCAGAATTCCCGGGGCTGCTGCGAATCATCCTTTCAACATACACCAGGACTGTGTCTGAGGATGAATACCTGGAGCTTAGGCAGCAAATTCGGGTGGAGCTCTGGATTGCAGCCCTCCGTCTCCCTGGTATAAAACAGGGCAAGTGCTTTCCAACCCAAGAGCAACGGGCCAGTGACCAACGGGCATTGCGGATGGCATTCCTGGGAGAGCAGCCCCAGGAGCAATGGGTGACTGAGTTGGACAGGTTGGTCCAGCAGGAGATAGAGCTGGACAATCGTTATCGGGCTCTGCAATGGCACGCAGAGGAGGCATATTTAGGGGAGACAACAGAATGCTCTCCGGAGGGATATGACTTTGGCGGCCCTGGATTGCTGTGGGAGAGCCTTACAGATCTTTTTATGTTTGGCGATGAAGGGGAACCTGACCTTGAGGACCTGAGAGAATATAAAGAGTCTATGCTCGGTCTTGCAGGGGTCTCAGAGCTCAAACCTGATCTGGACCATTTGCTAAGGAAGGAACAGCATCTGGAAAGGGCATACAGGAAACTGCTAGAACAAGTTCAGCAGCATGCCAGAGAATCGGCAGTGGAAAATCCAGAGATTGCCGTCCCCAAACCTAAAGTGCTGACAACAGGGCAGAGCTCTGCTAACCTCTGCCCAGAAATGATAGCATCTTCTGGGTTCCATGGACAGGAGATGGTGAACCTCTATCCCCAGATATCAGTTGCAGAGACATGGGATTTGATAGACTTTTCTGCTGAGGAAGAACAACCTGATGAGCCTCCAGCAGAAGAGCTGCTATCAGGGCCAAAGTTCACTGTGTTCTGCCCAGCACCAACAGTGGCTTCGGCCTTCTTGAGAGAAGATGTAGTCGGCCTTTCTCCCACAACACTGACAGGGACATGTGATTTTCTGCCAGCAGCATCTATGGAGTTAAAACAAACTTCTCCAGCTGAAGATCTGGTAACTGAACAGAGGGTCCAAGACCTCTGTCCCACACTTTTACCAATTCCAGAGACTGGGGATTTAATAGACGTTTCTGTAGAGGAGGAACCACCTGGCAAACCCCCAGCAGAAGTGCTGGCAACCGGACAGAGGGTCCAAGACCTCTGCCCCACACCTGCAGCAATTGTGGAGGCTCAGGGTGAGAAGATGGCAATCACTTCCCAGCAGCAGATACAGGGGGAGAAGGGAGAGGAGGTGTGTGTTGTCCCTCCCCAACAGTTGGCCAGGGTGGAGGAAGCGGGCTTTCCTTCCCAGCAAAGATCCATGCACCTGGGAGACAGTACCATCGACATGTCGTCCCAGCAGCCAGATGAGGGAATGGAAAAGGAAGCAGCCGGCTCACCTCCCGAATGGCAGCTACATAGTTTGGGAGTGGAGGAAGCCAGCTTCCTGCCCCAACGGTTAGCCGGAGAGGAGGATGCGGAGTCCCCAGCAGAAGTGCTGGCAACAGGGCAGAGTGCTACCAACCTCTGCCCAGCACCGGCAACAACTACAGAGTTCCAGGGAGGCGGGGCAGTCGGCCTCCCTCTCCAACAGTTAGCCGGAACAGATGGTGTGGGGTTTCCAGCAGAAGGGCTGGCAACAGGGCCGAGGACTGCTGGACTCTGCCCTCAACTAACAGAGGATGGATTTCCTGTGAAGGTGGATGGGACTTCAGTCTCCACCTGTATACCCCAGGGATGCTGGGCAGTGGGCCCAGATCCCCAACAGCATGACAGAGTGAGCCCAGACACCCTGTCTTCTCTCCAGCGGCAGAAAGGATTCCAGGGAGAAGGGCCAGTCCAGGCCTCTCCCCAGCGGCAGATATGTTCTCTGAGAGAGGCAGAGGTTGGCTGGGTGAGTAATGCTTTGTTTGGAACAATTTATTTGGGGTACTGTGTGGGTACAGGCAGTAGAGGACTGGAACTACTTACTAACTTCGGAGTCAACCCGTCTGGGGTCTCCTCCTGTGTTAGTCTTCTGCCGAAAGGGGAGAGATGTGACGGGAGGGCCCATGGAACTCAGAATACATCTTATGTCTAAGTCACCCTGTGCCATCCTGGCACAGGGTGAGTGAGAAAATATATCTTGGACTACTTAAAATGGGACAGTAATATTTGTCCACAATATTTCCCAGGATGTATGTTAATTGAATGAGCTGATCACATTGTCCTCTATACAATGTAGGAGACGGGACGACTCCTATTGGAGCTCATGTTAATTAGGTTTTGTTTGTATTGTTAATTGTAATTAGCTCCAGCTATTGTGTTTATATTACTGTGTGAAGCTCGGTGCCCACAAGTCTGTCATCTAGTCTGGGTAAATTTTGTAGTAAATTAGCTCATGTTAATTAGGTTAGCTTTCAGTCATCCTGGTGTATAAATGTGTGTGAGATCTCAAATAAACAGTTCTGATGTACTCCAAGACTGGTGTTGTCTAGTTCTTGGGGGTTCCTATAGCCAGATCCATTGGACTCATGTTCCAGAACTTAGGAAGCGGTATACTGACGGAAGCACTCAAGCGGAGTGTGGGACGTTCCGTGACACTAACCCTGCTTTAAACTTCTCCACAACTTTATCCCTGACCTGTCAGGTGTGTTCCATGGCCTTCATGATGTTTGTTTACTAAGGTTCTCTAACAAACCTCTGAGGGCTTCAAAGAACAGCTGTATTTATGCTGGCCATCCACGGTTAGAAAATCGTTCGAAAAAACATTCGATACGCTTGATTGTGCGACTTTCGCAACATTAGTGGTTACATTTCGATTCTCGAAATGCAAATTTTGTGCCCAAAAACGAACCACATCGGCACATAGAAAATATTGTACCTATTGAAGTGTCTGATTTTCAATATGCATTTTAAAAACACATGAGTCAACACCTGTTAAAAACTATTGTTGCCATATTGGCAGACCAGGCAACAAATGTGTTGAGACACAAGAATGTTTGAGCACAGAAAATACATATCTAATGGCCAAACGATTGTCACATTTGCAGAGAGACATGGTGCCATAAAGACTATACTACAGTATGCAATTTGCCTATTTGTAAATATAGGTGGTAAATTAATGAATAAATTACTTGAACTGAAGCACTCTGAATGTGGTGCAGCTGGGCAGCACAGTAACCAATCAGCTTCTGTTCAACTTTTTCTATTAAGCTGTGATAACAAAAAAAACATATAAGCAGGCTGGTTGCTATGCACAGCTGCCCTGGATTCTGTGTGCATCATTTTTTTAACCACTTGAGCCCCGGACCATTATGCTGCCTAAGGACCAGAGGTCTTTTTCCAATTTGGCACTGCGTCGCTTTAACTGCTAATTGCGCGGTCATGCAATGCTGTACCCAAACGAAATTTGCGTCCTTTTCTTCCCACAAATAGAGCTTTCTTTTGATGGTATTTGATCACCTCTGCGGTTTTTATTTTTTGCGCTATAAACGGAAAAAGACCGAAAATTTTGAAAAAAAATGATATTTTCTACTTTTTGTTATAAAAAAAATCCAATAAACTAAATTTTAGTCATACATTTAGGCCAAAATGTATTCGGCCACATGTCTTTGGTAAAAAAAATGTCAATAAGCGTATATTTATTGGTTTGCGCAAAAGTTATAGCGTCTACAAACTAGGGTACATTTTCTGGAATTTACACAGCTTTTAGTTTATGACTGCCTATGTCATTTCTTGAGGTGCTAAAATGGCAGGGCAGTACAAAACCCCCCCAAATGACCCCATTTTGGAAAGTAGACACCCCAAGGAAATTGCTGAGAGGCATGTTGAACCCATTGAATATTTATTTTTTTTGTCCCAAGTGATTGAAAAATGACAAAAAAAAAAAAAAAAAAAAATATTTACAACAAGTCGTCACTAAATGATATATTGCTCACACAGGCCATGGGCCTATGTGGAATTGCACCCCAAAATACATTTAGCTGCTTCTCCTGAGTATGGGGATACCACATGTGTGGGACTTTTTGGGAGCCTAGCCGCGTACGGGGCCCCGAAAACCAATCACCGCCTTCAGGATTTCTAAGGGTGTAAATTTTTGCTTTCACTCTTCACTGCCTATCACAGTTTCGGAGGCCATGGAATGCCCAGGTGGCACAAAACCCCCCAAAATGACCCCATTTTGGAAAGTAGACACCCCAAGCTATTTGCTGAGAGGCATATTGAGTCCATGGAATATTTTATATTTTGACACAAGTTGCGGGAAAGTGACACTTTTTTTTTTTTTTTTTTTTTTTTTTCATAAAGTTGTCACTAAATGATATATTGCTCACACAGGCCATGGGCATATGTGGAATTGCACCCCAAAATACATTTAGCTGCTTCTCCTGAGTATGGGGATACCACATGTGTGGGACTTTTTGGGAGCCTAGCCGCGTACTGGACCCCGAAAACCAATCACTGCCTTCAGGATTTCTAAGGGTGAAAATTTTTGATTTCACTCTTTACTGCCTATCACAGTTTCGGAGGCCATGGAATGCCCAGGTGGCACAAAACCCCCCCAAATGACCCCATTTTGGAAAGTAGACACCCCAAGCTATTTGCTGAAAGGCATGGTGAGTATTTTGCAGCTCTCATTTGTTTTTGAAAATGAAGAAAGACAAGAAAAAACATTTTTTTTTTTTCTTTTTTCAATTTTCAAAACTTTGTGACAAAAAGTGAGGTCTGCAAAATACTCACTATACCTCTCAGCAAATAGCTTGGGGTGTCTACTTTCCAAAATGGGGTCATTTGGGGGGGTTTTGTGCCACCTGGGCATTCCATGGCCTCCGAAACTGTGATAGGCAGTGAAGAGTGAAATCAAAAATTCACGCCCTTAGAAAGCCTGAAGGCGGTGGTTGGTTTTCGGGGTCCCGTACGCGGCTAGGCTCCCAAAAAGTCTCACACATGTGGTATCCCCGTACTCAGGAGAAGCAGCAGAATGTATTTTGGGGTGTAATTTCACATATTTCCATGGCATGTTTGAGCAATATATCATTTAGTGACAACTTTGTGCAAAAAAAAAAAAAAAAAAAAAAAAATTTGTCTCTTTCCCGCAACTTGTGTCGCAATATAAAATATTCCATGGACTCGACATGCCTCTCAGCAAATAGCTTGGGGTGTCTACTTTCCAAAATGGGGTCATTTGGGGGGGTTTTGAACTGTCCTGGCATTTTATGCACAACATTTAGAAGCTTATGTCACACATCACCCACTCTTCTAACCACTTGAAGACAAAGCCCTTTCTGACACTTATTGTTTACATGAAAAAGTTTTTTTTTTTTGCAAAAAAATTACTTTGAACCCCCAAACATTATATATTTTTTTAAAGCAAATGCCCTACAGATTAAAATGGTGGGTGTTTCATTTTTTTTTTTCACACAGTAATTGCGCAGCGATTTTTCAAACGCATTTTTTGGGGAAAAAACACACTTTTTTAAATTTTAATGCACTAAAACACGCTATATTGCCCAAATGTTTGATGAAATAAAAAAGATGATCTTAGGCCGAGTACATGGATACCAAACATGACATGCTTTAAAATTGCGCACAAACGTGCAGTGGCAACAAAATAAATACATGTTTAAAAGCCTTCAAAAGCCTTTACAGGTTACCACTTTAGATTTACAGAGGAGGTCTACTGGAAAAATTACTGCACTCGATCTGGCCTTCGCGGTGATACCTCACATGCATGGTGCAATTGCTGTTTATGTTTGACGACAGACCGCCGCTTGCGTTCGCCTTAGCGCGAGAGCAGGGGGCGACAGGGGTGTTTTTTTTTTTTTTTTTCTTTATTATTTTTTTGCTTTTTTAATCTTACTTTTAAACTGTTCCTTTCATATTTTTTTTTTTAATCATTTTTATTGTTATCTCGGGGAATGTAAATATCCCCTATGATAGCAATAGGTAGTGACAGGTACTCTTTTTTGAAAAAATTGTGGTCTATTAGACCCTAGATCTCTCCTCTGCCCTCAAAGCATCTGACCACACCAAGATCGGTGTGATAAAATGCTTCCCCAATTTCCCAATGGCGCTATTTACATCCGGCGAAATCTAAGTCATGAAATACTCGTAGCTTCCGGTTTCTTAGGCCATAGAGATGTTTGGAGCCACTCTGGTCTCTGATCAGCTCTATGGTCAGCTGGCTGAATCACCGGCTGCATTCTCAGGTTCCCTGTTGAGACAGGAGAGCCAGAGAAAAACACGGAAGACGGTGGGGGGGGGGGGGCATTCCCTCCCACGGCTTGTAAAAGCAGTCTAGAGGCTAATTAGCCGCTAGGATTGCTTTTACATGAAAGCCGACCGCTGGCTGAAAAGAATGATACCAAGATGATACCTAAACCTGCAGGCATCATTCTGGTATAACCACTCAAAGTCGTGAATGGCGTACCTGAAGACAAAAAAATGGTTAACAATGGTTAACAATAAAGCACAGTAAAGTGTAAATAATTACACACCTGAAAAACAAACATGATAAAACATAATAACAATAACAATAACAATAACAATAAAACATTGCAGAATAGAATACAGTAAAAAAGAGCAGAACAATAGAGAGAGAGAATAGAGAGAGAGAGAACAATAAAACAACAACTATTTTTTTTTATTTCATATTTTTTTTTTTTTTTACACTTTTTTTGTAACTAACTTTTATAACTGTAACCGGTTCCAGGTTCGGGTCTCTCAAAATGCGATGGCATCTTGGGAGACCCTGTGAAAGTGTGCCTAGTCTGTGCAATGCTGTACCCTACGCTAATACTCAACTAGTGAATGGTAGCGTTCAAAACATTCACCAATGCAAAGACCAGGATTGTCAGGACAGGAGGGACAATAATAGCGGGTGTCACGCCTATATCTGCGCTTGCTGCAGACACGACATCTTTTTTGGGGGGGTTTGTTGGGTAGGGGTACTCGGGAGGACATAAAAATGCCTCTCATGCAGCCGACTGCATTTGGTTGGGGATGTGAATGGGGGAAGTACGGGCGCTGCAGAAGCGGTGGGTTCCCAATTAGGATTGGCGAATGCAGCAGGAAGGGCACTATGGGCACGACGGGCCTGTGTTTGTCTTCTTGGTGGCAGTGGGACACTACTTGTGCTTGCCACCTCACCAGCTTGAACTGCACTTATGGGACTCGCCACGTCACCAAGTGTTACTGCAGTGCTGGTTTGACTACGACCGGGGTGTACTAGGCCGCTGGCGCTTGCCAGTTCACCAAAACGCTACCAAAAAACGTTAGCGATCGCAGGGATCAGGCCTGACTCTGCGAACGCTGCAGTTATGCGTTTAGTGTTTTGTAAGTGTCAGTGATCGATCGATACTGCACTTGGGTGGGCTGGGCCGGGCCGGGCGGAGGGGCAAAACGCAGGTGCTAGCAGGTATCTGGGCTGATCCCGCTAACACTGCGTTTTTGGGAACCCTAAACTGCTGGTGACGCTAGTATAGATCTGATCGGATCAGATATTGATCCGATCAGATACTATACCACTAAGGGAGGTGTACGGTGCGTGCGTGGGTGTTAGCGGTACTGGCGCTAATCTGACGCTGCCTGGGGCTGGTGCTTGCCAGTTCACCAAAACGCTACAAAAAAAACTGTTAGCGATCGCAGGGATCAGGCCTGACTCTGCGAACGCTGCAGTTATGCGTTTAGTGTTTTGTAAGTGTCAGTGATCGATCGATACTGCACTTGGGTGGGCTGGGCTGGGCCGGGCGGAGGGGCAAAACGCAGGTGCTAGCAGGTATCTGGGCTGATTCCGCTAACACTGCGTTTTTGGGAACCCTAAACTGCTGGGGACGCTAGTATAGATCTGATCGGATCAGATATTGATCCGTTCAGATACTATACCACTAAGGGAGGCGTATGCTGCGTGCGTGGGTGTTAGCGGTACTGGCGCTAACCTGACGCCTGGGGCTGGTGCTTGCCAGTTCACCAAAATGCTACCAAAAAAACTGTTAGCGATCGCAGGGATCAGGCCTGACTCTGCGAACGCTGCAGTTATGCGTTTAGTGTTTTGTAAGTGACAGTGATCGATCGATACTGCACTTAGGTGGGCTGGGCGGAGGCACAAAACGCAGGTGCTAGTAGGTATCTGGGCTGATCCCGCTAACACTGCGTTTTTGGGAACCCTAAACTGCTGGGGACGCTAGTATAGATCTGATCGGATCAGATATTGATCCGTACAGATACTATACCACTAAGGGAGGCGTATGCTGCATGCGTGGGTGTTAGCGGTACTGGCGCTAATCTGACGCTGCCTGGGGCGACGCATATCACCGCCGGGCGATCAGGGGGCTAAACCTTTATTTGGTAATAAACGGCGGGTGCCCTGACACTATAAAAAATAAACGAAATAACCAGCGTCATCCGTAACGGTTATACGGTGATCAGTGGTGAAAGGGTTAACTAGGGGGCAATCAAGGGGTTAAAACATTTATTCGGTAGTATATGGGGGTCCCTGTCTCTATAAAACGCTGACGGCGAACCTAAATATTTACCTCACTAACTAGCGTCACCAGCGACACTAATACAGCGATCAGAAAAATGATCGCTTAGCAACACTGGTGACAGGGGGTGATCAAGGGGTTAAAACTTTATTAGGGGGGGTTAGGGGGGTACCCTAGACCTAAAGGGGGGTAATACTAACTGTCCCAACACTGTAACTGTCACAAACTGACACTATGCAGTAATCAGAAAAAAAAAAAAAAAAACTGCTGGTGTCAGTTTGTGACAGGGGGGGGGGGGTGATTGGGGGGGGATCGGGGGGCGATCGGGGGGGGGATCGGAGTGTTTTGTGTGCCTGGCATGTTCTACTGTGTGTGTGTGTGTTGTGCACTCACATTGATGTCTTCTCTCCTCGGGCCGGAACGGAAAATACCGACCCGAGGGGAGATGACATCACTTCCTTTGCTGCTGTTTAGCATACAGCAGCAAAGGAGTGTTTTCATTGGCCGGCGGCGATCGCGAGGGGGGGGCCACGAACGGATGGTCTCCCCCTCATCACCGATCGCCGCTGGACAAAAGACGACCGCCTCGGGCACCGGGGGGGGGTCCGATCGGACCCCCCACCCGCGGAAGGCAAATCACGTACCCTGTACGTGATTTTGCCTGTCCGTGCCACTTTGCCGACGTACATCGGCGTGAGGCGGTCGTCAAGTGGTTAAATTGTGCCCATAATCTGCTGTGTTTGCAACCTATGATGCACCTACACCGTACATAGAGATTGGGGTTCAGGGTAAGTAATTAGGGGGGTGCTGGGGACACACAGAAGGTTTTATTATCTTAATGCATAGAAAGCATTAAAGAGGAGTTTCCATTTAAAAAAAAAAAAAAAATTAAAAGTCAGCAGCTACAAATACTGCAGCTGCTGACTTTTAATAATCGGACACTTACCTGTTCCAGGGTCCAGCGATGTGGGGGATAGAAGCCCCGCTCGTCTCCCCCTCCGTTCGGCGGCATTGGCATTGCAACTGTGGGCGCCCAGCGCTGCGCGCTGTGATTGGCCGCTCAGTCATCTGGGACCTGTAATGTGTCCCAGATGATTGACAAGAGGGAGGGGGGAAGAGCTGAGCCCTTCCTGCACCGAGGGGAAGTGATGTCACCAGCCCAGGCACTGAAGGAGGCAGATTACGAGGGACCCCCTAGCAACAGCCATTTAGAGGTGAGTTCCAAATTCCAAATTTTTTTTTTTTTTTTTGGCACATTCATGCATTTCTTTTTTTTTTTTTTGGGTGGAACACCACTTTAAGATAAAAAAAAACTTTTTGCTTTTACAACTCCTTTAAGTAGCTCTATCTCTGATAAAAAAAAACAAGATGACACAGACAAATGCAGAAAACATTATTTTATTTTCATCTTCTTTGTTGCCTCCTTATCCAATGCCATTGCTAGCTTCCTCTTCCCCTGAGCATCCATAGCTGGACCACAATCCACGACTATGCCAACAGAATATAACGGCACCCCCAACGACAGATGTGTCCTGCAACGATATATGACGGGTTTCAGTGGGAGGATTCCCATAAATCAAAAATTTGTTACATTATTTCCGCTGATCATATAATCGATCTAATACAAATGTACTGATTATGTTGTTATCGATAGATAATATGTAGAATATTGGGCGGCATCTATTGATACAATGATGGCGTTCTCGCATGCACGTTCGACAGATTTTTCAAATTACAAATGTTTTTTTCGAACAATCTTCTAACCGCGTATGGCCAGCATTATACTGAGATTAAATTACACACAGGTGGACTCTATTTACTAATTAGGAGACTTCTGAAGGCAAATGGTTCCACTAGATTTTAGTTAGGGGTATCAGGCTGGGTTCACACTTATGCAAATTGGATGTGGATTACTCTGCATCCAATTCGCATGACAAGAGAGAGTGTGACTGGCTCTCAATGAAGCCGGTTCACACATTTCCGGGGTGGCCGTGGAGCGCACAGCAGAAGGGTCCTGTGCGTCTTTTGCTCTGTTTTAGGTCCGAATTCAGGCAAAAATTTGGACTTAATTCAGACCTGAAACGGTGAACGGGGACGCACCAGACCCCCTGCTGTGCCCTGTGCCACACATAATGTGAACCCAGCCTCAGAGTAAACGGGGCTGTATACAAATGCACCCCACACTTTTTAGATATTTATTTGTAAAAATTTTGAAAAGCATTTATCATTTTCCCTCCACTTTACAATTACGTGCCACTTTGTGTTGGTCTATCACATAAAAACCCAATAAAATACATTTATGTTTTTAGTTGTAACGTGACAAAATGTGGAAAATTTCCAGGGGTATGAATACTTTTTCAAGGCACTGTATCTGTTGCTCATATGACCACAACCCAGGGCCGAATTCAGAATGGAGTTCGCTACAGGACCAAAACACAAGCAATAGTGTACCTGATTGCACACCTTACAGTAAACACATCTTTGGACTGTAGCAGGTGCTTAAGTGACTTGACAGATGGTGCTGTCATTGAAGCAGAGAAATAGCATGCATTAAGCAGAAAACCTTCATTCTTCCTTAAATGAAACTACACTGGTTTTGGGTCACATTAAAGAAATCAATTTTAATAAAAAAAATTTAGGCAGATGTTTTACATCTGTTTTTAATCACATGTTCACATTATTTATTTTACAAATAAACTTTACATGATAAAGGATTCCCAGAGTATTATGGGTAATCTAAACTACATAGAAGTACTTGCCTGCCTTGAGGCTGTCTCTCTCTGAATTAAACCTTTTACTGAGTCGTCCAACAAGAGGCGAGTCATTCCACTGACTCATTCCCTTGTGTAAAAATGTTTCAGCTTGAGCTATTGAGATCTGTAAGAAACCGGCTATTTTTAAGAACTGATGCTAAGGGAAAACTTGCAAATGTGAATAGGATGTTTGTGAAGAATATACAGATTCAGCAGCAAGCTTACAACTGTACAATGTCTTCTAATGATGGGTTCATATGGTGGACTTATAGGAAAAGAAGTATAGCTTATTAATCTTTTTAGTAGAAAGGCCTGCTCCCCAGTTGTGAATATAGTTGGGGATCCACAAGAATTGCCTTGCTTTCTTTTAATAGATGTTGGTGTCATTTTCTTTTGTCTGTAAAATAATTTAGTTTGACATATGCTATACATTCAGGGACGTGCAGTCAGGGGAGGCAGGTGAGGCTCTGCCATGAACATGAAAAAAACAACAACACAGAGACCACAAATTGGGGGGGGGGGGGGTATGTAGCCTAAGTCCTACCCCACAACTGGTCAAAATTTGGGGCTCCTGCCATTTATGGTTCCAGAGATACGGGTCTCCTTGCGCAGCCTGTCAGAAGCTACATACAGCGTGGCCAGTTTAAATACAAGCTGGCACACTGTTTGTAGCAGACTGAGAGGATGAGCTCACAGTGCTTCTCCTCACTTCTTGTCAGAGGCACTGAGCTCAATGGACAGCTTGGAGCCTTGGACAATGGTAAAGCACCATTGGCCCAAGCTGTCCAATAAAAATGCTGCAGTGGAGGCTGACCTCTCACTGCAGTGTCATAGAAGAGGGGCATGTGTCTAAAAGACAAATGCTTCCTCCCAGCCCTCTTAACTAGAAAGTAAACAATGGGTTTATGGGTATAAGATTTACCCATAATCTCATGTTTTTCTCAAACAGTTAAGAGGGAGAATGAGAATCTGCTGCCTGCTAAAAAGGTACGTTTTTAATCAAGCTAAATAATATATTATTATGATATGTATTGTAACATAATAATTTACTATTTATCTTTTTTACTGTGAAATTACAAAGTTATTTAAGTTATAAAGTTATAACTTCAAACTTCAGTAATTTGTCCGTTAAGTCACCTGCTTAAAGCGGGGTTCCACCCAAATTTTGAACAATATCTGTATGTATTCTCTTCCTTGCCTAGATGCTGACATGCCATTTAAAAAAATTTAAATCGCCGTAATTACCTTTTATTTTTCTATTCTTCTTTGCACTTCCTGGTTCTCCTCCCGTGGGAGTAGGCGTGTTTCTAGCCTCTCCCAGACTCCTGGGAGCTAGTCTCAGGCTTCCCAGGATGCCACTGAGCATGTGCGGGAATGAGCAGTGAATGCTGGGAGCACAGCATTCACCACATCCAGGAAATAAATGCTTGTGGGCTTCAAATGCCCACAATGAAGATGGAAACCGCCTGCAGTGAATAATATAAGTTATTCTTTCCGACGAAATCTGACACAGGCGGACATATTACACACAATATGTGAGTATGTAATGCTGAGAAGAAAAGTTTGTGAATGAACTAAAAAAAAAAAAAGGATAGATAGGTGGACCCCCGCTTTAAGTACAGTTTTTAAAAATATAGTAAATTACCTTAAAAACAATATATAATATTTATTTGTGTATTACTTATGGTAATTAACCACTTGCTACCCAGATCAACTCTGACACTCCTCTCTTACATATAAAAATCATAATTTTTTTGCTAGAAAATTACTCAGAACCCCCAAACATTATATATATTGTTTTAGCAGACACCCTAGGGAATAAAATGGTGGTCGTTGCAACTTTTTATGTTAGTATTTGTGCAGCAGTTTTTCAAACGTGTTTTTTGGAAAGAAACTGTTTCATGAATAAAAAATGTAAAAAAAATCACTAAACTTAGCCCGATTTTTTTGTATAATGTGAAATATGATGTTACGCCAAGTAAATAGATACCTAACATGTCACTCTTTAAAATTGCACACACTTGTGGAATGGCGCCAAACTTCAGTACTTAAAAATCTCCAAAAGTGATGTTTTAACATTTTTTACAGGTTACATGTTTAGAGTTACAGAGGAGGTCTAGTGCTAGAATTATTGATCTTGCTCTAACGTTCGCGGCATATGTAACCTGTGTGTATCTGGCTCTGATACTAGCCAGTGCCTCACCAGCCACTGACCTCACCGCACATCCCTGCTATACATGGGAGAACAGCAATCAGCACCAAGCACCAAGGCATGTTTTGCATGACACACTTTCTTCAGCACTTAGAAATTTGCCTCCACCATGAAAAATCCTTTTGGTTGTATTTTCCACCTCTGAGGTCAATAGTTCCCAGTCCTTCCCTGATATACAAATATGTAGTTAGGGTGTCCAAGATTTTTCCTTACAAGCTACCAAATACTGTACATTTGTCTGTTTAGGTTTGCTCTTCTTTTCTTGTGAAATCGTGGTGACCCTTCCAGTTACTAGGACTTTCTCAATCCCGGTGGCAATGTTTTTTTTGCCTGATCCTTCCTCTCCGGTGCTGCCACCTATCTGCACATGCTCAGGGAGGATCCAGCAAGACAAATGACACTCGGTGCCTTATGCCCGCTCATGGGTTGAACTGTACAGGGAGTCTAGCGGGAAGGATCCAGCTGGGTGAATATAGTAGTACACAAGGAGGTTGAATTACTAATACTGGAGAGTGCAAAATCTGGTGCAGTTCTGCACAGAAATCAATCAGCTTCTGTTTTTTTTTTTTTTGTCAAAGTTTAATTGAACAAGCTGATTGGCTACCATACAAAGCTGCGCCAAATTTTGCACTCTCCAGTTATAGTAAATGAACCCTAGGACAAATGTCAGTAAAGGCACATGATGCGCTGTGCTTTAGCCCCTCCCGCTCCCACAGATTGAGCTTTGCAGTGCAGAGAACAAGGAGAGATCATATGACCAGATGAAAATACATGTAAAAATTATATTTCAAATAATTGGATTGCTGAAATATATGTATGAGTTGTTTAGTGTGATTTTCCACAACCCATATGAGTAAAGGGGAAGAGATGGGTTTATATACAATTCAGTATTTTTTTTTTTTTTTTTATTTCTTGATGGACACTGAACTAAATGATACTTATGGAAAGCAAATTTTTCTTGCAAAAATGAATTAGGGAAAAATGAAATGATATACTTGATACAGAAATACATTAAAAAAAAAACAAAAAAATTCTACAAAATGTTTTATTGCTTGGAGTTAAAATTCATCACCTGCCAGCAGGTGGCACTGCAGAGCATCAGCCTTTTAAATCCAGCTGCATACAGTTTATACATTATCCACTGCTATTATCCCACATACATGCTGCATGCCTGCATCATATGTCACAACAGAATGCAAAAATATTGGATGTAAAGTTCATATTTATCTTGATGAAGAACTAATCTAGATTACCTTATTATACCAAGTAGTATAGAAGTACTCTTAGCTTTATTAGGGCTTTCTAAGTGCTAAAGTATATAAAGATCATATTTTTGGTGCCTGTTTTAGAAAATAAATGTTATCAAAGCCTATATAAGAAATAGATTTTACTGTGTTATTTCTTACCTTAATAACAACAACCTTAATAACAATAGTGAACATGAGTACAGCAATACCCTAGACTAGCTTTATAAACATGTAGATCTGTTGGCATCAATATTTCATATGCAAAAAGAGCAGAAGGTTAATGTAACTCTTCTATAAAAAATACCCCTATGTTTGGATCATTACAAAAGAGGAAAAATGTTTTTTTGGGGGGTTGTATAGTGCAGTACATATATTCAGCTGTAGGTGGTGCTGTTTGGGTAGAAATATCTGTAGGTTTGTAGGCCAAGATTGTGCGAATTCTATTATATAAAAAATCTCAGGCTATCAAGGCATGGCAGTTGAACTTTCTATAATTTGTTTTTGGCATGAAGTTTACATATTAAGACTGCAGTTGCACAGAGCAATACTGAAATATGTGAATCTGTCACTGCCTTCTTTTGCAGATTTTGTGCATCCATCCAAAGATATCAGCAATAAATAATGGCAGAGTAGTACTGCTGAATGTTGTGTTCCTGGCAGGTGAGCACACCTCAGAATGCAGCAGCGGTCAGTCTACAGAAAAAGTTTGTACCAAGTGATCTTCAGTCCATTATAGGTATAGATACCAGTGCTCTGGTAGGGTAAATGTATAACAGTGTCATCAGTCTAGATGGATGCACTGCATCCAGCGTTCTGCCTTGCTCAGCGGGTATCCGCGATCCACACGTAACTGCTTGTTCACCCGCCAATACTTGTCTCCTTTAAAGAAATAGATCTTCCCGTTCTTCCAGGTAAGTGCTGCATCCAGTTTTCCAGGAACTCCAGTAAACAGACTGGATATTTTCTTGGGCTGTAATATACTCCAGGCCAGCTCATCCCATTGCCAGTAATCATCACCCTGAAAAATAACATCACCATAAGGCCAGACCATTCATTTCAACAAAAATCTTCTCATAAAATTATATGTGAATTTAACATATTTTATGTGTGTTATATACCTGTAAAAGTTTGCGTTGTGTAGACATCCAAAAGCCCTGAGGCTGCTGCTGGGGACCGCCATCTTGGATGTGATGTCAGTAGCTCCCGCAGATTCAGAACTAAACTACTATACCAATACTCAATAGAAGAAGTCCCCAAACTTTCTAAACAAAGGGCCACTTTACTGTCATTCAGACCTTAGGGGAGCCAGACTGTGGCCAATGGGAGTAGAAAATGTCCTGGCACCAGTGGGAGAAATAGTGCCCCATGTTTAGTATTAGGGGAGGAGTAGTGTCCCATCATTGGTATCATTGGGAGGGACAGTGCCTCATGTTTGGTATTAGGGGAGGAGTAGTGTCCCATCATTGGGAGAGATAGTGCCCCATGTTTAGTATTAGGGGAGGAATAGTGTCCCATCATTGGTATCAGTGGGAGGAACAGTGCCCCGTCATTGGTATCAGTAGGAGGAATACTGCCCCGTTATTGGTATCAGTGGGAGGAATAGTGCCCCATTATTGTATCAGTGGGAGGAACAGTCCCCCATTTTTGGTATCAGTGGGAGGAACAGTGCCTAAGTATTAGTATCAGTGGGAGTACTATTGCCCCAAGGGCTGGATAAAGGGAACCAGAGGACCACATCTGACCCCTGCTCTATAGTATTCTATACTATAGTACTCTATAGTATACTATACTCTATAGTATTCCCCCTCACTTCCTCCTTTGCAACATAAAATGGGAGGAGTGGAGGAGCCAACCCAGCACAAACGGTAATTAGACACACACAAAAGAGGAGAGGACTCTGATGTACACAGAGGGAGAGGACTGTGCCAGAGAATTAACTCTTCTTGGGGTAGTCAAATTTTTCTTAGAAGGTTTAAAGGAATATTTCTAAAATATAAAAATATTTATGAAAACGAAAACACTGCAAGTAAGCATTTTTCTTGTTTTATTTTACTGTACTTTTACTTACAATATTTTTAAATTGTTGACAGGGTCTCTTAAAGTAAGTAAAACTTTTTTTAGTGTTAAATATAGTGGAGGGGGATTAGATTATCTGTCATGGTTTCATTGGGTTGACTCTCTCTATTTGAAGAGAAGACTAGTTCTAGTGACCTTAGTGACTACCAAGGATTTCCTAACTTTGGTTAGTTGCAGGAACAAAAAAATCGCTTGATTCAGTGTTGATGGAGGAATCCCTCCCGCAGAGCTATTGTGTTCTCCTGGCAGGAGAATGCGGGGAGCCGTCCCTGCAGGGAGAACACAGTGATTACTGCTAGTGGTTATAGCCACTGGTAATAATCCCATTCTAGAAACCCAACAAGCTGGTTGTACCCAAGTCTATCGATGGATTGACTTGGGTACAATCAGCCTGCCCGTAGATGGATTGAGTCTCATCTGGTTCCTGCTGAACCAGCCAAGATTCGAACCATATGGCCGGCTTAAAAAAAAAATTGCATTTAGTTCTACTTAAAGCAGAGTTCCACCCAATTTTGAGAGGTGGTCTTAAACGAAAGACCACCTCTCCACCCCTCGTTTTTGGATAGTTAAAAAAAAAAATTTTTACTTTCTAACTTACCTTTTTTGGAAGTACTATGAGTAGTTCTGATCCAGCCAGGCAGCAGCCAAGGAAGTCACATCCTCTTCTGCAGTGAGCCCTCCGTTGTCTTCTCGGACATGTGTGTGTCCCAGAAGACAAGCTGGCCATTCACAAAGCGCAGTGGGACTCGTGAATGCGCAGTCGGAAACCTTAATTGGAATGGCGGCGCCTGCACCCGATCCGATGGACGGGGCGGCCTCGGGGGGCCGACATCGGGGGCTCCCTGGACAGGTAAATGTCCTTTTTAAAGGTCAGCAGCTATAGTGTTTGCAGCTGCTGACATTTAAAAAAGAATTTCGTCTGGAACTCCGCTTTGATGACAAACTATGTTGCTATTACACGACGGCTTCTTGTTTAGTTTACCTCAAAGAAAGGTCCCCGTAGCAGCGCTTCCCCGAACGTGTCCAGTCTCTACCTGAAGCTCTGACTTAAGGACTATATTTCCCATAAACTGAACATGTGTCATGTCTTTCTTCTGCAGGACTTGGCCAGCTTTAAACAGCAAGCCATTGCTTTAGAACACCACCATAAAACTTAAAGCAGGTTTGGCTGAACTATTCTGAAGTTATCTTCCTCGCTTGTGTGCCAATGATCCTCATAGGTAATGAGCCACGTGTTGGAAATATGGTGTTTGTTATTCTGACATGTCCCAGAGAAGAGACTATAGCAGTGGTATTAATCCAGTTAATTAATATACAAGGGGCAATCAGCCACACTCATTCTGAGAATATAGCACTCTCCCATCTTTGTGATTATTAATGATAAACATTTAAAAGAAAGCTCTTCTCCGTGTCGTGATTCTGGGAATGCAGCAAGTTCTGAGACAGAAAGAGACCAGCCAGCAGTCAGAGCAAAATGAGAGGGAGATGAGAACCTCTTGGAGCTTCCAAGGCGGTGGTTGATTTTCTTGAATGGTGTATTAACCACTTGCCTTCCGGGCACTTTCACCCCCTTCCTGCCCAAGCCAATTTTCAGCTTTCAGCGCTATCTCAATTTGAATGACAATTGCGTGGTCATGCTACACTGTACCCAAACAAAATGTATCATCTTTTTGAGACAGATAGAGCTTTCTTTTGGTGCTATTTAATCACCACTTTTTTATGCTAAACAGATGGAAAATGACTGAAAATTTTGAAATAAAAAAGTTTTTCTTAATTTCTGTTATAAAATTCTCTAAATAAGTAATTTTTCTCCTTCACAGTTGTACGCTGATGATACTGCACTGATAGACTGCAATGATGGGTACTGATGGGCTGCACTGATGGGCAATGATTGGGCGGCACTGATGGGAACTGATAGGCCGCACTCATACAGTAAGTGGCACTAATAGGCATCACTAATGGTCACTGACAGGCAGCACTGATTGGCAGCACGGATGGGCACAGATTGGCAGCACTTGTGGGCACTGTTGGGGTTGCACTGATAATCAGGACACTGATGATTAGTGTCCTGATAATCAGTGTAAAAGGCCCCTGTGTGGATTTGCCGGTTATCGGCTCTCCTCTCCTCCCCCACTGTCAGTGTGAGGAGAGGATTACCAATAACCGGCAAATACTGTTTACACTGTGATCAGCTGTGATTGGACACAAATGGTCACATGGTAAAGAGCTGCTGTGATTGGCTCTTTACCCCGATCTGTGATCAGCTGCGTCCCAAAGCGATCACAGATCTATGCCGATGCGCGCCACAGGGGGCGTGCGGAAAGCGCGATTATGGGAGGACATCCATTGATGCTCTCCTGGCAATGTAAGCCCAGACCGTAGCTGTCTTTCGGCTATAACGTGGGGGGAAAGTGGTTAAAGGCTAAGTTTTATATATATATATATATATATATATATATATATATATACACACACACACCATAGTTTGTAGATGCTATAACTTTTGCACAAACTAATTAATATACACTTATTGTTTTCTTTTTGTTTTTTTTTACCAAAGACATGTAGCAGAATACATTTTGACCTAAATGCCTAAATGTATGAAGAAATTTTTTTTTTTTTTGGATATGTTTTATAACAGAAAGTAGAAAATATCGTTTTTTTCCCTAAATTTTCAGTCTTGTTTGTTTATTTATTAAAAAAAATGTGGTGATCAAATACTACCAAAAGAAAGCTCTATTTGTTTAAAAAACATTATATAAATGCCATTTGTATACAGTGTTGCATGACTGTGCAATTGTCAGTTAAAGTAGCAGTAGTGGTAGTGGTGAATAGCAAAAAATGCTCTGGTCATGAAGGAGGAAATAACCTTCTGGAGGTAAAGTGATTAAGTACCCATCTATAATGTCAAAAGCTCCTGTACAAAAATCGATATAAGCTGGGTTTCAGTGAATAGCTTGGAATCATTGTTTACCTTAAGCAGGAATATCTTCTGGTTTCCTTCCCAGAATAAGGCTGCACTAATATTCGGGGGTACCCGAGTTAACACTTTAGGGTATCCGGAGTTCAGTTTAAAATCTGTGTATCTCCAAAATTTGTCACCTGAAAAAGATCATATACAACCAAGTGTTAAGTCCTGACATGAACTAGTATTAAAGGTGAGTCATTTTTAAACCATCACTGAAGAAAAGCTTATAGCTTTTTCGCAAATGCAAACTGAATCGCCTTGAGACGATTCAGTTCGCATTTGCAGCGCTATACAAGTCATTCATTCATTCATTCATTCATTATAGCATACTATTCAGATTTTTACTGAGGTAATACCACTCAGGTGGTATGGCCTGTACTCTGTGCATACCTCCCAACTGTCCCTGATTTCGAGGGACTGTCCCTGATTTGGAGCAATGTCCCCCTGTCCCTCTTTCCTCCTCATTTGTCCCTCATTTTGGTCTGATCTATATAGTTGTATATAAAATGCACTTTTTATCTTTCAAAAAGTGTTTCCCAGTGCTAAACCTTTCATCCAATTTCTAAATTGCTGCATTTGTACATGTTAAAAGCCAATATAAAGGAATAGTAGTGGTAAAAAAAAGCACTTGTGGATTTAATTAACCTTTTTTGGGGTTATTTCTCTTTTAAGGGGGTGTGGCAGGGGGCGTGTCCTATGCCTACATACATTTGCTAGTAGGTGTCCCTCATTCCCATCTCAAAATGTTGGAAGGTATGCTCTGTGGACTCTTTAGGACAGCCTTTTTCAACCAGGGTGCCTTGAGGTTTCTTTAGGGGTGCCTTGGCAAATTGCCTACAAATTGCCCTAGCATTGTATACAAGCTGGTGTGTGGATGAAACCTGCCTTTTAGTTACACAAAGCCACAAGTTTTTATTGTACACCATTACAACCTTCTAGCTGCTAAACTCCTAACGATCAATTATATCATCAGTTGTTAAGGAGGATGTCAGTTGCCTGTATATCGTTTTTGTTTGACCCTCCCTTGCCTCTCTCTGCCCTGGTTCACATTGATAGTACTTTGAAATCACGCTACTTCACTTGAAGTAGCACAATTTCAAAGTAGCAAGGTCAGCGCCATTTCAGGTGCTAATTGATAGACATCTGTGTGGCTTCATACACAGATGTCTATTGAAGTCGTACGTGAAATCGGCAAAAGTAATGCAGGAACTACTTTTGCAAATCGGTGCGGCGCCACAAAATCGGTGTCACACCTATTGGAACGGTGCCATTGCCGGCAATAGGCTGCGACTTGTTCTGCGATTCGATCTCTTAAATCGCATGACAAATCTCTCCAATGTGAATCTAGGCTAAATCAGCTTTGGGGGTCTCATTAGGTAAGTGACTGAGAAAAACTGAGGGAGAATAGAAACATGGGAATACTAGCCACTACCTGCCTGCAAAAGTGTATTTGCTTTGGAAGAATAAATCACCTTTAACGTTGGGTTTCCTACCTGTATTGATGTTGCTGCATTATGTAAAACTATTAGAATAGTTTTTACATTTTAGAATGAGGCGCCTCAAGACTGTGCATTATTTTGTAGGGTGCCTCCAGATTGTCCATAATTTCAAAGGGTGCCTTGACTAAAAAAATGTTGCGAAACACTGCCTTGGGACACTGCAGGCTCAACACTGTGGCCTGCATTTTATTTAATGATTGCCCATAAAATGCACGCTGCAAGGTGGACCAACACTGCAATATGTAGCATAGAGTAGATTGCATTATCTGTTCTCCATTATTAAAGTTTACTCTACTTACTAACCATGCCGTTTGATAAGTGACTGTATATATTACAAACTAGAAGCTATGTCTCACCAGTGCTGCAAGGAAATAAACCTATCATATTATTACATGTATCTGTATTCATCTGAATCTAAAAATGTTCTCTAGGAACAGAGAGCAGAAGGTTAAGAGTTTTTTCCAGCTTGTTGGTTAGGCTTTGACTAGTCTAAATACTGTAGGAGGCCTCATTAGCAAACTGACAGCAGACAGGGGGAAATTTTTTTTTTTTTATGTATATATAGTGTCTGGTTTTAAACTGGCCAGCGGGTTGAACAAAAAAGGAACGGATTCCTCCATCCACACAACAAGGTAAAGGGAGGAATCCTCCCCGCTGAAACAATATATTCAGATAGCGACTGGCTGCAGCCACTGATTGGCAAAAGTTTTAGAACATTCCTGTTCGACAGAAGTCAATATAAAAATCGATTTCTGTTGATCTGCGATGCCCATACATGGATCAAAATTCGGTTGCTCCCTGCTGAACCGTCCAAATTTCAATCCATGTGTGGTTAGCGTTGGGCAGTAAAATAGGAATCATTGCTAATAAAAAAATGAATACGATTTTTGATTGGTTGCAATGTACAAAAGCTAGAGTTTTGTACTCATTTCCCCTTTTACTGCCTCCACTGTAGTTATTACCATGAACTCCTGTTCATCGATCTCCACTGTGCTGAATGAACTTGGAGGCGCTCAACTCTGAGCGCTTACAAATCCGTAGGTCCATGGCACTAGAGGCATTGGTCAGGTGAAAGGTGGATAACACGCTCGGTCTCTAATCTGCACTGGCTGAAAGAAGAGGAGGAAACAAGGTTCTTTTTAGACCTCCACTCCCTCTATGAAGAGCACATCACTGCCAGTGTCAGTCATATAGAGGCATATCAGCTCCCTTATAAAACAAATAAAGTTCACTTAAAGGGTTTGTTAACCCCCCAAAAAAAACTGATCCTGTTCCCTTAAAGCATGTTATACAGTACAATGCTTGTGCTGTGTCATTTGGCCCCCTCTATACCCTAAAAAACCTGTCTGATCCTGCCAGGCTATACCCTCCCCCCTGCAAACAGACCATGAAAATCATGGCTGCTAAGCCCCTGATATTGTGGTCTATTTGCGTTATACCGTCAGCTGTAGCTCTCCTATCTGCAGCTCTCCCTGTCTGTGTCCCCCCCCCCCCTTCCCTCCCTGCTCGTACCTGGGCCGGATCTGTCATCTGTCCCTGTGTAATGTAAAAACTCCACTGATTTGTACCTGTATAAATGGCTCCTGGCGCCCAGCTGATCGTCGACTTTCTCTCTCTCCTCTCTCCCCCGCCTCCCCAGCTGATGTCAGCGGAACAGCTCGGCCCCGCCCACTGCAGCTTCGAGCCGAGACAGACGAGAGGGGAGCAATCAGCTGTGCGCCCGGAGCAGGGCTTATATCGTTATTGGCTGATTTTTTTATATTGCACATGTTCTTATGCTACAGAGGGAATAGGAAGATTATATTATAGTGGCTTAACAACCACTTCAATACAAGAAATAAATGTATCAACATTTAGCATACTTCTGAAGTGATATATCTGGTCTCCTCACCAGCTCTTCCTAAAGACCCGACCTGGTCTGTAAAAACGTGCAACCCTCGCACGCTCTGAACTTTGTTCTCTAGACTGTCGTCTTCCGGCCTATCAGGCGCCGGTCCTGAGGCAGGACCCCAACTGGCCAACTGTGGCCCGGGTTATGGTGCTATCCAGCTTGCCAAAAGATGAAGCTCCCTCAAAAAGAATGCTATATTACGCCTGTTAGAGGCGGGATCAGCAAGCCCAGGCCCCAGCCATAGCACTCACTAGCCATAACTGACAAGAGCATAACTCGCGGAACTATGCAGATGATGTCAACTGGAGCCTCACAATGGAAACCGACACCAGCTCCGGCTCCTTAACTACAGAGTTTCTAAAAACGCTCTTGAATACTGCGTACACATTCTCCATCCACATTTTCATCCTTTTCAACATGGCCACAAGAGCCCAGGCTGACTTTTGGGCTATTGAAATTAATGGGCTGTGACTCGTCCTGCGACCCTATTCACACTAGAGGAAAACGGAGCCCAAGGTGCTTACAGAACTTCCTCTTGCTTTGCAGGAGACTTTACAGGTTCTATTCATGTAAATACACCCATCATTGCCTTGACCAAAAGGCGTTACAAGGGTAAAGAGGCTCATCTCCCTCTGCCTTACTGTCTGCGGTCTTCATAGATGGATGGCTTGGATGGGACAGTTCCAGTTCTTCCTGGTCATCCTAGTGGGAGAACACGCCGCAATGGCTTGTTGAACTTTGCGTGTGGCTTGTATCCCTCTCTTTAAGGGATTCTTGCAGCACGCGCCTCACCAGAGAGATTTCATTTGCTGGAAATCACAACCCCCTTTCCCAACCGCCTGGGCTTAGCATAGCTCACACTGAGACTTGCCCTGTGGGACCCGGAGTCCCACATCCCCAGCAGGCTCCCTTCTTGGAGCGGCTGACATAGCAGTGGGTGTGTAAAGGAGGAGCTTCTGCTATGAAGGCTGGATCTTGACAGTGACCTATGACAAATACATCTGGAAGAAGAGTGTTGTTGTGACCCAATGAGGTCTTTATCATCTCGTATCGTGTATTGTCAATCTGATCTAGAAGGACTGACAAAAGCAAAATAGGATAGAAAAGAAATGGTTAAAGAACCCAAAAAGCGTACCCGGGTCAGCAAGCAAAGGAAGGGGTTAAACCCACCCTCTCATACCTGCTACACAAGGGCTGGCCACACGGGGGGCAGTGATACATCCACAGTGTGAAACTGCACAGACAGACAGACAACCTGCACAGGTGATCAAATCATAGCAGAAACACACAGAGGCAGCATACCAGGGTGTTAATGTGGAGCATATACCTGTGATGATTGCACACAACATTTGGGGAAACTGCTGCAAGCTGCCCACAGAGAAATCCCAATATCAACAGTACTGACCGCTGATTAAACTTCTCCACTGAAATGACGCCACCGCTACCACCAGCGTGCATGCGCTGAGCCCCTTGGCAGGAATAACCCAGGGACTCCCAGCCGGAAGAGAAAGCAGCGGCTTAGAACACCAATGCGCTCCAGCTGCCATAGACTGGAAGACAAAAGAGCCATGGAAGAAAATGGACAAACAGAAAAACACACAAACTGCTGCCATGGAATATGTAACATAAAAGTATACATCACCGCACACGGCATGAACACAGATCTGCAATTCAATCCTGCTTCCATGATCAAACCGGGCCAGGTAAGCTGATCACGCCGTACAGATAGGGCCACCCACTAATATCTGGGCTATCTGGCCATTGCGCCGCTTGCCTACCAATGGCCAGGCTTTAACTCTTCCAGCGCCTCTTCTGTTTGCCCACTCCATACCCTGCTAATAGCCAAGACTTATTGGAGTATCGCAACCTGTCTTCCCAGTGGTCGGCGTTGGCCAGTCTTGATCTCGGAGAGGAAAAACTTCAGGTAGTTGAATACCAAATCGGACCTTAGGAGGAGGACAAAAAAGGAATGCGGCCTCTGACACAGAGCAAAGATTTATGGGAGCTGGGTCCTATAGGGGAGGAGTGGAGGCGGGGTTAATCCATACGTATACTGCCATGGAGTCTGTCAGGAAATGTACACATGTATAAAACATACACATACACACAGTAAGCATGCACATACATACACAGACAATGTTTATGTTACTCATATTTTGCTTTTCCATGCACATCAGAGGTGAAAGAATAACTCTGTTTTGAATTGAGATATACATAAAAATTCAGGGGTCCTTAGTAAAGAGGTTCTTCACCCTGTTTGAAAAACATTAAAAGTCAGCAGCTATGAATACCCTAGCTATTGACTTTTAATTCAAGGATACTTAACTGTCCAAGGATCCAGCGGCGTCCTCATCTGAGCCAGTTCTTTGCCAGTCTTCAGATCCCCAGCTGTGACTCCTTGTGGCTTTACAGCCGGCCTCCCACTGCACATGTGCAAACTGCGTTGTAAATGGTCTTTCAGCCTTCTGGGACCTATTCCCAGTGGAATCGCTTAAGTAAAATACATTTTAAAATTGGTCCAACAGACAAAAGGTTAATGAATCGACCTCAAGGAGTATTGGACAGAAACATATCCCTCAATGGGCCCTGATCTGTGCTGTCAGTTAAACTTCATTAGACATTGGGAAGATTATTAGCTGAATGAATTGGCTCAGAGGCTTCTAGCTGGCAGAGAGCACGCTTTATCTTAGAGCCACTAGGGACTAGGATGTATGTTTTAAAAGAGAGCAATCTAGGATGAAGCTATATATTTAGGATTTCAAGAGAAATCCAATAATAAGAAAACTTTAGCTGAAACCTTTACATCTTACCTTTAAAGAAATATGTCCGTTTGGTACGTTTGGAGTGCACAGCGGCATCCAGATTTCCTGGAAGTCCTTTCCACATGGACTGGATCCTGGTAAGAGGACCAATGCCATAGTCTGTGATAGTCCACACATAATCTCCTTTAAAAGCATAAGTTTTCCCATAGGGTCCTGTAGGGATAAAAAGATCAGAGGATTGGCCTTATAGGATAAAGCTTTTGAATTGTTGAATAACCATTTTATGTTTCAGAGTGATTGATCTCCATTTAGAAGTTGTATGGTCTGGGTAGCCATTGTGTTGTGCTGGACCTGCCTGTAAGCCAGGAATCCCATCCCTTGGTATAGAACTTTGCCTCTTAACGAAAAGGTATGTGTGATGTTATTTACTTGTATTCTCTTCCAGACTAAGGCAGATAACTGGCACTCTGCCTGGGTAGCTAAGAAGGGTAAACAAAGTCATGCTATCTTCATAGCAGGTTATATTGAGTAACAGTTACCAGCACTTAGTTCAGGCAGGAGAAAGGACGACCTTACAGCCCGATGCTCCACCTGACTGCTGACAGGTTCTCTCTAAGCAGTTAGCAGGCCGCTCTTTCATCTATCAAGAAATCTTTCAAGCAATCTTTAACATGGGTATTGGTAAACATGTTAAATGCTGAGTCATGAGAAAATAGAATCCCTCAAAGAATCCTTGCAATATAAACTCACGCATGCCTCCTTGGTTAGCCTGGGTGGCCCACTATAGAGATATCTAAAGTTCTAAGGTTTTATTCATTTTAAGATGCCCACAATTCAACCAACTCTGCATCTACAGTAGGTACAAGAAATGTGCTGGTGTATTGCGCAAGATTATTTTAAGATGGACAAAGTTCACGTGCAAAAAAAGGTATTTAATCTAATGGAAAAGAGACACAAATTGCCTGACTTCACAGATTTTCTGGTGAGGACAAAAATCTCTTATATGATTTATCCTTAGGAACTTTTCTAGAGAAATAAAGTATATGTATACCGTGTGTGGTCTCATGCACAAAATTGCTTCTACATATGTTTCTACATCCCCTTGAATGCAAAGAACAATCAGGCAATTGATGTCCAAGGGACTTTTGCTAAGAAACGTAACAATTACTTTTGGATAGAAGAATATTCTCGAAATAAGTCTGTGGATGGGACCATACTAGAAAAAGTGACTACCACCGGTAGTGACACGGTGACGGTGACTACCACAGAAACAGACTATATGCCATGTGTGGTCTCATGCACAAAATTGGCGTTTCTTAGCAAAAGTTCCTTGGGCAACAATTGTCTGGTTGTGACTCAAAATCTTCAGACCACTGTCTAATGTCTGTGGGTATTTTTTTTAAGACTCTCTTGGAGGCACATCAACGGGAAGGCCTTATGGTTGAAAATAAAGTCTCACACTGTGTAGTGTTAGCTACTTACCTAATATTATGGCATCAAGGTTATCGTGGCATGGATCAGGCACTGGGCTTGTAGGGGTTGGAACAGCCGGTGCTAATGTTGTGACAGGCTTTTTCTCTTCTTCATATTTTTCATTTTTACCTGTTAAAAAAAATAACCAACTGTGAGTCTTCTATCACTGTTAGTATAAAAGATACAATCCCTCAAAAATAAATAGTTAACAAACTTTGTGCACCTGAGACACCAGGAGCGAAGGCATCTCCTTGCCAGAATATGCTGTGAGGTGTGGAGAGGAGTGTGGAAGGCTTGTTGATTTCACTGTTTGTCAGAATTAGGTGCTACTGAGAACAGTGTGATCAACTGAACAGCACAAGTCACTTTCTATGTGGCAGAATCAGGATGATTACCACAGTACAATAATTAAACTTAAAAAAAAAAGCCATGAATAGTGAGCACTCTACTTTGCTACTTTATATACACACATGCCTTTACTTTGTAATGCATGGTTTGGACACAGAGGCCCTTTGACAGGAACACAATAAAAACGCATTGATTCTAACCCATCATGCTCTATCCACATCTCTCTAAGAGGCTTAATGCTAAGGTTTTTTTAAATTAGTTTTGTGTTAATACCTCATTTTCTGTAATTAGGATTTCTATGCTGGTATCTTTTTTCACAGGAACCTTAACCTCCCTGGCGGTATGATTATTTTGGATTTTAGGTGCTGAAAGCGGTACAATTATTTTGCATGGAAATTTGGCGTTTTATATTGTAGGTCTGTAATTCTTAACAATAACACACTTAAATCTGTCCAAACAAGAGTCTAGTAGATATCCCGGGTATGATAAAGTTTGAAGCACAAAAACATAAATTAAACATAAACATAAATTATAATATAATAAATAAAAATAAATAATTAAAAAAAATAAAATAATAATAATAAAATAAATTTCCCCACGATTCACTATCGTTCATTTCTGCAAGTGTTCTAATTTACTATTGCTGTTTTCTAGCTGGTCTAAAGCCACTTTTGACGTAAAGGGACACTTTTTGGTTGCTATGGACAATCTCCAGTTTCCAGGCAGAAAGAACAGTATATATAACATAAAACTGCATGCAGGGCATGGGCCAAAGCACTGGGGACAAAAGATTACAGTACTGTATGTGTTATGATTTTTACAATTTTTTTAATTTGCCGCCAGGCTCCGCCCCCATGCGTCGCGACGCTCCCAGGGAACGGAGCCTGGCAAGGAGAGGTTTCGGAGGAGACAGAGCCCTTGGACACTGCGGGGGACATCGCAGGATCCTGGGGACAAGGTAAGTAAAAGCCACACCAGGATCCTGCGATGTAATCCCGAGTGTGGCTCGGGGTTACCGCTAATGGTCCTGAATTTTAACCCCGAGCCACACTCGGGAAAACCGCCAGGGAGGCTACAGTGTATTTCCACTTTTGCAGCCAAATTGGAATAAAATCCACCTTATATTTGTTACATGTTTTCATTGACATAGTTTAAAAAAAAAAATGCTGGTTACCCTTTTAAGGGCTTTTCACTTGCTTAAAATCTCTGCATGCTCTCGCTGCTTTGTAATATTTAGGGGCGCTGTGGAGTAATGTTTAACATAATTAACCTTCTCTGCACTGTGTTAGCAAGTCTTCATTATCAGCTGTAAACTAGAGTTGAACACTATTTCCTAAAAACGGGGTTAAACATTTAGAAACCACCTTCCTGCACTTAATGTTAATGAGGTCTGTGTGTGGAGAATGGCCCTATGAAAGTCTCCAGAAATTCTTAGAATCAGCCATGGTACCTTCTCCTTAGAAATATCTAAAAGACAAGACATTTAAAAAAAAATGTATTAGGTATGCTGTGTGAATGGGAATGCATAACATATAGTGGGTGTAATCATTCTGCGGGGCATCCCTAACCAATGAACCTGTGTTCCAGTGCACTGACACACAAAGCAATGCAAATCCTATGCAATGATCTGCATTTGTCTGCATAAGAACAATGCAGATCACAACTAGGGCACAGAGAAAACATTTGTCTACTATGTGCTGTCTTTACATTACAACAAAGCACAGAAATGTAGAACATTGAGGTGTGGAAAAATGCAGTATTTCAGAGCTCACCTTAAAAAAACAATTCTTACCATACAAAGCTTGTATCCCCTTCACATCGTCATCATGGAGACGGAACTTGGGTCTATATCCTGCATAAACGGGAGCCATCAGGGCATTGCTATAGTAAGAGTGACCCAGACCCAGTGCATGCCCCAGCTCATGTGCTGCAATGATTTGCAGGTTGACACCAAAAAACGATCCCTCAGTCCACTCTTCATCCTCATCAAAATGCACTGTGCCCAACTCAGGAATATCAGCGTGTGCCAGAACTTTCCCTGCAATTGAAACAGTGAAACCTTGAGAATTTGGTGACATATGATAACCGTTCTTATCAAACACACTGACACAATGCTGAGTTGCATGTTTTGGTTTTTAGTTATGAAAATTTTGTGCAAAAAAAAAATAAATAAAAAAGGCCCAACCATCGGTGTTCAAATACCACATCATTACCACAAACACACACACACTAGGAAATAGTCTTATACTGTACATAGACGTGATCATCTGCACTAAGTATTACAGATGAGTTCTAATGAAACTACCCCCTAGTTTACATACTGATCCACCCATAAGATCTTGACCTACTTTGCCCCGGAAATTCGAAATTCGTTTAGAGTAGTTTACAGTATAATTACCCTGGAAATCTCCTGCAACCAAACAGTAAAGAAGTTAGGGGTGAAAATAATGTTGCCTAAAGCCTAGCACACACAGGCCAGATGTAGGGCGGCATCAGCCGGGTTCAATAGAAACTGGCCGGCATTTGGCCTGTGTACAACAGCAGGTCCGACAGAAGCCTGCCATTTGGCCGGCTTATGTCGATGTGACATGACCGAAAAAGGTCTGCTGATCGGCTTCCGATCAGGGCTCTTAGCCAATAACGCTAACCGTAGTGTTCTAGCAAGGGGCCATCCCCCTGTCAGAACACAATAGCACAGAAGGGGAGATCGCCGTACTAACATTGGATAGTTATTACAGCAGCTCCTCCTGAGCTGTCATTTTTTTTTCATTCAGCCCTGCTGGGTTGATGAAAAAAAGCTACTAATGTGTACTAGGCTTAAAACAGTGAGGCAGTTGGGTCTAGAGAGGGGAAATTGAGTTTCTTTGCATTGGATTATACACCAATCAGACATAACTTTTTTGACTACTGATAGGTTAAGTGAATAACATTCATTATCTTGTTACAATGGCCTCTGAAAGTTGGTGGGATATATTAGGCAGCAAGTAAACATGTTCTCCATGAACTTGTATTAAAGTTCTGCAATTCACAAGAAGCCCAGTGGGAAGACACCTGACCAGGAACACTCACAGGCTGTAACAGCGATGTATAGTAGAGCAGGTCTCGGATGACCTGTCTTGAGGAGCAGAATGTTGCCTGGCTGGTCTGTACCCAAATGGGGAGGTCTCCAGGATTGATGGAGTGTCCCTATCCTTTCCCTATTCATCTGGGAACTCTCCCTACCGCTAATCACTTTTACTGACACACGGATGCCTGTCCCTACACTACCCGCACGTGAAATGCGCGCCAAGCCCGGGAGCCAGGGTCTTTAATAAATTCTGCCTGACCCAAGATGGCTGCAATCAAACAGCTTCACCAGTGACCCAGGAAACCATAGAGGAACCATGTTCCACTTGACTTCCTCTACCTCTGCAATGCTGCTACGGTTGAGCGCCACCTGCAGTGGAGAAAGTAGACTGCACCTGCCAACAAGCAGGTCATTATAAGTCATTATGTTAACCCGTGTCCACAGCCAAAATTTAGCGCTTTACATATACTGTATATTTTCATCAGTCTCTGCCCTCAAGGAGCTTATAATCTAAGGTTCCTAACTCACATATACTAGGGACAGTTTAGACAGGTGCCAATTAACCTACTGGCATGTCTTTGGACTGTGGGAAGAAACTGGAGTACCCAGTGGAAACCCAGGCAAGCACAGGGAGAACACGCAAACTCCAGGCAGGTAGTGTCATAGTTGGGATTCGAACCAACAACCCTAGTGTTGCTAGGTGGAAGTGCTAACCACTTAGCCACTGTACAGCTTGTCTGAACTTCCAGAAAGAGGGGTGGGGGGCTAAATTTACACTCAGTGAGGAGAGCGGAGAGCTGATTGGAGGGAAGTGATACACCCCCCCCCACACACACAGCACACAGGGGCAGAGCTAAGGCTGTCAATCACAGACTGCGTGCTGGAGCTCCCTCTCCTGTCACCTTTTTTCTCTTAGTATCAGGAAAACTTGTCAGAAGTGACTCATGCAGATAGCACAGAAATGGGGCAGCAGAGAGAAATTACACTTTGTGCTCTTTAAATGAGACAAGTATACACTATAGACGGATATGCCTTCTTCATATTTGTGGTCAGAGGTTTACAACCACTTTAAGAGCTAATTCACACCAACTGCTGCGTTACAATGCAGCAGCTGGTATGCAGTGTGGTCTGGCGAGATTGCCACAATGCCGATCTTGGAACGTTACACTGTTCACTTTTTTTTTAATGAACTTTATTGAAATGTCACAGAGACATTTAATTTTGGTTAAATTTCCAGCTGGTGGTGCTGGTGGTGGTGGTGTTGGAACGCCTTGCACAGTGCTGTGGCAGAGAAGGGTACTGCATGCAGTGGTGTGAAACGGGCACACAGGGGACAAGGAATTTTGCCTTGTCATGCGGTGGGACTGTGCTGGAATAGCTGCTCAACACAGTACCACCGTATCTCTTGAGAATAATAAGGTAGAAATTTTTTTAAAAAGGTAATGCCTACCAGGCCCATCAAATGGTCGGGAACAGCCGACACCACGCTGATGGAAAGATATCCGTATGTCTGCTCTTCCATAGTCGATCTCCCTGAATTTCAGTGGGGTAATGTCACTCCAGTATTTAAAAGCTGCTTTAATGGCCTCCCTCACTTTTTCTTTCGTCATGTCTGGTGTGTAATTGTATATACGATAGGTCAGGTTCTTCTTCCTCCATCGACCTGTTCAGCAAGAAGACAAGGAAACATCCTGAAAACCATCATTACACTTTAGCTTACCGAAATACTGTTGGCAGTGTCTATCTATCTATCTATCTATCTATCTATCTATCTATCTATCTATCTATCTATCTATCTATCTATCTATCTATCTGTCATCGCATATTTTATTCTATCATCTATAATCCTATATTCTATTTTTTTCATCTATAATCCTATATTCTATTTTTTCATCTATAATCCTATATTATTACATAATGGTCACTTGAACCCCCCAATCTTGGTTGGCAGTACTGGGTGACAACAAGGATTTAACACTTTTTTTTTTAAATTAGTGTTGATTACTGATATAGAATTATAGATGATATGTTCTGAAAACATAGAATGCAAAGTGTAACACCAGCCAAAAGTAGAACATCTGATGCTTGTAAAGTAAAACTGGGAAGGGGTTAAAACCTCTGTCAGGGTTTTCTTGTCACTGTTTGGGAGATTTCTATTCAATTCCTGTCACAGTGCTAACATTGTCAATGGATGCAATAACTTACCCACTCTACTAATCAATAAAAATATTGGCAACATTTACACTTTAAATGTGAGCATATAAAGAATAATCCATGCTCTTGTGAGCCTAATCATGTTTTAATGGACATTTCTAAGATACAATGAAATATTAATCATCAGTGTTAAGTTGAGTGGGGCCCCAATAAACACAATGGCTGGCTAACTATTCCTTAATTTCCTGGCAGGACAGTTTGAACTTATGGTTTTATTTAATAAAAGTCTGGATTATTTCCAGGTACAGCTTGAAAAGACAGAGAAGCAAAAATCCTGCAGTTGTTATGTGTTTATGTGTGTCTGTATAATACTGGAGAGTTCCAGGGAATTTTTCTTGGAATGTCTGAGTATTCAAGCTTGTTCTACACTCTCTGCCTGCAAAGACCAATAAACATATTTAGGTGTCCGTTTATGAAGCAGTGAAATCTATTCACTGCTTCGTTCTCCGGCATTCACAGTGAAGAATCTTCTCCTCTGTGTGCCAGTTTATGAAGCGGTGTAGATCGCTTCACCTTTGGAGGAGTGAAGTGATCTACAAATGCTTCAAATAGTGGAGAACGGCTCCTGATACTGGAATCTCGTGAGACTTTACGAGATTACAGCACCAGATGTCAGTTTATCAAGCAGTGATAAATTATCACTGCTCAACGGCGTGGATTAATGTTAATAAAATAATGTGTCCCCCTACATTATACACATATGTATACACACACACACACTATATATACATGTATACACACACACATGATATATATATACATATACACATTATATGTATATATGTATAAATATGTATACACATAAATATGACAGGGGGACATGCTTACAGTGTTGGGGGGTCTGAACGAGGCATAAGGAAGTTAAAAATCTTCCTCCTTCCCCCTCAGATCCCCCGGGATTTCCTCTTCACTCCCCGATTCACCACCTCTGAGCTGGTGAACCTGGGAGTGTGAATTCTGACTCAGATCGCCAGTGAAGCGGTGAGATCACCGCTTCATAAACTGGCCGTTACTGTGTCATTCAATGAGGATTCTCCGTGTGTAGAGATAATCGGCGGGAGAACAAGTTCAAACATGTTCTCCCCCAATTATCACTGTTTCATAAACTGTTTATGGACTGTGATCAGCGGTGATCCTCGGGATCACCGCTGATCACTGCTTCATAAACGGACACCTTATCCACTTATGTCCAGACCTGCATTTAGGGGACTGTATTTAGGGGCTGAGGTTCAGAAGAAGGCGCAGGCTGCACTTTAGACCCATTTTACACTGGGGCGGTTTTCAGGCGTTTTAGCGCTGGAAATAGCCTCTGCTAAGCGCCTAAAAACCGCCTCCCATTCATTCAAGTGTGACTTTTCACACTGGGGTGGTGCGCTTGTGGGACATTACGAAAAGTCCTGCAAGTAGCCTCTTTGAGGCGGTTTGGGAGCGCTGTTTTTAGCACTTCCAAAACGCCCTGCCCATTGGAAAGAATGGGCAGCACTTCCAAAGTGCCTTAAAACTGCTGCAAAACAGGAGTTTTTAACCCCTTCCTTGGGGTTAAAAGGACCCCAATAGCAGCCGAAAAGTGCCACTTAAACAGCGCTAAAGCACCGCTAAATCGAGCGGCGCTTTAGCGCTAACACAGACCCAGTGTGAAAGGGTTCTGTCTTAAAGTGAACCTGTCAGCCAGATTAAAGTGACTGTGCCTTGACAGAAGTTTGGGGGTAGATGTCTGGCTATGTATGATATAAATGAGTGCCAGAAAGGTGTCAGAACTGCTTATCTCTATACTTGTTCCGGTCAGTGACTCAGACAACATTGAAGCTAAAGCATCCGAATGACAGTGTTCATTTAAAAACCTTTAAACAATAATGAAAATGAACAAAAACCATTAGATATTCTATTCTGGAGATACAAACAGAAAAAGTAGATCCATCTTCAATCACGCTGCCCGCCGCACCGCCAAACCAAAAAAATAAATTAAAAAAACGTCCGGCCCCGATGAAGACTTCCGCCCACTGCCGGCTCTATGGTGTGACAGCTCTTAAATACCTAAAGGGTGGAGCCACCCGATGGCAATCGCCAGGCGGCAACGCCTCCTTGTGAGATCACCGATATTTTCTTCTAGGGGAAGTATTAATAAATAAGTGGTATGGTAAAACGTCTGTTACCGCAGGGACACATCTGAAACAATTGTTTTCTATGTGTCCCATTCACACTGAAACACATCAGCGTGCTGTGATAAAATGCAGGTATGCTACATTTTATTGCAGTGCACTGTGCTGAATATCATGGCAATGTACAGCAACGCGGCACATTGCGCTGCTGTACAATGCCATGAAAGAAGTGTACGTTTTGTACATGTCAAATAAAGTTCATATGAAACAAAAAATAATGTAAAAAAAAGGGAGCCATGTGATGTGCTGGATCGTGCACCACACTGCCCCCTACTGCAGCCGGCAACAGATACTTGCTGGAGCTGTAAAGCACTGCGGTAGGTCTCCGTTGCTGCCACCTTAATAGGAGGTACCTCTCACCTTTTGTTTCATGTAGGGCTTGTTTACACCTGCATCAGTCTGTCAAAGGGATCCACAGTAGATAACTTTTCACAGATTGGTGCAAAGGCAGCTGTTAGGCATTCAGGAGGCAATACTGTCCATGTTTTTTTTTCTGGCAGCTCAACGCCCTTTTTCAATTTGAGTACTGTGCTGCAACTGTGAGCCTAATGTTTGCTTAACTTGCATTTGGCGGCAATACGTTTTAGGATGGAGGGGGGTGCAAAAACAACCACCTATTTTAACTGCTCACCCAACTGCACGTGTAAACTAATGCCCCGTACACATGAGCGGAATGTCCGACAGAAAAAGTCAGACAGAAGCTTTTCATCGTATATTCCGATCGTGTGTATAGCTCATCGGACTTTTTACGTCAAAATTTCTGACGGTCATAGAAAGAGAACATGTTCTAAATATTTCCGACTGAATCAATCCCTATTGGGAAAACCGCTCGTCTGTATGCTGTTCCGACGTACCAAAAACGACGCATTCTCTGAAGCAAGTGCGAGACGGAAGCTATTGGCTACTGGCTATTGAACTTCCTTTTTCTAGTCCCGTCGTACGTGTTGTACGTCACCGCATTCTTGACGGTCGGACTTTGGTGTGATCGTGTGTACACAAGACAGTTTCAGCAGAATTCTGTCAGAACTCCGGCGAAAAAACCTTCAGAGTTTATTTTGCCCGAAAAGCGGTCGTCTGTATAGGGCATTATCCTTATCCTGTGGTGGTTTGTTTTATAATCCAAAAACTAACAGCGCACATAATGACTTGTATGACTCCAACAAACGAAACAAGCCAACAGTGTGAATCAACAGATGTGTCTTACCTAAGAGGAGATACCGGAGGGTAACTTGATTAAATGGGTCTTCTAACCCACATCGTGGCTGCCTCATCCTCTCCAGAGTGGCATTGTCCAGTAACCCTGTCTCAGGCAGCTGAGAAGCAAGCTGGAAAGCTCTATATGGAATAAAAATAATAAAATATGCAACATGCTTAAAGCCAGGCTCAAGGCATAGCTATTTTTATTTTCTATATATTAATCATTATTTTTCACATTATCACTCTTACTTGGGTACTACTTTTTACATTCTTCTGAAAACTGATTTGTACAGCAAGAGCTGCAATTTCGACTCCCGATGAGTGACATCAATTCTGGAGTTGTGCTACAGCCCACTTACTTTGGTATTACTTCAGTAGCTCTCTAAGCTCCACTGAGAGCTGCTGATACGTACAGCACTTCCGCATTGTATGAGGTCGTGGCACAGCCCCATTTAGTAGCCTGCCAAGCACCACAGTGGGGATAAATTTTGTCACACCACAATGCATAGCATCCTTAGCTGTGACATAGCATATGTACACCACTATCTATTGCCTGTTTCAACTTAAGGGAGTGTAGATGGTGGGTAATAAAAACGCTGCCTAGCCTTGTGTTTTTCATAATGGCTAGTGAAAGGCCTGTTTCACATGGGCTTCAGCTAGCTTTTATGAAACTTTCAGCAAGCATTTGCAAAGTTTTTGCGCCCTTCAGCTTCTGTTTGGAAATGTTGATCACAGATCCTAATGGGTGATTGTCACTTTAAACAAGCTGCTAGCAGGCTGCAACAGGCTTTCAACAAGCTTCTAGTGCTGAAATCTGCTAGCAGCTTGTTTAAAGTGACAATCAGCACCCCATTAGGGTCTGTTTTCAACATTTACAAACTGGAGATGAATGGTACTTTAAAAAGCTTCAACAAAGCTTGCAAATGCTTTGTAAAAGCTTGCTGTTTACACTAATCTTATACAAGCTGAAGCCTGGGTGAAATGGGCCTTAATGAGGCCTTAGTGCTCAAGCTTACTGAAGCCTGCTAACAGCTTGTTTAAAGTGGCTGTCAACACCACCAATAGGATCTGTAGTTAACATTCCCAATGGAGCTGCATGGCACTTTGAAGGCTTCAACGAAGCTTGCCAAAAGCTCTGCAAGTTCTTTGTAAAAGTTTGCTGTACTCACTGCATTTATATGGGTTGAAGTCAGTGTGATTAAGAGCAGGAAAGTGCCATAGACCCTTCACACCACACCGGATCATCACTCTGGAGCGTCAACACTACATGTCTTCTAAACGACAACTTACTGTATAGCTTTTTGCACCTCTTCTGAACTGAAGTCTTCACTGTCACTTTCAAGTGGTTTTTGTAAATATCCAAACTGCTTGAGATATGCCTATTAATAAAAAAATCACACTGAAATTAGAGGTAGACAATTTTAAGTTGAATAAAAATACCTGAAAGGTCAATTAGATGTGATATGATCATAGCTGCCTCTGATTATACACAGATTTTAAAGGTTTAGTTTACTCTTACCAAAAAACTGCCCATGCAGGTAAGGGGTGCCTGTACATAAAAGCAAACTGTGCAGCTTTGACCAAAGTTAAATAACACCCCTGCCTAAAGGTGTAGGCCATTTATATACCTCCCAATGCCTGGCTGAAAAATGAGATGGAATCATCCCATTCTGTCTTGTTGCTAGGATGTTGCTGGGATTTACCCAGTAACAGTAGATTCAGGAGATGGTGGACCAAAATGTATGGGGGTGTATGGGGGTGTTCCTGTGATGGTGGAGCTGAACAGTAATGGCTGGGAGTGTCTTAGCAACGTCCTAGCAACAAGGCAGGACAGAATGATGCCGTCTCAAGGAGATTTTCAGCCAGGCCCCAGGAGGTTTGTAAATGGCCTACATCTATTGTAAGAGCATTATACAACCTTGTTGAAAGCTGGACATTTTGTTTTTTATATACACATTTACCTGCATAGGCAGTTTTTTGGTAAATGTTAATTAACCCTTTAAAAATAATACTTTTTTTTAACTTTTCTGTTTTCAAAGGAATCACAAAAACTTGTGATTAACAAGGAAAATTCCTAGGCAATTTTAATTACTGGTTCATAAGAGGAAATTATCAGTAATGGCAGACTTATTTTATTACACCCTGAGGCACAACATTTCTTCCACAGATTAGGCAGTGAGACATTTATTGCTTCTTTACCAGCAACCATGGGAAGTTTGTTGGTTTGCACTGGGACTGTCTGTAATGGTGTTCTACAAAGGTCATATTCCTACAAACATTCCAAAATATGTCATCGTTAATAGTAACCACAAATGGTAGCTAGTGGGGATGAGATAATCTAATGGCCATCAATTATCAGTCACATGACTCAATGCAGTAATGGCTGCCATCAATTATCGGTAACATATGCTGTTCTATAAATAAAATGTAGTGGTAAATAGCTTTTGCAATGGAAAAAGTGAATATATACATACATCAGATCATGTGCATTTTCTGGAAAGAAAAAAAATCAAGGAAATTCCTAAGGCTCGGTTCACACTGCCTCCACTTGGAATCCAACTTGTGAGACCCCAAGTCACGTGACATGTGAAATCCCATTTTAGTCAGTCAATGAGAGCTGTCTTACTTAGCACTACTGTAAGTTGCTCCAACCTTAGAAAAGGTTCCTGTACTATTTCAAGGCGACTTCTCCCGACTTGTGCCCATAAACTTTAATGGAAGTTGCCTCCAAGTTGGATCCTTATCTTAATTAATGTGATTAATACAGGAAGATTACACAGGCATTCCCTGAAGTTGCTTGAAAGCCATGCCGAAGTCTCGCCAAGTCACCTGGCAAAGTCGCACGACTTTCAGGTCACGGCAGTGTGAAATGAGCCTAACTGACTGTATTTTACAGCAAAGCTTTCATCTTAAGAATAGTGCAAACTACAGCAACTATAAAAGTCCAGAGTAGAAACCCAACATATTCTTTTATGCAAGTGCCAACTTTAATCTTGAGTATCAATCAGAATGTTTAATTCTTCTATAACCCCAATTGATGTCATTTGTAAGAAAAAAGAAGAGGAATCTAGCAAAACTAAGAAGCTGCTTATGGATATAGAAAAATTTGATACATATTTGCATTATGGACTCTTGGTGCTGAAGGCCAGTTTTATGGTTAGTATGGGCAGGCTTTTGTTTGTCAGAACTGCTTTTCGCCCCATGTAAATCAATTGGATTGTAAAAGCAGTTTGAAGCAGGTTGATGCACGTTAGTAGAAAAGTCAGCTGCAGGTCACCTGTCAGTGAAGTCTGCATGATCTCAGAAGTATCTTAAACTGATCTCATATGAAAGCAGAATACATTGAAACCCTAAATCCCAGCACAGGTCCTTATTGTGTCCAGTATATACCCTGTCCATTGATGAAAGATGGCGGCAAGAAAGGGAAATGTCATTATAATGGAGGAAAATGTAAGGTAATGCATTTTGTTGCCAAAAATATAAACACAAGTTACTGGCTAGGGGCAGAACCCCTGGGGGAATCTAGGATGGAAAAGGACCTGGGGGTCCTAGTAGATGACAAGCTCAGCAATGGCATGCAATGCCAGGCTGCTACAAGCAAAGCCAACAGAATATTGGCATGCATTAAAAATGGGATTCACTCCAGAGATAAAACGATAATTCTCCCACTCTACAAAACTCTGGTATGACCGCATCTTGAATATGCTGTCCAGTTCTGTGCACCAGTCCTCAGGAGGGATGTGCTGGAACTGGAGACAGTCCAGGGAAGGGCAACAAAGCTAATTAAGAGAATAGAGGACCTCCGCTATGGGGAAACATTGAACTTATTCTCTTTGGGGAGGAGACGCTTGAGAGGGTATATGATATCAATGTACAAATACCGTACTGGCGACCCTACCATAGGGAAAAAACTATTTAGTGAAATAGACTGATGTCTTTTTTCAACCTCAACAACTATGTAAGTATGTAAAGATCTGCTTTCTTCTCTTTCATTGAATACTGGATGTACTGTATCAGTCTGTTGTGTTCATCTATATTAGTGTTCCCCAAAATGGTCAATACTGACTCCTAGAGGTGGATGGAACTATACAAGGTGTCAATAAAACCATCAAAAGAGGGTCAGTAAGTGTTGGGGAGTCAATACGTGGTTGAGGTTTTTGTAGCGTTCCATGAGTGTTAGAGCATGATAAATACACTTGGCAAATCCCCCTGACTTAATGTAATGGTAGAGCCAATTTTACTTGCTTTCTTAATGTCTAATTAGCCAGAGGAACAGACTATGCCTTAAAGAGTGTGGTGACTTATGAATAAAACACACCAATCTTCAACCAAATATCAGCGCCTTTGTTGACACTCTTTAGTTATACCTGCCCCATTAATGGTAGCAACAGTTTCAGTAAAAAAAAAAAATAGGTATGTTAAATCTTATATGTTTATGTTTGAAATATTACCTATTTTTATGAAGTCATTGTTATCAATTATTAGTGTTATTATTTGTTGTATTAACATTTAAAAGAGTATTTACTAATTTTTTTCATATAACAGATGTTTTGGAGTTTATGAACAATCTAAAAATTCACAAAGGAATTAATGAGCTGAAGAGTTTGGGAACCCTTGGTCTATATGGTAATATTTCAACATGTTATTTGTCTTATTCATTGAAAAATTGTTTAAAAAATTAGAAAAAAAGTTAAATGGGATGAAGAAAAGTTGTGTTTTGTTTTTCAATGGAGTATTATTTTCCTTTTGGCTTATATTAACTGAATTATTTATTTACTGCTTCAGCTTACAAACACCTTCACAATACAGTGGAGAACAATGAAATATACCCTCACAGGTAGCAAGCCATGTAAGTACAGCAATTTTTGATTTACTGGATAGATTAGGTTTAGAATGTGGTAGAGAGCAAGTTTAGGGTTAGTTAGTTCTTGCCTGGATTTACACTTTAAGCAAGCACTTTACATAAGTTTACCAGGCTAATCTTATTTAACCCCCCCCCCAAAAAAAAATAAATAAATACAAAATAAATTATAGATATTGGTGTCACTTACAAGGCTGTGTGGCTGTGTGGTGTGGCAGGACTGTGTAATTCACTTACCTGGTTGATTTACAAGTATTGCAGAATTGTAAAGAATGCTGTATTCGTATTTGGCTAGAATTCTGCTTTACATAGTCCTTTGCAAATGACTTGTGTCACTGTGGTAGGTATTTAGACTGCAGACCCCACAAAACTAGGGATTGATTTAAATAGTTGCATGCCTAAGTGCTTATAAGAATGCCTTCAAAAATAAACATTCCCAGGAACGAATCTTCAAAAAGATGTCCTTAGGAAGATGAGACACAAATACGGGTCAGCTTACGCTGAACATAGAGTATCTGCTCTTGCTATTTTTCCATCTGCAATGCCATTAAAATCAAGGAAAACACTTCTAATTGCACAGAAGGGTTAAAAAATTACTCACTTGGTGGTACAAAACAGCAACAGTGTTTAGGATTCACCCACTTCTGATTGACTACTTTACCCTACTAAACACTGAGAGTGACTGACTGCCTAAAGTGGGCCATACTTTTTTTTTCAGCCTACAAGCTGAATCTAGCTAAACAGCGCTAATGGAGGAATCTCTTCTGCCGGCTTATGTATTCTAATAGTCAGCTCCAGCGGTGCCAGAATACCTGAACAGTGCCTGCAACTGATTTGATGCAGGCACTATTCAGTTGACAATTTTCCACCTGACTTATTCAACAAAAGTCAATTGTTCAATTGACTTTTGCTGAGCTGTGTGGTGTCGACAGGGGCGCCGCCCATGGCTTGAATTTCAGCATGAATTGGCAAAAATTTGAGTCATGTAGTGCAGCCTTAAAGCACTGAAGTGTATGAAAAACACTAAATCAGTTTTCAGTATGTTTGGCATCATGTCCTACCAGTGTTAATTTAGTCGACTAAAATGACTAAAACCTTTTTAGTCAACTAAATGAAAACTATTTAAGTCGACTAAAATACGACTAAAACTAAAACAATTGCAGAAGACTAAAATGGGACTAAAATGCCATTTTAGTCCTAAGACTAAGACTAAAACTAGATCGAAATTTGCTGCCAAAATTAACACTGTGTCCCACCATATAGAGTTTTCATAAGCAAATGTTTTTTTTCTGGATCTGTTGCTCAGTGTCTTACCTGAAGATCCTACCAGTAAATGCACTTCCCACTTCAGGCTGACAACACTAAGCAATTGCCTTGTAATTACCAGTAGCTCCCTAAGTTGGCCATTGGGCTACCTGCATACACATCAGGTTGACATCGATGCTCGCCTCCAGGACTTTTCCAGAGCCTCTCCAATCCTATGGAACTCCTTATCCTAATCTGTTCAATTATCTACTAATCTATTAGCTTTTAGACGATCCCTGAAAACCCTTCTCTTAAGAGAAGTCTATCCTTCCACACACCTAACAACTGTATTTTTATTTTCTCCATCTGATCATCCCCACAGTTATTACTTTTTGTTCCACTTGACCCTCCCTTCTAGATTGTAAGCTCTAACAAGCAGGGCCCTCCAATCCTTCTTGTATTGATTTGTATTGTAACTGTACTGTCTGCCCCCATGTTTGAAAGCACCGCGCAAACAGCTGGCACAATATAAATCCTGTGTAATATTAATAATTGCAAGGCAGTAGCTTAGCGCTGTCAGCCTGCAACAGGACCTGCATCTACTAGCAGGGTCTTCAGGTTAGAAATTTTGCAACACATAAAAGTGTTTAAAAAACTGTATACAGTGTGCAAATATGAGAATTAGATTTTGAGTTGACATACACTTTAGTCTTCTCAATATTATTCAATAGAATTTGTTGGTCTAAAGGTTGCGTTATAAATATTTTGTCCATTACATCACAGCAAACGAGATGCAGAAGATAGTTTTGCAGAAATAAAATATATGAACAGGAAATTTGCTAAAAGAAGAGCAAATCTACCAGCATTTTATGAGTGATGTTCATCAATCTGGGCTACCTTTTAATGAGACTGTTCACTATTAAATATGTATCGTATATACAGATGTTCTGCTCACATTCCTGCCATTTTCTACAGTTTCTGCTGTCCATCATATGAGATTATTTGGTAAGAAGCAGCGAGACTCACCATGGCCTCCTCTTCAGTGCTGGGGTCCATTAAGGTTTTTGCATAAACAGAAAGGGCAAGAGCCCCCAGGAGAGGAAAAAGCAGCATCCTAAAGTTCAGCTCTTGTCAGATGTGTCACTGGCGTTGTTTCTTGGCTCTGTGTTGTGGGTTCCCCTTGTAAGACTTTAAGAAGACTGCCAGTATGACTCAAACTCTCCCCTCTCCCTCCTCCTCCCACTTGAGAAATCACCATGGAATGCTGTTAACCCATGCCTGCAGACTCAGCAGGGTTTTTTGGTTTTTAATAAAAATTTCAGCTTGTATTCATTGAAGATGTTCATCTATTCTCTAGTTACTAATTGTTGACAGCTTGCATACGAGTATGAGAGAACACTAAGCTGGAATGAGTCACTGTACAAGACACGCATCCGGAGGGCATCTCATAAACTGACATCTCTACAGTCATAGCATTGAAATATCAAGTGACTTTAGGATTTGAGTTTCTCCATAAAATGTCAAATTTCAATATATTTTATTTAAAAGTAGGTGAGTATTACATATCAAGGTAGGTCGGGGAGAGACGTGTGTGATTAAGGCACAAAATACACGGTGCCCTGCAAAAGTATTCACCCCCCCTTGGCTTTTTTCCTATTTTGTTACATTACAGCCTTTAGTTAAATGTTTTTTTTAAAATCTGTATTATATGTAATGGATCAGAACGCAATAGTCTAAGACGTAAAATTAGAAAAATATATACATAAAACTATTTTTCAGAAATAAAAAAACCTGATAATTGGCATGTGCGTATGTATTCACCCCCTTTGTTATGAAGCCCATAAAAAGCTCTGGTGCAACCAATTACCTTCAGAAGTCACATAATTAGTGAAATGATGTCCACCTGTGTGCAATCTAAATGTCACATGATCTGTCATTACATAAACACACCTTTTTGAAAGACCCCAGAGGCTGCAACACCTAAGCAAGAGGCACCACTAACCAAACACTGCCATGAAGACCAAGGAACTCTCCAAACAAGTAAGGGACAATGTTGTTTAGAAGTACAAGTCAAGATTAGGTTATAAAAAAATCCAAATCTTTGATGATCCGTAGGAGCACCATCAAATCTGTCATAACCAAATGGAAAAAACATGGCACAACAGCAAACCTGCCAAGAGACAGCGGCACACCAAAACTCATGAAGCGGGCAAGGAGGGCATTAATCAGAGAGGAAGCACAGAGACCTAAGGTAACCCTGAAGGAGCTGCAGAGTTCCACAGCAGAGACTGGAGTATCTGTACATAGGACGACAATAAGCCGTACGCTCCATAGAGTTGGGCTTTATGACAGAGTGGCCAGAAGAAAGCCATTACTTTCAGCAAAAAAACAAAATGGCACCTTTTGAGTTTGCGAAAAGGCATGTGGGAGACTCCAAAAATGTACAGAGGAAGGTGCTCTGGTCTGACAAGACTAAAATTTAACTTTTTGGCCATCAAAGAAAACACTATGTCTGGCGCAAACCCAACACATCACATCACCCGAAAAAAAACAGTGCCCACAGTGAAACATGGTGGTGGCAGCATCATGCTGTGGGGATGTTTTTCAGCAGTCGGGACTGGGAAACTGGTCAGAGTTGTACCACTCTGTGTGTGATTTGAGGCTAGGACGGAGGTTCACCTTCCAGCAGGACAATGACCCCAAACACACTGCTAAAGCAACACTTGAGTGGTTTAAGGGGAAACATTTAAATGTGTTGGAATGGCTTAGTCAAAGCCCAGATCTCTATCCAATAGAAAATCTGTGGTCAGACTTAAAGATTGTTGTTCACAAGCGCAAACCATCCAACTTGAAGGAGCTGGAGCAGTTTTGCAAGGAGGAATGGACAAAAATGAATAGTTATGCACACTGACTTTTTCTGTTATTTTGTCCTATTTGTTGTTTGCTTCACAATAAAAAAAAAAAAAAAAACATCTTCAAAGTTGTGGGCATGTTCTGTAAATTAAATGATGCAAATCCTCAAACAATCCATCTTAATTCCAGGTTGTGAGGCAACAAAACACGAAAAATGACAAGGGGGTGAATACTTTTGCAAGACACTGTACAATAGAAAAAAAAAAGAAAGAAAAAAACTTTTAAAGTCCAGATTAAATATTTTAGACTTTATTCACACCGCTGTAAAAAATGTACTGAAGTTATTACATGTGTTTTCTAGGAGATAAGTTCCAAATTAGTAATCAGTAAAATAGTTGCCTATAGATACGTTTAAACGCGTAATGACGCCTATGTGTACATAATGATAATTTATTTCCTCCTTCATTTAGACTTAAAGGGGTTGTAAACCCACAAGGTTTTTCACCTTAATGCATTCTATGCATTAAGACGAAAAATCTCCTGTGATGCTGGCGTTGAGAATGAGCACACCAGCTCCAGCCTGTGTCTCGGGTCCTGATTGGATTGTTTGATAGCAGCCATTGGCTCTCGCTGCTGTCAATCAAATCCAATGACGTTGGAGCCAGGGGGCAGGGCCGAGTCCTGCTGTCTGTATCTGTGTAAGGTTTAACCTTAAACTACTTAGAGGGTTCTTTACTGTAATGCCCTGTACACACGGTCGGATTTTTCGACGGAAAATGTGTGATAGGACCTTGTTGTCGGAAATTCCGACCATGTGTGGGCTCCATCACACATTTTCCATTGGATTTTCCAACACACAAAGTTTGAGAGCAGGCTATAAAATTTTCCGACAACAAAATCCGTTGTCGGAATTTCCGATCGTGTGTACATAAATCCAATGCACAAAGTGCCACGCATGCTCAGAATAAATAAAGAGATGAAAGCTATTGGCTACTGCCCTGTTTATAGTCCCGACGTACGTGTTTTACGTCACCACGTTCAGAATGATCGGATTTTCCGACAACTTTGTGTGACCGTGTGTATGCAAGATAAGTTTGAGCCAACATCCGTTGGAAAAAATCCTAGGATTTTGTTGTCGGAATGTCCGATCAACGTCCGACCGTGTGTACGGGGCATTAGAGCGGCAAGGATGTGGAATTCCCTTCCACAGGCAGTGGTCTCAGCGGGGAGCATCGGTAGCTTCAAGAAACAATTAGACAAGCACCTGAATGACCGCAACATTCAGGGATACACAATGTAATACTGACATATAATCACACACATTGGTTGGACTTGATGGACTTGTGTCTTTTTTCAACCTCACCTACTATGTAACTATGTAAGTATGTAACTATGTGTCAATAGGCGCAGCAGTAGGACACGGGAGCGTGCCCGCAGTATGCTTTGAGGGTTCCACAGGGTCTGTTGTCTGAATTGAATCTCACTATGTTCAGGTTAAAGCTTAAGTTTAGTCATTTTGTTCTAAAATCAGCACAAGGGACAGTACTTACATTGAATCAGAAGTGTCCCTTGTGCTCTGTTTCAGTGAAATATTCATTCCTCTGCTCCCCAATTTCCCTACAGCTGTGATCTTCCAGTGCGAGCAACTAGATCTGTCATTGACACTCATTTATAGTGCCGACCATGCCTGCCGTTTCCGCCCCCCGCCCCTCCCCTCCCCCTCCATTCATAGAAGCTGTACTATCCTACAATAAATAGCACTCTGTGAATGGAGGACAGGCAGGTGAATGCAATGTCCATCTCCTCCATTCCTAGAGCGCTTTTCATTGTGAAAATACATGGTATCAAGCAGGATTCTCAAAGAAGAGTCATACATTTATCTCATAAGGATCGGGGAGGTGCAAACATCTGACATTCTTTAATAACTTACTCATATGGAGATTGGGCCTCAATGTACAGTGCTGTGCAAAATTGTTAAGCAGGTGTAAAGAAATGCTGTAAATTAAGAATGCTTTCAGAAAATATATATTTTTATTAATTATTTTTATCAATTTACAAGATGAAAAGTGAGTGAACAGGAAAATTAATCAGAATCAGATCAAAATTTGGTGCGATTACCCATTGGCTTCAAACCAGCATCAATTCTTCTAGGTACACACAATGCTTGTGCACACAGTTTTTGAAGAAATTCGGCAGGTAGGTTGTTCCAAACATCTTGGGGAACCAACCACAGATCTTCTGTGGATACAGGCTGCCTTAAATCCTTTTGTCTCTTCATGTAATCCCAGACAAACTCGATGATGTTGAGATCAGGGCTCTGTGGGGGCCAAGCCATCACTTCGAGGACTCCCTGTTCTTCTTTACACTTCAGATAGTTCTTAATGACATTAGCTGTATGTTTGGAATCATTGTCCTGCTGCAGAATAAATTCGGGCCCAGTCACATGCCTCCCTAATGGTATTGCATGATGGATAAGTATCTGCCTGTATTTTTCAGCATTGAGGACACCACTGATCGGGCAACGTTGAGGACAGTAGACGAACTGGTCGGCCAAGGAAACTTAATGCAGCAGATGAAAGACACATCATGCTTACCTCCCTGCAACATCGGAAGATGTCCAGCAGTGCCATCAGCACATAACTGGGGGAAACCAGTAGGAACCTGGTACACCTATCTAGTGTCTGAAAGATTAGCGGCCAAAAAGCCATACCTCTGACACAGGAACATAGAAACTGGGGTGCAAAAAAAATGATAGCAGGTGCTCTGGACTGATTAGTCAACATTTGAAATATTTGGCTGTAGCAGGAGGCAGTTTGTTCACCAAAGGTCTGGAGAGCTCTACAATAATGAGTGTCTGCAGGCAACAGTGAAGCATGGTGGAGGTTCCTTAAAAGTTTGGGGCTGCATTTCTGCAAATGGAGTTAAGATTTGGTCAGAATCAGTAGTGTCCTCAATGCCATCTGCGAGGTTTATGTTTGGCCCCAAATGTTTTCTTCAGCAGGACAATGACATTAAACATACAGCCATTGTCATTAAGAACTATCTTCAGTGTAGAGAAGAACAAGGAGTCTTGGAAATTATGGTTTGACCCCCTACAGAACCCTGATCTCAACTTAATTGTGTCTGTCTGGGATTACAAAAAGAGACAGAAGGATATGAGGCAGCCTACATCCACAACTGATCTGTAGATAGTTCTCCAAGGTATTTGGAACAACCTACCTGCTGAGTTCCTTCAAAAACGGTGTACACAAGCACTGTGTGTTCCTAGAAGAATTGATGCTGTTTTGAAGGCAAAGGGTGGTCACACCAATTATTGATTTGATTTGGATTTCGCTTCTGTTCATTTACTTTCCATTTTTACACTTCTATTTCTGAATTATTCTTAGTTTACTGGATTTTTTCACACTTGACTAAAACTTCTATACTGTATATTATAATGTACTTGTTGTTATTTTTGTAGCTACTTACTCTCATTCACGTAGTAATTAATGAAAACTGACCATTTTAAGCACTTCACAGTGTTAGATATTTTGTCTCAACCCACTAACAGCCATTTTTGCTGGGGAGCTTGGTCTGTTAAAGATAGTTACGAAATAACAGACTTACTGTTCAGATCACCAGGTATTACAACTATGTTATAGGGGGAAAATGAGACTGCATCATATATGTAATTTTTATTTGATCTACTGAATTAGATAACTTGAATGAATTGTTAAAGCTCCAACCAAAAGTTTATTCTTTTTTAGTTTTGAATAGAGAGGGAAGGTGTTAAAAAAAAATCTGTCAGGCTTCTATTTCTGTTGACGAGATCTTCTCTCATTTCCTCTCCCTACAACAACTGGACAAGAAATGGGGAGAGCATCTGTCACCTGGACAGAAAGTCAAGAACAGTAATAAAAACACTATCAGAACTACAATAATAGTTTTTTTTCTGTGCCTCATTGAAATTGTTTACCACCTATTCCTGTCCGGACTATTGAGACATCTCCCCAGTGGTACACGGACAGCAATAACGAAGAAATGGGTACTTATATTTTTTAAAGCATTACTAAACCCAATAAAAAAGGTAATATATTACAGTTTACCAGTCCTTAGATTTGGTGTCTGTGTTACTTGTCTTCTGTCAGGGTAAGAACATTTTAGCAAGTGCAGAAAATACCTGTTAATCCTGACAGAAATACTGTGTCCTTGTCACTTTCTGTGATTATAGGGAGCCCCACTAGTTGTTGTCCAACCAGCCTGGAAGGTAGCTTATCATACGCAAAAAACACAGTGTATCACTGGAACTTAGAGTCTGCCTATCTACTCTTCACTATATTCCCTAATCTGACATGGAAATGCACCGCTAATTACCAGAAGTGGCAGTCAAATGTCTTACCAGGCTTTAGCCTATGCTGTTTTTTTGAGTCCTGAGTTAAAACTTGCCAGACCAGAAGAATCCCAGACCAGAAGAGACAGAGTTAACTAAAATAACAGGTGCTGCATATTCTATTGCAATAAACAGGTTCACCTTTTAATCCACTGGAAGGTGACTACTGAACACATACAGTAGCACAGACCTAGCTATCTGGCACTGTGCATGTGAGATAATAACAATGGGACAGAGATAAGTCTGTCACAAAGATTTAGGCACACAACTATTAAACTTTTAAAACAGGAATACTTGCCTAATAGTCTATGCTTCTGGTTTGGGTGAAAATATAGCAGTAGTAGCAGCCTCTGTATATATAAGGCCATGTGGCTCAGTTCTCTGTCTCCACTTTCTCCTTCTAGGGTTTCTGATCCAGACCCCAAAGACAGGAAGTGACGTATATAACTAATCTCTGTGAACATTAGGCAGCAGACCCACTTACAGACAGTAGAGGGTAGCAGATCCCAACAAGTAAAATACTAATCCCATCAGCCACCACAGAATAGACATAAACAAAGGCAGACATATTAGTAGTTCCAAATGGGTGACAACCATAGCTCCCTCTATAGATACAGTGGATTGAGCATAAGCATTCAGAGCAGGAGGTGTATTATCTGCAGGATTACTAGGTGCAAAGAAAATAAAACCTGTTGAAAATAAAAAAAAAAAAAACAATGCAACCACCTCATCAAGGGACTGGAAAGCTGCAACATATTAAATTTACACAGCAACCAAAATCTGAAAAAGATGGATACCCTTAGTATAGAGTAGAAATAATTACAGTGACGCTAAGTTTTTACATGATTTCATTACCTGGGCTGCTTTGTTTTATAACTGGAATAAATTAAAAATTAGTAGAATGTCCTTAAAACATAACCAGGTTTTACGTTTCATGTTCAACTTTTGCATTATAGTAGCAAAGTAACAGGGGATTCACAGCAGAACTGGAAGTTATTTACATCATGCACATTTCAGAACATGAATAAAGTCTGCTAGGCAGATGGAGCAATTACATAAATATATGTAATCATATTCACAGTGTTACAGTGCTGTAAGCCAGGGGCAGGATGTACTATATATGAGCAGCAACAGTTAGATTAAAGTTTATTTAGCCAGCATATACTTAAAGTGGAAGTTCAGGCAAAACCAACATTAAACCTACTCTCAGCCACATTCTAAACCTAATTTTCTCTAACTCTGTAAAGAAAAAATCGCTATACTTACCTTTTCTGAAGCAGATTTGGTCAGGTCTCCAGCGACGTGTGCAGGAGAAAAAGACGACAACAGCTGTGAAATGGCTGGGAAGTGACGTCACCCATAGAGTTACTATGGGGCTTCCGTTGTCGGATGTCTCTCCTACCCACGCCTACACACAGACGCCACTGCTAACAGTTTAGCGTGGGACCGGAGTGGCAGCAGAACACGTAAGTATAGCGACCTCTTCTTTACTTGGCTAGATAGATTAGGTTTAGAATTTGGCTGATGGTAGGTTCAGTGTTTAGGTTTTGGTTGAACTTCCACTTTAAAGCTGAATTGCAAAAAAATGTCACTCGCTCTACACCTCCTCTATTCAAAAAATATTCTTTTTACAGAATTTAGGGAGTTCTGTGATTGAAGGAGGGGAGAGTGTGACATTTATCTGCACCACATCTGTTCACAGAACACCTTGCATGTTATGAAATAAATACAAGATGTTTTCTGAATGGGCTGAAAAGCAACCTGCTATCATCTGTGTACTCTAGCCAGAAATGTAAGTTTCAGGGCCAGACATTCAGTACTTACTGTACAGACAAGTTTTTCCAAACTCAGAAGCAGCCACACATGGCACACACGTTATTGGAGGCATTTTATTTTGATTGTGCAATTGTCCAAAAATTGTTTTTGCTCAGAGTTTAGAATAATAGGAAACCTGTACTGAGATAAACACATAGGCTACGGTGGCCTTTTTCAGAATATAAAGGTTGCTAGGCTGTCTATGGCTTCACTATAGTAATGCTGACCTTGAAGTGCTATTCTCTCTACTCGTGCTGAATAAGAGACTCAGAATGTACTGAAGTTACTGCATTAACATGACAGCCAGATAGCTTTTATATTTAGAAGGAGAGGTCCACATTGGCAGCCTTCATATTTACAACTACAGGATTTCTTCAACACAAATGCAACTGTATTTTGAAACAGCAACTGTTGCAAGAGATACTATTTAAATGATTTCTATTAATTGCTATACTAAACTGGTGGAGGAGAAGGTCCCTATCATATTTATGTAGCGCTGGTAGATTTTTAATCTACCGCTTATATGTAAATTTAGTGGGTCATCTGTTCTGTACATAGTTCAGATTTAATCTATGGCTAAATTAGCTTCTGTTCCAGCCTTGGTTGTGTTGTGTGCAGTTCCACTCCGTCACCTGTAGATGTCAGTGTCACTACAGACCGGAGCTGGAAAGCAACAGACTGATGTGTATTGAGTGCTCTTCTTTCTCAGAAGTAACTCAGCAGAGGTTGTCCCCTGCGGTGCATTCTGGGAAGAGGTATTTAAGGGACAGACGCCATATTTCTTGGTCTTTTTCTTTCCACCTGCTGGCCCTCCTGGCCGACAGGTATGTGCTAGGAGTCCCACCTCGTGGTCCTCCGGGTCGGAGGATTGCGTTGCTGCAGCTTGTGGGTGGGCCCAGAAGTCTGTCTGGGGCCTACTACAACTGCTGCGGAGATGGTCCTGTGCTGTCTGTCCTATGGGAAGAAGCTGGACAATTGAGAAGAATCCAGGGGAGGACGCGTCTTGGAAGGATCATGCGGAGCGCTGGTCTGGAGATGGGCCTGGTGACTCAATTGGAGGACGCATCTTAAGTTAACCTTCCACATAGTACTGCCGGGTCGGCTTAAAGGTTCTGGTACTGTGTTGCTGTTCATCGAAAACTACTACATCCTGTGGCAGAGGATCGTACAGTTTTGTTCTACTCAAGTCTGTGGCAGAGACTTTCTGTTCGTGCTGTGCTCCGGCTGCTAGGTCAGTGAGAGAGGCCTATCCGGGCGGGCAAAGATTTAATCCTGAACTGAAGACACATTCATCCCTGATATTTCAATTCCTGAGTGCTACACTGAGAAAATGTATTTGAACTTCCCTGCAACTCTTCTTCTACCTCTTTCCTGCTACTTCTTCCAGTTATTCACATTAAAGCATTGGAAAAATACTAAAGTGATTGGTGCCTACATTGTTAGATAATGAGCTCAACTTGGACTCTAAGTCTGGTATTGGTGAAACTACAGGTAAAAAGATGACGGAAACAGCCTGCTTTAAATCAGCAGCTCCACCGTGAGTTATTGCTACATTTAATAAGTATGTAACGGAGATCGGAGGGGTGTGCATGTGGTTCGCATCAAAGTCACCATTTCCTTTATGAGCCAAGCTGATATCCTGCCCTTGGGACCAGAGTCATTTTTCTGCTTATTATCTTCTTGGGCACCTGTGAGTTCTTCTTCCTCTGGATTCTATGAGAGGGGACTCTGGAAGTGTTGCCTCCACCAAAAGGAGGATGTGGTAGTGATATGGACACCCGAAGAAGGACCTAAGGAATAAAACAGAAGAAGAGAGAATGATCATGTGACCGTATCATGTGATCCTGTGATTTGAATAATGAAAGAGCAGCAGCAGGCTAATTAGGGGAACTCTTTCTTCTCTCCTACAGTTAGCATATTTCTTGTCACCGCTAGACATGGGAAGGCCTGGCAAAATAACAGAAACGTTGGGAAAAAAAATATTTTTATGCCATTTTTCTTTTTATCTGGAAAAAATGTGGGAAAAAAACAAAAGAAGTGTGGAAAATGTTCTTTTACAATGGTACATATTATATCTATTAAATGGTGTTCAAATTATATAACACAAAGACCTTAATGAAAGATTTCTGAGACTTTATGTAAAATCTTAAATTATTGCAAGTTCACTCAGCTGAAGTCAAGTAAATCCTGGAATACACTTTAAGTAACACTATATTTCTCAATGTAGTTCTCAAACAAGAGAAATATGCATATCCTCCACTAGGGGGAACAGCAGGGAAAAAGGCTCCATTTTGTCAGAAACCATGAATCAGACCGAGACAGTTAATCACACTTGTTTAATAATAATAAAAAGCTAAACAGAGTAAGCGTAGTCAATACATAGCCAGAGTTCAGTAACCAGATCGAGTAGTCAGCCAATGCCAATGTCAGAGAGCCAGAGATCAAAATAGTAGTACAGCAAGCAGGTTCAGGAGCCAGAAGGGACGTCAGCCGAGCAAGTCTTCAACAGGAACGCAGAAGAAATTCTCTGAGATGTGACCAAAGGCGAAGGCAGAGATGAAGTGAGCTGGACGGCTTTAAGTAGCCAGGACTGAGGAGCAGATCATCAACAGCTGAGTCACTGTAGAGAGAAAGGAGCTGGCAACTAGCCGACAGCTGAGTGGCCAGCTCAGGGAAGGAAGGGCTGAGCCCAGCCCTGACAGTACCCCCTCCCCAATGACCCCTCCCCCTCGGAGGACCTCCGGGCTTGAGGGGAAAACGTCTGTGGAAATCACGGAGGAGGGCAGGGGCATGTACGTCTGAGGATGAGACCCAAGAGCGTTCCTCCGGACCGCACCCCTTCCAATGCACCAGGTACTGTATGTGCTCACGGAACCTACGGGAGTCAACAATGGATTGCACTTCATACTCCTCATGGTTCTCAACATGTATAGGGTCAGGATGTGGCATCGAGGTGGTAAAGCGGTTGCAGACCAAAGGACTCAATAAGGAGACATGAAACACATTAGAGATGCACATACTAGGAGGAAGGTCCAACGAAGGGACACGAAGTCGGAGACGACAGCCAGACTCTGTCCCCAACCTGGTAGGAAGGCGCAGGCAGGCGTCTGCGGTCAGCATGGAGTCTGTACCTATCGTTAGCATGTCACAAAGCCTCCTGGACTTGTGCCCAAATGCAACGAAGGCCACAGAGGTGCTCCTCTAACAGAGGAATACTCTGTGGAACAAACAAGGCAGGCAACACAGAAGGTTGGAAACCATAGTTCGCCATAAACGGGGACAAACGGGAAACTGAATTCAAGGCAGTATTGTGAGCAAACTCCACCCACAGTAAGGGGTCTGACCAGTTGCTATGATGGTTAGAAATATAGCAACGTAGGAATTGCTCCAGGGACTGATTGGCTCGTTCTGCGGCCCCATTAGACTGTGGGTGATATGCAGAGGAGAAAGCAAACTGAATACCCGACTGTGCACAAAAGGCTCGCCAGAACCGGGACACAAACTGACTACCCCTGTCTGAGACAATCACCTTGGGTAGCCCATGTAAGCGGAAAATCTCCCGAGCAAAAATAGAAGCCAGTTCCTTAGAAGTAACTTCTTGAGTGGAATACAATGCAACATTTTTGAGAACCGGTCAACCACCAGAAGGATAACTGTGTTGCCCTGGGAGTTGGGCAACTCCACAATGAAATCCATAGACAGGTGGGTCCAGGGCCTATCTCCATTGGGTATGGGTTGTAGGAGGCCCACTGGAAGGTGTAGTGGAGTCTTACTCTGAACACACACAGAACAGGCAGCTACGAAGGCGGTTACATCAGTACATAGACTAGGCCACCAGAATTGTAAAATGGCCCAAAAGAGTTGATTCTTCCCAGGGTGGCCAGCACCCTTGGGAGAATGGTACGTCTGGAGCACAGCAGTATGGAGACTCTCGGGAACAAAGTAGCGGTCAACAGGTTTCTCAGGAGGAGCATCGACCTGAGCAGCAAGAATTTTGTCACCCAAAGGAGAAGTAAGACTGGTGCGAACCGTAGCCAGAATATGATCAGGAGGAATCACAGGAACCAGAACCGACTCCATCTTGGAAGTGGAGGAAAATTGTCGTGACAAGGCGTCAGCCCTTACATTCTTCATCCTGGGAGAGAGGCGCTTAGCCTCAGACAAGAATGTGAGATTCTTATGGTCAGTAAGAATGAGAACCGGCACAGTGGTACCTTCAAGGAGATGTATCCATTCTTTCAGGGCTAAAATGATCACCAACAGCTCTCTGTCACCAATCTCATGATTGCACTCTGCCAGTGACAATTTCTTGGAAAAGTAGCCACATGGATGCATAGCCCACTCAGAGTTAGGATGTTGAGACAGAAGGGTGCAAACTCCAGTTTCAGAAGCATCAACTTCTACGATAAAAGGCAACGTAGGATCAGGGTGTGCCAACACAGGAGCAGAAACAAAGGCAGCCTTGAGACTCTCAAAGGCCTTAATGAACTCCGGAGACCAACTCTGTGGGTTGCCGTCTTTCCTGGTCATATCAGTCAGGGGCTTGACCAGAGACGAGAAGTTACGAATAAACTTCCGATAATAGTTGGCAAAGCCAAGAAAACGCTGCAGAGGACGTAAACCCACGGGTCGAGGCCACTGTAGGACCGCTGAATGTTTCATTGGGTCCATCGAAAAACCAGCAGTGGAAATGTCATAGCCCAGGAATTTAACGTGTTCACAATGGAATTCGCACTTTTCCAATTTACAGTAGAGATTGTTCTCTCTTAGTCTCCGAAGCACACGACAGATATCTGTGTGGTGGCTCTCCGGGGACTTGGAAAATATGAGGATATCGTCGAGATAAACCACCACACACAACTGCAACAAATCTCAGAGGACATCCTTAATGAACTCCTGGAAAACTGCCGGAGTGTTACAAAGGCCAAAAGGCATTACGAGATACTCATAATGACCTGATCTGGTATTAAACGCAGTTTTCCACTTGTCGCCCTCCTTAATCCTGACAAGATTGTATGCCCCTCTCAAAACAAGCTTTGTGAAAACCGTTGTTCCCTTGAGGTGGTCAAATAACTCCGTAATCAACGGAATGGGATTGAAACGATTGAGACCCCTATAATCCATACAAGGTCTCAGTTCACCACTCTTTTTCTTCACAAAAAGAAACCAGCACCAGCAGGAGACGAGGATTTGCGGATGAAACCTCGAGAAAGTGCGTCTGCAACATACTCCTCCATGGCCTTATCCTCCAAGACCGACAAAGGGTAAACTCGGCCATGAAGGGGTATGGCACCAGGTTGAAGGTCAATTGCGCAATCATATGACCGGTGTGGAGGCAAAGTATCGGCTTGACCTTTGTCAAAGACATCGCTAAAATCACGGTACTCCTCCGGCAGGGAGGAGATTGAAGAGGTGCACAGGACCTTGGCTACCTTTTGGAAGCATCTCTCACTGCACTGTGGCGACCAGGACAGAACCTCAGCATGGAGCCAATCAAAAGAAGGGTTGTGCCTCTGTAACCAAGGATAACCGATAACCAGCGGAAACTTAGGTGAGGAAATAACTTGGAATTGGATTATCTCATGGTGAAGGGCCCCTACGGCCATGGACAATGGAACAGTCTCATGAGTCACATGGGCAGACTGTAGAGGTCTCCCGTCAAGAGCCTCAATGGCAAGTGAAGTGTCACGCAGCTGCAGCGGAATCGAGTGCTTCGATACAAAGGCAGCATCAATGAACAGGCCTGCAGCCCCAGAGTCGATTAGAGCCTGTATATCGATGGATGACTCAGCCCAAGACAGGGTAACCAAAACCAGGGGCTTATATTTCTGGGAAACTGGAGACAAAACAACGCCACCTAAGGTCTGTCCGTGACAGGACCTCAAGGTTCGGCGTTCCCTGGACAGGTAGGACAGGACTTCAAAAAGTGACCAGCCTGGCGACAATAAAGGCACAATCTCACCTGCAGAGAGACGCGTGAAGCCCAAGTGCATGGGTTCATCTTCACAGACCAACTCGATACCAGGAGGCATGGGAGGTGAGGGAGGCAAGGGTGGGACTGCAAATCTCGGAGACAAATGTACAGGAGGCTTGCGCCAGCGTTCCTTAAAAGAGAGTGTTTCTCTGAGTTTGGAGTCAATGAGAATGGCAAATGTGATCAACCTCTCCAGCTCAGTGGGTATATCTCGGGCTGCTATCTCATCCTTGATGTTATCCGAGAGAACATGAGAGAAGGCAGTCACGAGGGCCTCATTGTTTCAAGCAACCTCTGCTGCCAGAGTACGGAATTCATTGGCGTAATCGACAACAGTTCTTGTACTCTGATGGACATGAGGCTCTTGGCAGCAGAAGCAGAGCGTGCGGTAACGCCAAATACCCTTTTGAAGGAAGCCACAAATTCTGGGTAACTCAGGACCACAGGTTTTTGCATTTCCCATAGAGGGTTTGCCCAGGCCAAGGCTCTCTCAGAAAGCAAAGATATCACGAAACCTACTTTGCTTCTGTCCGTGGGAAATGCCTTGGGCAGCATCTCAAAGTATATCTCAACCTGGTTGAGAAACCCTCTGCATTGAACTGGATCGACCCCAAATCACTGGGGAAGCGGAGCGGAACCAGACATGCCTCTTATAGAGGTAATACTCAAGGCGGGTGCCTGCAGATCTGAGACTGGAGCAGCAGCAGGGACGGCCTGCAAGTCAGGTTGTACTGGAGCAGCCATAGTGGAAGATTTCAGGTGAGCCGTGCAACTCAGGAGCGTTTGTAACGCCAAGGCAAACTGATCCAAGCAGTGATCCTGGTCATCCAATCTGGAAAAAATATTACCAACAAGTGGACTGACTGCATCTTCTGAATTCATGGCCTTCGCCTACTGTCAGAAACCATGAATCAGACCGAGACAGAAGTACAGTTAATCACACTTGTTTAATAATAAAAATAAAAATGTAAACAGAGTAAGCGTAGTCAATACTGTACATAGCCAGAGTTTAGTAACCAGATCGGGTAGTCAGCCAATGCCAATGTCAGAGAGCCAGAGATCAACGTAGTAATACAGCAAGCAGGATCAGGAGCGAGAAGGGACGTTAGCTGAGCAAGTCTTCAACAGAAACGCAGGGGAAGGTCTCTGAGATGTGACCAAAAGCGAAGGCAGAGATGAAGTGAGCTGGACGGCTTTAAGTAGGCAGGACTGACGAGCAGATCATCAACAGCTGAGTCACTGTGGAGAGAAAGGAGCTGGCAATTAGCCGACAGCTGAGCGGCCAGCTCAGAGAAGGAAGGGCTGAGCCCAGCCCTGTGACACATTTAAGTTTGCTTGTGGACTCCATCTTGTACCTCCTACAGTTGGGTGATTGTTGGGATACAGTAGATGGTATTTTCTGTCCTCTCATGCCCTAATTGACAGGAGGGTACATTTTTCTGACAGATTAGTTTATCTTTATAACCTTTAAATGTTTCCTAATAATGTTCTCCACCACCACAGCATAATGTTTCCTATGTATTAGTATTTCTTCACTAGCAGCATCTTCAATTAAGGAAGTGTTACAAACCATGGCCTCCCAAACATACACAATTCCTTCATTTATAGATAAAATGACACCTGAAAATCAGAACATTGAACAAGCTCTTCATAGAAAAATACTTGCTTCTGGATCGTCAATAAATGAAAATGCATAATGGCAGGAAGTGTTTACATTATTATAATGTTCTTAGCATATACACAGGGCCGTCTTTAATGTTGATTGGACCCTGGGCAAAAATTTTCTTGGGGCCCCCCTCCATGCAGTTTTACTCTCAACCTACTCTAAAACATACAATAAATAGCAGCCAGACTCAAAATCCATTTACTGAATGAGAACAGGCAGCGATTGGTTGCCAGAAGTTACAGTGTATCATTATAGCTCACTGACTGGTTGCTAGAGGTTACAGCACACATTACAGCTCACTGATTAGTTGCTAGACGTTACAGCACATGATTTCTGCTTGTTGATTGGTTGCTAGAGATTACTGTACATCAACACTGCTCACTGGTTTTTAGAGGTTACTGCACATCATTACTGCTTACTGATTGGTTGCTAGAGGTTACAGCACATCTCCTCACTGCCTGCACACCATGGACTGCAGAGGTGAGGGGACCCATTAATAGACAGAAAACTCCTAGGGATCCTAGGACTCCTGGGATCCGTGGCAATGCTGGGGGAGGAGAGGGTGTGATCAATGGCGATGCTGATTTTTTTTACCGACTACCAATATAAAGAGGAGTTTCAACAATGTCCATTAATGTAATATGCGTTTACACTGCCATTAATGTAATATAGGTTTACACTGACTCCTAATGTAATAGAAGAATTCACAGTAATCACCAATGTAAGGAGGGATTTACACTGACCACCAAGGGTGACATTCACACTGGCCACTAGTGTGAATGAAAGGCTTCTACACTGACCACCAATGTAACTGAGATATTTAGCATGCGTTCACATTTGTGTATGTCGGGAATGCATGCATAATCGCTTTCCTGATACCACAGAAACGTGCTTCCCTTTAGCAGATAAACAGTAGTGCCATTAATTGTCAATGACACCCTCAGGCATCTGCTGACATGTGTCTTGGCACCATGTGATTTTGAAAAAGGGTTTGGGCCTTTCTTCCACATTTGTAGCTCTTAGAGCAGCCCAGTGAAATGAATGGGCTGCCCTACACGTTACCTACAACTTTATCCACCCTGTCAGTACACTTTTGCAGCCTAAAACCCATGCTAACCTCTGCACCCCAAACCTCCCCATCCTCTCCACTCCCCCTCCCCTTTAACTCTACCTGCCTCCTCTGCTCATCTTTGCACCCACCTTCCTTACCTCTATACATCCCCTCCTTGCTCACCTGTGCACACCAAACTGTAATTCCTTCTCCGTCTACCTCTGCACAGCCCACACTACCCTCCCCCCACTAATTTGCTTACCTTTGCAGAACAGGCTGATGTTAGGCTTAATGACCACAGAAGTAGGCAGGACTTTCAAGTATGCCCCTTTATCTTCCCAGTGGGCAGCATTCAGTATAGGTGATGGTGGATATGACAACAGAACTTTACACTGAGAGACACAGCACAGGACTAAAACCTCAAGGGATGAGGGAATTTAAACTGGGAAAGTTGGCAAGTAGGAGGCAGCTGCTTTGGGCCTCACAACAATGACAGGGCCCAGGGCAGTTGCCCCTTTTGCCCTGCCTTAAAGAGGGCCCTGCATATACAGTCCTTGTTCATTCAATTTGTAATAAAAAATACAGTTTTAAAAAGCAAGTTTAGTTTATTTACTGAATAAGCTGTACTTTTATTTCAAGCATAATACTTTTATATACACTGCAATTTCTAAAACTACGCCACACTGATTTTTTTAAAAATTTTTCCAAAATTAAAATAGTTTTTTCCCATGGCTTTAAAATTTCTGGTAATTTTACATCTCTAGTCACCACATGTGTAAGTAGTGCAGTTGATTGGCTCCTGCTCCTCCCCCTCCAAGTTTTACTGTACCAAGAATTACAGGAGGTTAAAAACAAACTGAATTTAGGTAACTACACTGGTTACATTAAAATACATAATTGCATTAATTGGTGCTTTTATATTAGTCTGGATTTCAGTTGTAAGTATATTGTCACTCAATATAATTTTGGTATTTTATGTGCCATTTCTAAGGCAACACAGGAAGAAGGCAAATATCTGGTGGACCTGCCAGTGGCCATGGATTTATCAGACAATACTGATGCCATAACCTAATTACTAATAGTAAATTCCTACAGTATGTAATCTAAGGCAGCCTTCACACTGGGGTGAACGGGCGTTGACGGTAAAACGCTGCTTTTAACCCCACTAGCGGGCAAATAAAGGGTTAAATATGCCCGTGTATCGCCGCTGTCAAACCACTTTGCAGTGTATACACCGCTCCTTCACCGCCCCAAAGATGCTGCTTGCAGGACTTTTTGAACATCCTGCCAGCCCAGCGCCCCAGTGTGAAAGCCCCCGGGCTCTCACACTGACAGTACAGACTGCAGGGGAGGCGTATTTCAGGTGCTCTATTTTTAGTCCAAAAGAGCCTGAAAAACACCTCAGTGTGAAAGGGGTCTAAGTGTAGTCTCAATGAGCAGTTTTGGTTGCGGGTGCACTTTCCTTTCATAAGCTGTCTTTTTGTGAGCCAATTCACAAGTATCTTCTCATTGTCCTCTCAATGCCTATCATTTGTCTGTGTCCCTACTGAGTCACTAACCTTCTATGCCACAAACGCAATATGGGGAAATTCCCAAGAAATCCTACTGCACCTGTTGGCTATTTGGTTGCAACAAAGCCACACCAGGACCACGATTTCTCTGTTGAGGTGCCAGCCCATTGCTATACTATGACAAGGCACAAAATGCTGTTCAGGGTGAAAAATTCTACTCTTGTCTCATTAGGGGGGCTGCACATACAGGGGGTTCTTCCAAAGAAGTGGGGTTCTTAAAATAAGTGGCACTTCTGCTCTTGCACCATCCATCTGAACATTTTCTTCTCTCTTCACAGGTAATTTGCGTTTATATTCCCATGTCCTGCAAACTGAAAATTGACTGACCGCTTATATATATTTTTGGTAATCTGCGTTTATATTCCCATGTCCTGCAAACTGAAAATTGACTGACCGCTTATATACATTTTTGGTAAATCTGTTTGTCACCGCTGTCTCAACTACATCTGTAGCCATGCTCACATTATTTCAATGTTTATTTAGCCATTAAGTCTTACCTAAATTATGGGTTTCCTTATCTTTACAATTTTGGCCTTTTAGTCCCCTTGCAGTTTGATTGTGGTGTGAAAGTTATGCCCTGCTTGCTGTGTTCCTAATATGCCCTCCAAAATGATTAATTGCCAGATTCCATCCACACCCAACACAGTATATAACAAGGCCTTCTTTATGGGGGAACATACAGGGGGCTGCACATACAGGGGGTTCTTCCAAAGAAGTGGGGTTCTTAAAATAAGTGGCACTTCTGCTCTTGCACCATCCATCTGAACATTTTCTTCTCTCTTCACAGGTGATCTGCGTTTATATTCCCATGTCCTGCAAACTGAAAATTGACTGACCGCTTATATATATTTTTGGTAATCTGCGTTTATATTCCCATGTCCTGCAAACTGAAAATTGACTGACCGCTTATATACATTTTTGGTAAATCTGTTTGTCACCGCTGTCTCAACTACATCTGTAGCCATGCTCACATTATTTCAATGTTTATTTAGCCATTAAGTCTTACCTAAATTTTGGGTTTCCTTATCTTTACAATTTTGGCCTTTTAGTCCCCTTGCAGTTTGATTGTGGTGTGAAAGTTATGCCCTGCTTGCTGTGTTCCTAATATGCCCTCCTAATTGATTAATTGCCAGATTCCATCCACACCCAACACAGTATATAACAAGGCCTTCTTTACGGGGGAACATACAGGGGGCTGCACATACAGGGGGTTCTTCCAAAGAAGTGGGGTTCTTAAAATAAGTGGCACTTCTGCTCTTGCACTTCAGCGATTTGCACAAAGCAAACCATAGCAGATTGCAGGTGATCTCATTTTCATATTATCTCACCTTCTCTGAAACATGCACTTTTTACCTCTCCTCCTCTTCACAATTGCAGCCTCTCTCCTCAAGCCCTCTTTTCTACATCCCTCTGCTCCACCACACAATCTGTACATATCACCCTCACTTCTCCCCTCCCCCTATTACTGCACTCATCACCTCTTTCTAACTCTAAGCCCACTTGCTAACATACCCCCCAGGATACTAAAGCATGTCCCCTCATCCTCTTCTTCCCAACACCAGCCTCCCTCTCTCCTGTGCCCTCTGGAACGCCCGCTCTGTCTGCAACAAACTCACTGCTGTTCATGACCTCTTTGTCACTAATTCCTTTAATCTACTTGTTCTCACCGAAACCTGGCTCCACGAATATGACACCCCTTCTCCTGCTTCCCTCTCCTAGGATGGCCTTCACTGGACTCACTCCCCTAGGCCTAATGGACGCAAGGGAGGTGGAGTGGGATTTCTCCTATCCCCCCAGAGCACCTTCCAGGTTATTCACCCTCCTCCCTCTTTTTCCCTCTCATAATTCGAAGCCCACTGTATACGTCTACTCTCTCCTACTTCCCTAAGAATTGCTGTGATCTACCGGCCCCCTGGACCTTTATCGACTTTCCTTGATGAGTTTTCTGCCTGGCTACCCTACTTTCTCTCTTCGGATATTCCCACAATCCTTCTCGGTGATTTCAACATCCCTGCTAATACAAACACTCCTGCTACTTCTAAACTTCTTAGTCTAACCTCTTCATTTGACCTGAAGCAATGGGTACAGGCTTCTACTCACTCTGATGGCAACACCCTTGACCTTGTATTCTCCTACCTATGCACTCCATGCAACTTCTCAAACAATCCTTTTCCTCTCTCCGACCACCACCTTATTAGTTTCTCTCTCCCCCTGTCTTCCACCACCTTTCCCTCCAATCGCCTAACCATCACCCGTAGAAACTTTCGCAACTTCAACTCCTCTCTCCTCTATTCTGCTACTGACCACATCTATGACAAAATCTCTTCCCTGTCCTGCCCCAACCAAGCCATGTCCATCTACAATAAATCTCTGTCCTCCACCCTGGACAAGCTCGCTCCCCTCACTACACGCAGAATCAGGCCTCGACCCCTACAACCCTGGAAAACAGATCACACTAAAATTCTCAAAAAACGTAGTCGCGCTCTTGAGCGTCTGTGGCACAAGACTAAGTCTCTCGAAGACTTCAACCAATACAAATCTGCCCTCCAAAAATACTATTCTTTCCTCCACACTGCCAAGCAAACCTATTTTACAACTCTTATTAACACCTTCTCATCCAATCCCCGTAAACTCTTCTCTACCTTCAACTCTCTACTTTGTCCTCCACCGCCTCCACCCACTGACTTACTCACTGCCCAGGAAATCGCTAATCACTTCAAAAACAAGATTGATACAATCCGTGATGAAATCTCCATTCTACATGTATCTCCCCCAGCTAAGACCCCATGTCAACAGGTACAACTGACACTCCCCCTATTCAAATCCACTACTACAGACGATGTTGCTAAACTCCTTTCTATCGCCCACCTAACCACCTGTCCCCTGGACCCTATTCCCTCGCAAATGCTACGGTCACCCTCTGACCCCATCCTACACTCTCTAACCCACATCTTCAATCTCTCCCTCACCTCTGGCATCTTCCCCGATGCTCTAAAACATGCACTGGTCACCCCCATACTCAAAAAGCCGTCCTTGGACCCTACCAATCTTAACAACCTACGCCCAATCTCCTTGCTCCCCTTTTCCTCTAAACTCCTTGAACGCCTGGTTTACAACCAACTGAGTGACCACCTCATTAAAAACAACCTTCTTGATCCCCTTCAATCTGGATTTCGCCCTCAACACTCCACAGAAACTGCTCTTTTAAAACTCACAAATGACCTACTAACTGCAAAAACCAACGGACACTATTCTGTACTCCTACTTCTGGATCTTTCAGCTGCCTTTGACACGGTTGACCACCCCCTCCTCCTCAAAAAACTTTACTCCCTCGGTCTCCGTGACTCTGCTCTTCAGTGGCTCTCATCCTACCTATCCCAACGCACCTTCAGTGTCACTTACAATTCTACTTCCTCCACTCCTCTTCCCTTCTCTGTCGGGGTCCCCCAAGGTTCTGTTCTTGGACCTATTTTATTTTCAATTTACACCTCTTCCCTGGGTCAGCTGATAGCCTCTCACAGCTTTCAATATCATTTCTATGCTGATGACACACAAATCTATCTCTCCACCCCTCAACTCACTCCATCAGTCTCCTCATGCATCACTAACTTACTAACCAACATATCTGTATGGATGTCACACCACTTCCTCAAACTCAACTTGTCCAAAACCGAGCTTATAATATTTCCTCCCCCACGCTCCTCTTCCCCTGACTTCTCTGTCAAGAGCAATGGCAAAACCATCCACCCGTCCCCACATGTCAGGGTGCTAGGTGTTATCCTAGATTCTGAACTCTCCTTTCAGCCCCACATCCAATCACTTTCCAAAGCCTGCCGCCTCACCCTCCGCAACATCTCTAAACTACGTCCCTTTCTAACCAATGAAACCACAAAGCTCCTGATTCACTCCCTGGTTATCTCTCGCCTTGACTACTGCAACTCACTCCTCATTGGCTTACCTTTAAACAGACTATCCCCCCTTCAGTCCATCATGAATGCTGCTGCCAGACTCATCCACCTTACAAACCGCTCAGTGTCTGCCACCCCTCTCTGCCAATCCCTCCATTGGCTACCACTCGCCCAACGAATTAAATTAAAAATACTAACAATAAGTTACAAAGCCATCCACAACTCTGCCCCCAGCTACATCACTAACCTAGTCTCAAAATACCAACCTAATCGCCATCTCCGTTCCTCCCAAGACCTCCTGCTCTCTAGCTCCCTCATCACCTCCTCCCATATCCGCCTCCAGGACTTCTCCCGAGCCTCGCCCATCCTCTGGAATTCCCTACCCCAATCTGTCAGACTGTCTCCAACTTTATCCACTTTTAGGCGATCCCTGAAAACTTTCCTCTTCGGAGAAGCCTATCCTGCCTCCATCTAACAACTGCACTATTTTCTCCATTAGCTCATCCCCCACAGCTATTACCCTTTTGTATAACTTGACCCTCCCTCCTAGATTGTAAGCTCTAACGAGCAGGGCCCTCTGATACCTCCTGTATTGAATTGTATTGTACTTGTACTGTCTGCCCTAATGTTGTAAAGCGCTGCGTAAACTGTCGGCGCTATATAAATCCTGTATAATAATAATAATAATAATTACTGTTCTGGAAATGTTATAGATAGGCAACACCTATCCTCATATTGATTAGTGGTTTCAAATCAATGATAGCTACTGCAGTAGGGAACAGCCACAAAAGATACATTCAGCATCTTTCCAAATAACTGTTCCGTTTTTTTGGCACAATTTAAGTTTTTTTATACAAATATAATAATAATATTAACCACTTCAGCTGCACTTCACTGCATTACTTTAACTGACAATTGAGCGGTCATGTGACACTACATATTTTTTGGTAAAAAAAATCCCAAAAATCGTATATTGGTTGGTTTGCACAAAAATTATAGCGTCTACAAACTATGGGATAGATTTATAGACTTTTACAATTTTTTTATTGTTTTTACTAGTAATGGTGGCAATCAGCGATTTTTAGCAGGACTGAGACATGGCAGCGGACAAACCTGACACTGGTCCCAAAAAGTGACACTTTTTGGGAACCAGTGACACCAATACAGTGATCAGTGCTAGAAAAAATGCACTGACACTGTATAAATGAAACTGTCATGGAAGGGCTTAATATCAGGGGTAATCAAAGGGTTAACTGTGTTCCCTGGGAGTGTTGTCTTACTGTGTGGAGAATGGACTGACTCGAGGAATAGAGACACACCTGTGCTCCTGATTATCAGGAATCACAGATGTCTCTCTTCCTGTCTGACAGAACGACGGTCTGCCTTGTTTACATAGGCAGACCACCGTTCTATCTCTCCAGAGAGCAATCGTGGGTGGCTGGCATCCATCGCGGCCACCGGACCCGCTGATTGGCTTTCACTGTGTCCAATCACAGAGGGAGTGCGGCTCCGGCGACGCACACGCATGCCCCAGAGCCGTGCATGAGAATCACATACAGGTACATTATTTTGCGCTTAAGGGCCGCCCTGCCATAGTAAATGTACGTGGGGCGGTCCTTAAGTGGTTAATAGTACACTTGCTTATGTAGGTATCACATTCATTTTACAGTTGTACTTTTATGGTAACAAGGGGCGTAACATAGGCAGGCTAATTCTAATCAGGACTCAAAAGGATGCAAACATGTAATGAAAACATTACTGGTGCCGTGTGCACAATGAGTGCAGTGTGCAATACATGGGCAAACATACAAAAATAGAATACAATCATTTACAGTTTTTACAATTTCATTAACATTACTGAGAAAGTCTCGCCCTTCAGAACATTGAAATGTTTTTAATCCTCAAGGTTTGGTTCTTTCTGCCACACTTTTTCTTTTTTTTTTTTCTTACTGCCATGATAAAGGAATGGTGCCAACTAAACAAAAAATCTGGAAAGGCTTTCCCACACATTTATCTTCTCCCTAAGCCAGACTATTGAATACAGGTCCTCATCGATTAACTGGGTCAGACAACAATTCATAAGCAAGGAAATTGACCCTCATGCACTTTTTACTGCAGCCTCCTTTCAGCAACAGGTGAAACCAACCGGGACTCAGGGAAGACCTGTGGGAACCAGAAAATATAAATAACAGCTCAGGCTGGTTACAGCTTAGCATTAACACACAATAAATTTAGCTAGGGATACATGGGCTTAGGGTAGGGTCCCTACCCGTATCTTGCAATATATGTATATCTATTAATAGTTTGCCCACTGAGTACATCTTCTTTTTCTTCTCACTGATATGCTATGTAAGCAGGTGACAAGACCTCTATGCATTTATAAATTACTGTGCCTCTGTGTCCATAAAGGGTGCATAGAGAAGCAAAAGGCAGGCAAAAGAGAACAATGTCAAGGGAGGACATGGATAGGTGTGTGGTCAGCCATGGAAGCAGAGGTACAGCATGAGGTACCTGGAAAAAGCTGCTATTCAGTAGGTATTGGAGGTGCACTCTGAAAAGCCAAGTACCCGAATAATGGGAAAGTGAGCATGTACAATATGGACTATGTTCACTTGCGCAACCCACACAGTTGGTGATCCTTCCTCAGTTTCATGCCTCACTAACATAATTAAATTACTACTTCTTGCATTGCATGGGTAATGGGGCAGTTAAGGACAAAGTGCAATCAATGAAAAAGTGTTATATTTTTACATGAATTTGCTTGCACTAGTTGTACTCAGTTTAGTAAACATCCTCCTTTTTGGTCTTGTTACTCCAATGCACTTTTCACTTATTTGCTCTAAAGATCGTAGATGTAGCGGTTCGCCTAGTCTGTGGTTTTAGTAATGAGGCGTGAGAACGGCTGTGGGTATTCATGGGAGACTGTACGAGCCACATTCTTCTCAGAGTTGCTGTCTCTCTATATTTCCAAACAAACTTCATGACCTTAATTTGTGGCAGGAAATTATTAAGTTGGGGTCAATAAGGGTTACTTCCAAGGGTATATTCTTAAGATTTTAAATATAACTGGATGTGTTCAGAATGTTTGTTCCCAGAACCAAGTACAGACTTTTCAACATCCACAGCATACAATAACGTGGCAGTTAATATGGAGCCATGGACATATTTTTATTATGCTCTTCTTTTGAAAGACACATTTAAACTGGCTGCAAAAAGCTGAAAATTCAGGTTATCTTTTAGATTATAAATCTAGTCCTGTATAACTTAAAATGAAGATCATGTAATTTCCTTTGTCTCCTCTGACTTCAAGTGACTCTCAAGGAATTCCACACCCAGGACATTCATAAATATGCATAAGATCATAGCGCAGGATGATAGGGATGTGGAGAAGCTAAAGTTCATCCACCCAAAAAAATCAGCTGGGGGAAGACAGAGCAGTAGGGGGTAGGAAGGAGGAGTACAGGGTAGGTAGGTAGGATTGGGGAAACAAGAAGCTCATTCTGCCAATGCATAGTTTAGGTAATATTAATAAGAACCCTGTTCTGTGTCGCATCTTGGTAGCACTTTGTTCTGGCACCATATACAGTATCTCACAAAAGTGAGTACACCCCTCATATTTTTGTAAATATTTTATTAGATCTTTTCATGTGACAACACTGAAGAAATTACACTTTGCTACAATGTAAAGTAGTTAGTGTACATCTTGTATAACAGTGTACATTTGCTGTCCCCTCAAAATAACTCAACACACAGCCATTAATATCTAAACCACTGGAGTACACCCCTAACTGAAAATGTCCAAATTGGGCCCAAAGTGTCAATATTTTGTGTGGCCACCATTATTTTCCAGCACTGCCTTAACCCTCTTGGGCATGGAGTTCACCAGAGCTTCACAGGTTGCCACTGAAGTCCTCTTCCACTCCTCCATGACGACATCACGGAGCTGGTGGTTGTTAGAGACCTTGCGCTCCTCCACCTTCCATTTGAGGATGCCCCACAGATGCTCAATAGGGTTTAAGTCTGGAGACATGCTTAGCCAGTCCATCACCTTTACCTTAGGCTTCTTGAGCAAAGCAGTGGTCATCTTGGAGGTGTGTTTGTGGTTGTTATCATGTTGGAATACAGCCCTGCAGCCCAGTCTCCAAAGGGAGGGTATCAGTTCAGTATGTCACAGTATGTCACAGTACATGTTGGCATTCATGGTTCCCTCAATAAACTGTAGCTCCCCAGTGCCTGCAGTACTCATGCAGCCCCAGGCCATGACACTACCACCACCATTTTTGACTGTAACTCCAGCCTCGCTGTGGTGACACTTTAATCTTTTAAATAGAGGCTTCTCAAAATTTCCCCTTTAGGCCCATCCTGGCCCAACCAGATTACAGCCCCACACTAGGGCCTATACTCTTCACTGATAACTGTCCCTTTGTCACTGCACACAGATTTGTGATCAAAATAACTCCCCCCTTCCCAAAGAAATAATGACAGCCCAGGCTGGGAATGCAGGCTTAAATGTATAAATACTTTGCTTACAAACCTTTAGTAACAATAGCATACAAAAACAGCACCTACGTCTGTGGTCACAAAACCTGATTCATGAAATTTGACATAAGCACAGATATATGTAGTGTTTACTCATCTCTCTCCAAAGCCCTAAGTCCCATTTCTTTCTGCTGTTTCATCCCTCTGTTATCAGTATGATAACTTCTGACAAGTTCTCTGAGATGAGAGATAAAAACAGCTGAAAATTTGTGTCGGGTGGGTGCTATAAAAAGATTGGCAGAGAGCTTGTCTTGTCACAGCACAGCTCTGAAAGTATCTCCGTTCCTCTGCCTATGTGGAGGGGAGTATGTGCCTTTCCTCTAATCAGCTGTTACACAGTGTATGCCAAGAATCAACTCCTACTGCTGAATAAGGAAGTAAAAATTCTAACACGGTGTTAGAATTCTAAAGAATATAGCAAACTGAAGACAGCAGATATGCATGTAAAATTTATGTAGGGAGATTTGTTTCATCTCTGCGTATCATCTGATGCTGTTCACTTCACTGGGTATAGGAGAGGGTTTACATCCAATTTAACGTTCCAAAAAAACTACATTTTAATGGAGAGACCCATATCCACAGTTTCCCATGGTTCAGATAGCATAGATTTTTAACTAAGGGTTACCGTCCAGGTCCCTTCCCTTCTCCATTACGGAATAATCCCAGAAGAGGTCCTGCACCCCAGCACCATGTGCACTCACTTGTTGCGTGCACAACTCCTATAAGGAAAAGAGATGCATCTAATACTTTGCTAAATACCAGGCAAAATTCCATACAGTATTTACTCTGCTTCTAAAATATGAGGAACAGATAAAGGTCGCCAAGCAACCTTGAGGCTGTAGTTTTAAATTAAGGAACCTTACATCCCACTACAATACCACAGTTCAGCGATCTGGAAGTATGGCACCCTGTGACCTGAGGAGGGAAAAAAGTTAATAAACTATAACATCAGTTCCTCTTTAACTACTTCCCTACTGAACTAATGTTGACCTTTCTCTCCTACATGTAATAATCATTCTTTTTTTGCTAGAAAATTACTTAGAACCCCCAAACATTATATATATTTTCTAGCAGAGGCCCTAGAGAATAAAATGGTGAGATTTGCAATTTTTTATGTCACACAGTATTTGCGCAGCTGTTTTTGCAAGGCAAATTTTCTGGAGAAAAATACACTTTAATGAATTTTAGTTCACACAAACACAATATAATACCTTTTTTTTTTTTTTTTGGTAAGGTATAAAAGATGATGTTACGCCAAGTAAATAGATACCTAACATGTCTTGCTCTTAAATTGGTAGGCCCGTAAAACAGCGCCAAACTATGGCACCTTAAAATCTCCAAGGTGACGCTTTAAAAGCCTTTACAGGTTACCGGTTTAGAGTTATACAGGAGGTCTGGCACTAGAATTATTGCTCTCTGTCTGTTTGCAGAGATACCTCACATGTGTGGTGCAAACACCATTTACATATGCGTGCAGGACTTACATATGCGTTCGCCTTTGCACGCAAGCATGGGGGAGCAGGGGCACTGTAAATTTAATTATGTATCCTATTTAAAAAAACTTTTACACTGTCTCTTTATTTTTTTAAAATCAATGTTATTGCTATAACAAAGGATAGACAACATCCCTTGTGATAAAATGGGTCGTCACAGGTCCTCTTTATTGAGACATCTGGGTTTTTTTAGACCCCAGATTTCCCCCCTGCTCTTAAAAGAATCCAGTCAAACCAAGATTGGTTTGATCAGATGCTTTCACAAGCCAGTAATGGCTTGTTTATAACCAGAAGTGACAAAATACTCACTACTTCCAGTTTCCTAGACCATAGAAATGATCAGGGACGTTGTGGTCCTTGATCATCCCTAAAGTAAGCCAGTGGAACCCCCGGCTTCAGTCCCTGGTTCTCCGGTAATATGGGAGAGCCTGGAAAGGCGACGGAAGGCAACGGGGAGGGGGTATGTAAAAGCAATCCAGCGTCTATTTAGCTGCATTACATAAAAAAGATACTGGGATGATGCCTGTAGCTGCAGGCATCATCCCAGTATCACCAAGATGTCATATAACGTCCTACGGGTGGGAAGTGGTTAACAGCTTTCCTGAAGCTAAAATCAAACCCGAAATCAAAATGTATATATACAGTTAGGTCCATATATATTTGGACACAGGTACAATTTTAGATTTTTTCAGGTATTTACCAAAACATATTCAAGCTATAGTTATATAATGGATATGGGCTGAAAGTGCACACTATCGGGTTTAATTTGAGGGTATGTACATACAAATTGGAGGGAAGGTTGCTCTTAAGAATAGCCATCCCCCATTTTCAAAGGACCAAAAGTACCGTATTTATCAGCATATAGTGCGCACCTTTTCCCCTGAAAATTGGGGGAAAATCGTGGGTGCGTGTTATACTCCGACAGCGTACCTCGGAGGGAAAGGAGGGGAACGAGTACCTCCGGAAATAACCGAGCCGTCATCTCCTCTCCACTCGGCTCTCACTCGGCTCTAACTTGGCTTGCGCGTCACACACACAGTCCCGTCTCCGCCATCGGCTTTGGACCAGTGTTCTGTCTATCACAGGAGCTGGTCCAATGCCAATGGTGGAGGCGAGACTGTGTATGTGTCTGCCGACTGAGAACCGAGGAAACAGATGATGGCTCGGTGATTTCATGTGAGATATGGTAAGCTGCATTGAGGGGGCAGATGGGCGCAGAACAGGCTGCAGATGTGCACAGAACAGGCTGCAGATGGGCACACAAAAAAGTTTTTTTTCCTGAAACTTCCCTCTTAAATTGGGGTGCGTGTTATACGCCAATAAATACAGTAATTGGACAATTGAATCAAAAGCTGTGTAATGGCCAGGTGTGGGCTACTCCTTTGTTATTTCTTCAACAATTAAGCAGATAAAAGGTCTGGAGTTGATTCTAAGTGTGGTATTTGAATTTGGAGTCTGTTGCTGTGAACCTACATCATATGTTCAAAGGAGCTGTCCATGCAAGTGAAACAGGTCATTGTAAGGTTTCAAAAACAAATCCATCAGAGAGATAGCAATAACATTATGAGTGGCCAAATCAACAGTTTGGTACATTCTGAGGAAAGAAGAACGCACTGGTGAGCTCAGCAACATAAAAAGGCCTGGACGTTCGCAGAAGGCGACAGTGGTGGATGATCACAGGATCCTCTCTATGGTAAACAAAAACCCATTCACAACATCCAGATGAGTGAAGGACACTCTTCAGGAGGTTGACGTATCAATGCAGCAAAGTTGATTGGACGGCGCTTCACAGTACAGATAGACAATGATCCAAAACACACTGCAAAAGCAACCCAGGAGCTTTTGAAGAAAAAGAAGTGGAATATTCTGCAATGGCTGAGTCAATCACCTGATCTCAACCCAATTGAGCATGCATTTCACTTGCTGAAGGCAAAACCAAAAGGCAGAAAGACCCACAAACAAAGAACAACTGAAGACAGCTGCAGGTAGAGCCTGGCAAAGTATTAAAAAGGAGGAATCCCAGTCTTTGGTAATGTCCATGGCTTCCAGGCTTCAGGCAGTCATTGCCAGTAAAGGATTCTCAACAAAATATTAAAAATTACCATTTTATTTATGATTATTTTTTTTTGTCCAGTTACATTTGAGCCATTGGAAATGGGGGGACTGTGTATAAAAATGGTTGCAGTTCCTAAAATTTGTACTTGATATTTATGTGCAACCCCTTGAATTAAAGCTGAAAGTCTGCACTTCAAATTCATTGTTTCATTTGAATTTTATTCTGGTGGCATACAGAGCCAAAAAGTATGAAACTTGTGCCTGTGTCTAAATATATATAGACCTAACTGTATATATATATATATATATATATATATATATATATAATTATAGTTTATAAATATATTGTAGCTTGCCAGTGGATGATAGTGGATGCGATGGCTGCATTGTGTATGGAAGTGGTTTTATAATTATCAATCAGCTGCTGGACCTGCAGAGCTCTAATGAGGAAAGTGGCAGGGTCTGAATCCTTTTAGACGTGATTTCCCTTTGGGAGTATCTCACCAAAAATGACATTTTTGTTGCAAGGGATGCTCAAAATCTAACTTAGTGCAGATTTCTGGTAAAATCAGTAAGCTAATCACACAAGCAGGAAATTACATTTCTGGGTGGAGTTCTGTACACCATTTGTGTACAGAATGCTCAGGTAGCCATATTTCATTGCATTTTGCATAAAATGACAGGGCTGCAGATTAAAAAGGAAAGGAATTTTTAAAAACATTCAATCACAATACGAATTGTGTCACAATTGTATATACTATTTTATTTTTTTTTCCCCATGAAAGTGGTCCTACCCTTTAAGTCAAGCAAACCTGATGTTATTGTGAAATCAGATTTTGGTAGGTACATATCTTTTTTCTTTTAATGGACTAAACTGAATAAACAAGTCAGAACATGCTGATTATTACCCAAAATTATGTCCTTAAGAGTAGAACATTTATGTTTGGAGACATTTGTACGACAGTTTTTTGCAGAGGTGCCTGCGAACCTATTTTGTACAATCAGAGCATTTTTGACTGCCATTTGTACTTTAATATATCATTAAAGGAAAGCAAGCTGTTCCTTTTAAACATTCTTAGTTTAGCTGTGTGCCAAATATAATAGTGGGTGATATTCTCTGAAATTATTCTTTAGTGAAAACAAACTAGATTCTGTTTCAGGCTTAAACTAGTAATAAACCTAACAAGAAAATTGTAATATATTGCAGCTTTCCAGTCCCTAAATGTGATAGTTGCATTTGTTTGGGGTTTTTTGGATTTTTTTTCCATTATTGTCACTTGGTGATCTGTCTAAAGCTGCGTACACACGATTGGATTTTCCGACGGGAATTGCGTGATGACAGGCTGTTGGCGGAAAATTCGACCGTTTGTATGCTCCATCGGACAATTGTTGTCGGATTCTGCGGACAAATGTTGGATGGCAGGCTTTAAAATTTTCCGCGGACAAATGTCTGTTGTCGGATTTTCCGAGCGTGTGTACACAAATCCGTCGGACAAAAGTCTAAAGTACAAACACTCATGCCTGGAAGCAAGGACGAGCCAGAAGCGGTTGGTCTTGTAAACTAGCGTTCATAATTAGTGGGACTGCTTCGATTTTATTTATTTTTAATTTTATTATTTATTCTTTAATTTTATTCCGTACGTTTTTTGGCTCTGCGTAACTTCTGCATACTTTCAGCTATTAAAACCATTCAACTATTAAAATGTTCGTCTCTTTCGGCTGATGATGGGACTTTTTCAACTTTTTTTCTACCATTTATACTTTTTAAAATATTAAGCTTTTTATCACTTTTTTTTAACATTGAAGTCAATGGGAGCATGCTTCAGATCCTTAAAATCTTCTTCCGCTCCCAAAAGTTTCAGCTCCTTCATACTTTCACCTACAGACGCCAAACAAACGTTAAAATGTTCACAAAATATTCAGCTGTCTGGCTATATCTTTTCAGTTTGATATCTTTTACAGTTTTTGTGAAAAAGCTTTTTGTTTAGAGGTAATTTCAGGAAATTTTAGCCATTAATCAGAGTGTACTGTGTTGCTTTTGTTGCCATGGTTACCAAAGCTTCTGTTATACACAGGGGGGGAGGTGGCTGGAGCATCTCAGCTCTGATTACAGAGCCCGGGGGAGGGGACAGACACACCATGTACTGATTTATAATAGAGGAATATGATGGGGCAGTTTTGATGGGGTAATTCTGATGGGGCAGTTTTGATGGTGGCAATATGATGGGGCAGTTTTGATGGGGCAATTCTGATGGGGCAGTTTTGATGGGGCAATTCTGATGGGGCAGTTTTGATGGGGGCAGTTTTGATGGTGGCAAAATGATGGGGCAGTTTTGATGGGGCAATTCTGATGGGGCAGTTTTGATGGTGGCAATATGATGGGGCAGTTTTGATGGGGCAATTCTGATGGGGCAGTTTTGATGGTGGCAATATGATGGGGCAGTTTTGATGGGGACAATTTTAATGGAGCAGTTTTAAAGATGGCAATATGATGGGGCAGTTTTGATGGGGGTTGTTTTGATGGTGGCAATATGATGGGGCAGTTTTGATGGGGCAATTCTGATGGGGTAGTTTTGATGGTGGCAATATGATGGGGCAGTTTTGATGGCAATATGATGGGGGCAGTTTTGCTGGGGGCCGTTTTAGCAATTCAGCTATTCAGCATTCCCACGCATTTTCCCCAGGAAATGCATTTTCTAGTGGAGAATTAACATTTGTAACGTGGCAAATCATGAAATCTCGAAATGCAGTACACATTCTCTTCTTCTTTAATGGGATAATAATGAAGCTGCTTTGCTGGTGATACTGATGGAGTTATTGCAAACTCATTTTCAAGGGCTTTTTTTCTAGTGATATCAAGAAAAAGCCTTATGCATGTGTCCTGCTTCTTAATATAGGGGGGTCACCAATGACAAGAGTTGGTGAAAGCAGGGGTCCGTCATCCAGAGATAATTCCGAAAATCATCTGGATTATTCTCCTGGAGCTCCTGCAGCAAAGGCATATGACATAATTGGTCATGATTAATAAAGCAACCAATTTTTGGTCCAAGAAATCCTCCTCCTCCTGTTCCTGGACTGGATTTGGGTCAATGCAATAACTCCAAGGCCAATAATAAATAGCACGTTTTCTCCTCCGATTCCGCAACATGGCTGGTTGACGAATGGCCATTCAAAACAAACGGAAAAGTGCGAAATCAAAAGTGCGAAATCAAAAGCGCGAAATCAAAAGCGTGAATCAACACTCACCAAAATTCTACTAACACGAAATTAGCAGAAGGAGCACAAAGGGTGGCGCCTGGCAATTGAACTTCCTCTTTTTCGTCTCGTAGTACGTCTAGTACGTCACTATGTTCGTGTTTGTTGGCCGACAATTGTGTTTGTATGCAAGACAAAATCCAGGCACACGCCTTACAATAAAAAACAGAGGTATTGTCTATGGAAAATCCGATCTTGTGTACGAGGCTTTAGGGTGTTTCCACTCTGGATGAAGAGCACAGAAATACCTTTGGACAACAGCATTGTCAGTCCGGAGGGAGGTGAGTGTTAAGGCCCATACACACAATCGGACTTTTTGACAACAAACATGCAAATTAGCTGTTTTGGAGCAACATCCGACCGTGTGTACGCTCCATCGGACAAACTTTTTCTGTTTCCATTGGACTTTTGGTGGCTTGGCAAATGCACAAACTTTCCGGCAACAAAAGTCCGATGGAGCAAAGTTCGATCGTGTGTACACAAAACCATCTGACTTTTGTACAAATTACAGTACGCAGCCGCGAGAATCTGGTTCTCGGCGACAGGGTACTGTACATCTCGTGCTGGCTGCAATAGGAAAAACACATTTTCCCACTGCGGCGGGCGCAAAAGGGAATTCCCCTCTGGGGGAATACCAGGCCCTTCGGTCTGGTATGGATTTTAAGGGGAACCCCCTACGCCGAAAAAACGGCATGGGGGGCCCCCCAAAATCCATACCAGACCCTTATCCGAGCACGCAGCCCGGCCGGTCAGGAAAGGGGGTGGGGATGAGTGAGCGCCCCCCCTCCTGAACCGTACCAAGCCGCATGCCCTCAACATCGGGGCTGGGTGCTTTGGGGGAGGCCTGCCCCCCCCAAAGCACCTTGTCCCCATGTTGATGAGGACAAGGGCCTCTTCCCGACAACCCCAGCCGTTGTTTGTTGGGGTCTGCGGGCAAGGGGCTTATTGGAATCCGGGAGCCCCCTTTAATAAGGGGGCCCCCAGATCCTGGCCCCACACCCTATGTGAATGAGTATGGGGTACATCGTACCCCTACCCATTCACCTAGGGAAAAAAGTGTCAATAAAAAAAACATACTGTACAGGTTTTTAAAGTAATTTATTAGGCAGCTCCGGGGTCTTCTTCCGACTTTGGGGGTCTTCTTCCGACTTCGGGGGTCTCTGCGGCGTCTTCTCCCAGTGCCCGGTTCTTCTCCGCTCTCTCTGGCCTCTTCTCCTGGTGTCCGGTACTTCTGCCGGCTCCTCCACTATATTCTGCCGCTCTTTTGCTAGCGGTGGCCCGGTCTTCTGCGTTGTCTTCTTTCCTCTTCTTTTCTTCCGATGTTGACACGACGCTCTCCCCCGCTGTAATGCTGTCTGAGCGCTCCGCAATTACTTATATAGGCGGTGACCCTGCCCCCTTATGATGTCACAGTCCCCGGGGCATGCTGGGACTGTGACGTCATAAGGGGGCGTGGTCATATGAGGCCGGAGAGCGGGAGAAGAACCGGACACTGGGAGAAGAGGCCGGAGAGAGCGGCGAAGTCGGAAGAGGACCCCCGGAGCTGTCTAATTAATTACTATAAAAAACTGTGTAGTGTGTTTTTTTTTATTGACACTTTTTTCCCTAGGTGAATGGGTAGGGGTACGATGTACCCCATACTCATTCACATAGGGTGGGGGACCGGGATCTGGGGGCCCCCTTATTAAAGGGGGCTCCCGGATTCCAATAAGCCCCTCGCCCGCAGACCCCGACAACCAACAGCCAGGGTGGTTGGGAAGAGGCCCTTGTCCTCATCAACATGGGGACAAGGTGCTTTGGGTGGGGGGCGCAGGGCGCCCCCCTTCCCAAAGCACCCACCCCCCATGTTGAGGGCATGCGGCCTGGTACGGTTCAGGAGGTGGGGCGCCTGCTCGTCGCCATCCCCTTTCCTGACCGTCCGGGCTGCATGCTCGGATAAGGGTCTGGTATGGATCCTGGGGGGAGCCCCACGCCGTTTTTTATTTAAAATTTGGCGTGGAGTTCCCCCTCAAGATTCATACCAAACACAGTGCCTGGCATTGGCGGGGATGCAAGTCGGATCACCGCACCAGTGTGAACCTGGCTCGCAAGGTGTCAATCTCACCGATAAAAGTGGCGAGATTGACACAAAGAGTGGTGGTAAAGAGCTAAAAAAAACACGTGATTTGGTGAAAGTTGGCTGAAAAAGTTCTGCCGTGTGTATGCAATACAAACTTATAGCCAACGCCCTTTGTACAAAAATTCAAGTGAAAGTTTGTACAAAGTCCTATCATGTGTATGAGGCTTTTGATGCACTAGCAGATATACTGTAGATGGACATGACTAACAAATTAAAGCTGAACTTCAGTTATCACGTTTAAAGCAGTTACAGCAAACAGTTTTCTTTTGGGATAAAGGTTTTACATAAATATACCATTACCATCATAAGCACCCTTGTCAGTGTTAAAGGATTTGTCTCAACCTTCTAACCACCAATTTTGCTGGACGGCTTGGTCTGATAAGAAAGTTGAAAAATAATCGACTTACTGGCTGGATCACCAGGTAAAAATAAATAGAAATGTCTAAAAAGGAAAATGAATGCAGCCACCACGTCTATGACTTGGTAAGCTGCAATACATTACAATGTTGTTTTTGGGTTTAGTTCCACTTTAACATTTACCATGTCCAAACTACAAAAAAAGACAAAAATAAAAGACTGTAGATGTAGAAACCAACATTTTTTTTGGGTGGGATGATCTGTATTCCTCTATTATCTTGTTTATTAAAATGTATATTGTGGTATTTTGTATTTGTGTTAACAAAAAAACAAAAACCATTTGCAGAAAATATCCAAAAAGCAATGTTTATTTAAACCTTTTTTTGTCACTGCTTCAAATTCCTAGTGATAAGAATGTCACGTGTGAAATGACAGGGGAGATGCCACGTGCTGCTACTAATTCATGCTAAATCTGTAGGACATTTAATTTTGCATGTTTCAGATGTTTATGAAAGTTCTAAGGTTTCCGTAAATCTAAGTCATGGTATATCTAGTAGTATTAGGTCACATTCAACTAACCTTGTTTTGTAGCATTGAAGATGTTTTGTAGCTTACCAAGCCCATCTGGGTACCATCTGGGTTCCCGAGGGGTGCTGCAAACACATGATCCTGTTGGACCTAGATCAGCTATTGGGAACTGTGTAATTGGGGGCTCTTTGAAAGGGAGGAGACTGTGTGACTGGGGGCTCTTTGAAAGGAGAGTATTTGGTGGGCTCTGTGGTGATGGGGGGACTCTGATGTGATGGGGAGGTGCTGATGTGATGGTGGGACTCATGTATAGGAACCTTTGATGTATTGGGGTACTTCTGATTTGATAAAGGGCTCCCATGTATGGGAGGCTCTAATATGATGGGGGTTCCACTGACATGATGGGATATCTCTGATGTGATGAGAGGCCTTTGATATGATAAGGGGATCTGATGTGGTTAAGGGACCTCTAAAATTAAGTTAATATCATCAAAACTGTTGTGTGCGTTATCCCAGGCTCCGGTTTCCCATTTATAAGTAGCATCTACAGTTTTTTTTATTTTAGGCTGGGGTACATCAAGTTTATACCTACTTTTAAAGGGTGCCACAACAAAAAAAAGGTTGAGAAACACTGTCCAAAACTGTTGGGAAGATCCTCCAGCATTTTATATTCACAACTTAGGACACCTTAATCCAATCACCATGGAAGGTGTAAATGTTAACTGTCCAAGAACATTAGGGAAGGTGTGAAAGTTTTGGTGCCATCCTTTCTATGTTACATAACACCATTGCTGGTTGCCAGGAAGAATGCATAAATGTTAGTTCTTCGATTTACATGTAGTAATGTTAAAATGGCCTTATACTGTATGTGGAAGAAAGATGGTGTCAAAGGTCCCCACTCTTGTTCAGGGATGGTTGTTTAATTTTGATGTAGATGGCCTTCTTCATGTATCTTGCAAACCGGTTGCCCTCTCTGTCCAAAATGTGTTCCTTACTGTCCCCCTTTTTCTTTAAGGTGTGGGAAGACTGCTGAGTTTTGGCCAATAGAATTTGCCCTTCTATTTGGGGTTATTCGTTTGTTGAGAAGTTGAGAAGTATGAGGACAGTTGGGAAGTATGGATTTGTATTAGAAGGGGAGAGGATCTGTGTTTATGGGGGAGAGGAATTGGGTAGTAGGATTTGTGACAGAACTGGGAAGAGTACTTATGCTGGCATGGGGGAAAGAGGATTTGTGCTGGGGAGGAGGGGGGAGAACCTGGCAGTACCTAAATACAGGTGGAACACAGTGACAGAACTACCAGGGTCACAAAGGTTGCACATGTTACTGGACCCTGGTGCTCTACCACTGTGGGTGGCCCCAGGACGGCAGTACGGGACGCTGTGGGACTGTAATAAACGGCTGGGACTGTAATAAAGGGATGGGAGTAAAGGGCCCCCGGGACCAGAGGTCAGAGGGGCCCTTTACAGTTTATTGCACCGGGGCCCTGAAGGTTGTAGTTACACCTCTGTGTCAAAGTAAATACATTGGGGTTGACTTACTAAAGGCAAATCCACTTTGCACTACAAGTGCACTTGGAAGTGCAGTCGCTGTAGATCTGAGGGGAAGATCTGAAATGAGGGGAAGCTCTGCTGATTTTATCATCCAATCGTGTGCAAGCTAAAATGCTGTTTTTTATTTTCCTTTTATTTTCTATTGGATTGAGGTCTGGGATTTTGACTAGGCCATTCCAACACATTTACATGCTTCCCCTTAAACCACTCAAGTGTTGCTTTAGCAGTGTGTTTGGGGTCATTGTCCTGCTGGAAAGTGAACCTCTGTCCTAGCCTCAAAACACACACAGAATGGTGCAGGTTTTGCTCAAGAATATCCCTGTATTTAGCATCATCCATCTTTCCCTCAACTCTGACCAGTTTCCCAGTCCCGACTGCTGAAAAACATCCCCACAGCATAATGCTGCCACCACCATGTTTCACTGTGGGGATGGTGTTCTTTGGGTGATGTGATGTGTTGCGTTTGCACCAGACATAGCGTTTTCTTTGATGGCCAAAAAATGGCCAAAGTTCAATTTTAGACCAGAGCACCTTCCTCCATACATTTTGGGAGTCTCCCACATGCCTTTTCACAAACTCAAAATGTGCCTTTTTTTTTTGCTGAAAGTAATTGCTTTCTTCTGGCTACTCTGCCACAAAGCCCAACTCTATGGAGCGTACGGCTTATTATCGTCCTATGTACAGATACTCCAATCTCTAAAGTGGAACTATGCAGCTCCTACAGGGTTACCTTAGGTCTCTGTGCTGCCTCTCTAAATAATGCCCTCCTTGCCCGGTCTGTGAGTTTTGGTGTGCGGCCGTCTCTTGGCAGGTTTGCTGTTGTGCCATGTTCTTTCCACTTGGTTATGATAGATTTGATGGTGCTCCTAGGGATCATCAAAGATTTGGATATTTTTTTATAACCTAACCCTGACTTGTACTTCTCAACAACATTGTCCCTTACTTGTTTGGACAGTTCCTTGGCCTTCATGGCAGTGTTTGGTTAGTGGTGCCTCTTGCTTGGTTAGTTGCAGCCTCTGGGGCCTTTCAAAAAAGGTGTGTATATGTAATGACAGATCATGTGACACTTAGATTACACACAGGTGGACATCATTTCACTAATTATGTGACTTCTGAATGTAATTGGTTGCACCAGAGCTTTTTATGGGCTTTATAACAAAGGGGGTGAATACATACGCACATGCCAATTATCTGTTTTTTATTTCTGAAAAAAAGTTTTATGTATATATTTTTCTAATTTTATTTCACCAACTTAGTCTATTGTGTTCTGATCCATCACATATAATTCAGATTAAAAAAAACATTGAACTAAAGGCTGTAATGCAACAAAATAGGTAAAAAGCCAAGGGGGTGAATACTTTTGCAAGGCACTGTATATAAATCCTGTAAAATAACAATAATGATAATAATAATAAAACCCTATCAGTTTTATATTTGCCATCTGTGTCCCACTGGGGAGATTTCTCCTTACTTCCCATAGCCAAAAGAGGAAGTAAGATGAAATCCCACCAAAGTGAGGGAATCCCTGGTTGTCACCAGGATCACCAGAACTAGAGTCCCCAACTGGAAGTGTAGCACCCTTTACCAATAAGTAGGTGCTAGTATGGGATTTTTTTTACTAGGGAGACTGTCAGCACAGGTAAATTTAGGCAGGCCTATGCTTTAAGCTAAGCCTGTTTGTTTTGATCTGGGGGCAGGGAGTGCTTAGAGTAGCAGTGGGTGTGACCACCTGTGCTCTAGTTCTGAGGTGCCTCCCCTGCTTCCAGGGAGAATGTTCTGGAAGAGGGGCAGGGCCTAGAACTGGCAGGCAGCTCATGTGGGAGCCCTGACCAATCCCCAGCTGGTATTTGCAGGGGGCGGGCCTCCTATATAAGCTGAGATAACATGCCACTGGGGGGGTGTTGTTGGCAGGGTGAAGTGGAGAATGGAGTACTAGACAGCAGCAGGAGCTCACCCCAATCTGGGGGGGGGTGCCCTGATCGCAGGAGGAGGCCCGGGGAGAACTGTGAGGGAACTTCGCCTTTACACGGTCATTGGCAATGTCCTCATCATTACACGGTCATGGATGAGGAACTCCTGGAGCAGAGGGGTAGGTGAAGCTGTCGAAACGTACGGTCCGGTTAACTTCTCCATCAAGGACTTGGGGCAGAGGAAGGTCGATGAGTGTACCACAGTGAAGGGCTGCATGTGCCAGGAAGTCTTTGAGGGAACTTCACTTTTACACGGTCATTAGTGAAGTCCTCATCATTACACGGTCATTGATGAGGAGTCCTGGATCAGTCCTGTGGGGAGTAGTCTCAAATTGATGTGGCCTGTTGGCACAGGATTTGCAAGCTGGGCTGGCTGGGAACAGTAGTCCATTGTTCAGAACAGGCTTTTAAACTACTAGGCCTCCGGGGGGGGGTACTGCAGGCCTCTGGCCTAGTAGCAGCAAGCAACCAGAGCCAGCAGGAGAAGCTATTCAGAGTGGGTTCTTTTGCTTACAGAAGAATATGTGACAGCAAATGAATGTGCTACAGTATAAGTTTGTGCAGGAGGAGAGGATTTTCTGGGAACTTCACCCTTAGGCCCCTTTCACACCATCGGACCGTTCAGGTCCGCCTGTCAGTTTTGACGGCGGACCTGAACGGGCGCTCAATGTTAGCCTATGGAGCGACGGATGTCAGCGGAGACATGTCCGCTGACATCCGACCCGGTCCGATCCGCTAAAAGCAGACGGATGGCCCTACATCCAGGTCCGTCGCTGGCGGATTGGGTGAGATCTGATGAAAACGGACATGCTGTCCGTTTTCATCCGATCCCTCCATAGGCGGCAGCGGCGCTCGACAAGCCCTTCCCCGCTCATTGAGCAGAGAGGGACCTGTCATCCGCCGGCTCAGCGGAGATCAACGGAGAGATCTCCCGCTGAGCCGGCGAACCGAGGCGGACTCCGTGGAAGCCTCGTGTGAAAGGGGCCTTACATGGTCTTGAGTGAAGTCCTTATTCTTTACACGGTAACTAATGAGGAATTCCTGGGAGCAATAGTCTGCAGGAGTTACACAGGGGAGGAGCAATATTCTGCATGGTGATGCAGGAAGAGGACTGTAGCTGTTAAACATGCGCATCTTTCCTTCAGGCTCAAACTATGTGCTAAACTATACAATCTTTAAATATGATTGCAAAGTGATCTGTTCTATGGGCATCCCATATACCACTTTCCCCAAACAAGTTGAACCCCCCCAATAAACAAAAACAAAACAAAGCAAATGACTGATCATTGTCTCTGAAGTGATATATGGGAGTCTGGCAGCGGGGTGATATGGTGGATGTTTGTTACTAGTGGCAACTACACCGCTACAGAAGATTTCCCCTCTATTACTGTTCTGGGGGACAAGGTCAAATTTGAGATTTTCTTTTGCTTTCACTTTTAATGATCATAGTAAACAGAACAAATAGAGAGGGTGAATCTCCATAACGGTGACTCAGACAACAATATAAACGTGCTAGATATTTGAGTCCCTCTCAAGTATATTCAAAACTAAAAAAAAAAGTTTGCTTTTAGTTACAATTTAAGCTCACACTAACAGCAAGTTAAAAGGGCAACAACCCCAATCATGTGGTCATACTTTATGTTCCTTTACCTCGTGGTCATATTTTATGGCTCTTCGGAGTCTCCACAAAGACACTAAAAAACCTAAATCCAAACAAATGATTCTGAGTTCATTAAACCGGTAAATTATTTTGTTTTTAAGATTAGGTTCAGGGTAATGACACGAGATAAATGTTATCAAAAGTTATGCAATCACAAATTCTGACAAAAAGAAGCTGTTTTGCTTTAGTACGCTCAAAGTGCATTTCATTTTTTAAAACACTGAAATCCTCAGTATGCAGTCTATAAAGCTGAACTCCAACCCATGGAAAAAGTTACCCTTGCAGAGGACTCCCCTGCACACTGCAAGGGTTAAATGCTTGACCCGGGAATAGGGGCATAAAAATTAGGTAAAATACTTGATTTCTCCTCTCTTCAACCTCTCCGTTAGACCAGTGCTCCGAAACTACTCTTCTTTGTGTGCAGTTCTCCAATATCATCACATACAATGCAGGACCAGTGGACCTGTATTGTACATGAGAACTCTGAAGGCCTGCCCACATACTGAGAATGATGACCGGCAGGGGAGTGCTGGCTGCCAGGGAAACATGGAATAAAGTAAGTCGTTCACCTACTTATCAATCCCCAGACAAAACAAACTTTTAACTCTTGCAATTCAGGGTGGGTCTCACTTTTTCTCCAGCTCAGAGTTCAGCTTTCAATTTTAATTCTATAAATGTAAACTACTGATGGTAGAATAAAGTGTATATACACACACATACAAATGTAAATGAAATGTGAAGAGTCGGCCTGCTACAGGACTGGCTGGGGGGGGCTAATTTTAGAGGGCAAATACTTTCCGTAATGCCCTGCCTATGAAACGTGAGCTTAAAGTGGCATTAAACCAAAAACCAAAAATGGGTTGTATTGCAGCTCACCTATCCTTAGATGTGGTGGCTGAAGGGCCAGGACAAGGGGTGGGCAGGAGTGGAAGTTGCCCTGGGCGCAGTGAAGCAAAGGGGCAAAAAATGAACATGGGGTGGTACACCCATTATACGCCATGTATTAATAGTGGGGGAGGGGCACAATTCTGGGTTCTTGCCTTGGGCGCTGGACAACCTTGTCCCGGCACTGGGTGGCTGCATTTGTTTTTTTGTTTTTTTTTTCAGGCTTTTCCTCCTTTTTGACTTTTGATCTGGCCAGTCAAACTCTGCACTTTATAATCAGTTACAGCATACAGTTCTTTCGGGGATAAAGGTTTTACATACATAAACAAAAACTGATCATTCTAAGCAACCCTGTCAGTGTTACATGGTTTGTCTCATCACTGTAACTGATACAATCTGCAGGAGAGCTTGTTCTTTTGGAAAACAGACTTACATGCTGGATCACCAAATTAAATAGAAGAAAGCAGGACTAAAAAAGGAAACAAATGCAGCAATCACATCTAATAATTGGTAAGCTGCGATATAATAAATGTTTGCTTTTGGGTTTAAGGGTCCTTTCACACTGGGGCGGTTTGCAGGCGCTATTGCGCTAATAATAGCGCCTGCAAACCGACCCGAGGGCTTTCACACTGGAGCGGTGCGCTTGCAGGACGGGAAAAAAAAGTCCTGCCAGCAGCATCTTCTGAGCGGTGAGGGAGCGGAGTGTATACCGCTCCTTCACCGCTCCTGCCCAGTGAAATCAATGGGACGGCGCAGCTATACCGCCGGCGCTTTGCGGTGGTTTTAACCCCTCCTCGCCCGCTAGCGGCCCAATACCGACGGTAAAGCGCCGCTTACAATAGCGGCGCTTTACCCCCGACAACGCCCCCGCCCCAGTGTGAAAGGGACCTTACACTACTTTCAAGAGACAGGGTTGTTGTATGATAAAAGTAAAGGGTTGTTTTTAAAGCATACATGGAAAAGCTGCCACACTGGGCTGCCTGAAAGACCTGCTTGTCTTGGAATCCCTTCTGCCTGGTGAGCCCTGTGACCTGATTTCTAAAATCTGTGCTGAAGCAAAGCAGATATGTCCTGCTGTGTTTAGAGACTGTTAAGCACTGAAAAGAAGCTGCTATGTGTTTTCTTTGCACTGCTGTGGAAGGAAATGCCAATTTTTGTGTTGGCGGACTTTTGGTTTTTTTGAACTGTTTTGCTGCCCATTTTCCCCTTTGATACTAACCCAAATCAATATTGGGTGTGTCCTCCCTTAGCCTTTAAAAAGGTATTAACTCTTTTATGTATAATTGCACCCTCAGCAGGTAGGTTGTTCCGAACATTCAGGAGAACTAACAACTGTCCTGTTTTTGGCTGTCTCAGTTGTTTTATCTCTTCAACTTAATCCCAAATACAGACAGACTCAGTAATGTTGGGATCAGGGCCCTGTGGGGTTATACAATCTCTTCCATGACTCCTTATTTGTTCTTTCTTTTTATGAATGCAGATAGTTCTCTATGACTTTAGCTGTATGTTTTGGGTCATTGTCCTGCTACAGAAAGAATTTGGCACTAATCAGGCGCTCCCCAGTATTGCACAAAGAATAAATATCTGCCTGTACTTTTAGGCATTGAGGAGACCATTAATTCTGGCCAAATCCCTAACTCCATTTGCAGAAACGCAACCTCATACCTACAGAGAACTTCCATAGTAATTTACAGTTGCCTGCAGACACTAGTCTTTGTACTGACCTCTGGGTTTTTAGTGAACAAGCTGACAAATATTTCAAATTTAAACTCATCAGTCCAGAGCACCTGCTGCCCTTTTTCTGTATACCGCTTCCTTGTTTTTGTGCATAGGTGAGTTGCTTGGCCTTGTTTCTACATCTATTTAGCCACAAGACCACTTCTGATCAGACTTCTCTGGACTGTAGATGGATGGATCAGGGTCCCTCTGGCTTCTGTCAAGACTGAGCTGATGATACCACTGGACATCTTTTAATTGCTAAGGGAAGTCAGCATGTCTTCCATCTGCTGCAATAACTTTCCTTGGTCAATAACTGCATTTTCAGTCTTCAACATTGCCTGTTTCTTCTTGTCCATTTATAGCAAAAAAAAAAGCAGATCATAGAGATATTTTTGTATAAGTATATTAAAGCCCCAATTCCGTCTGCTTGCATCAATAGACTGGAATTACAAAAGAGGAAGAGATGTCCGCTCTGCCAAAAATTCTAAGATGGCACTGACAATCGGGAATGACTGTGAAAATAAATTGGGGAAAAACACAATAACTACATTTACATCCAGATAACAAAGTTTCATCAAGACAACAATCATGACATGGCATGAAAAGCTTACATGGAACCTATGACTCTTTTTCTGAGCAAGTTTTCATCTGAAGCAATGCAGAACTATAACATATGTATTAAATCAGACTTTTGATTCTTGGAAAATTTCAGTATTTACTCAGTTTCCCAGAAAAGTCCAGATTTTTATGTGTTGTATCTGAACAATTGGTGGGAAAGATCCCATCAAGAATGCTTACCTAACCATGGTCCCTTCCAATTTCACAGCATAAATTTAACAGTACAATTGTTAAAGGAGGCAAACACAGTAAAAATTAAATAATAAGAACTGCTGCTTACCAGTGCCCATATCTTATTAGATGTTCCGACAGTCCACATCAGATCTTTTGCTGCTTCATAAATACACTATATTACCAAAAGTATTGTGACGCCTGCCTTTACACACACAAACTTTAATGTGTGATGACAGGCTGTTGGCGGAAAATCCGACTGTGTGTATGCTCCATCGGACAATTGTTGTCAGATTTTCTGCAGACAAATGTTGGATAGCAGTGTTTAAAATTTTCCGCGGACAAATGTCTGTTGTTGGATTTTCCGAGCGTGTGTACACAAGTCCGTTGGACAAAAGTCCAAAATACAAACACACATGCTCGGAAGCAAGGACGAGCCAGAAGCGGTCAGTCTTGTAAACTAGCGTTCGTAATGGAGAATTATCATTCGTGACGTGGCAAATTTTGAAATCTCGAAATGCAGCGCACAATTTTCTTCTTCTTTAATGGGATAATAATGAAGCTGCTATGCTGTGAATACTGATGGAGTTATTGCAAATGAATTTTCAAAAGCTTTTTTTTTTCTATTGATATCAAGAATAATATTATTATGCTTTTTTTTTTTTTTTTTTATTTGGGCAAGTTACCACAACACCATTATCCCGTAGTTTTTAAGATCAAAGATACAACTATGTTGGTGTTGGTGTTAATTTTACATTGTATTTTTTAAAATGTAACTGCCTATTCCCAAAATTTTATTTGACATAAAACACATAGCCAAGTATTATTCTTCACAATTTTTTTTATTGTGCATTAAAAAAAGAAAACAAATAAAATTAGACATGCTATCTGCCAATAGAACTTAACCAAAAATTGCATTCTATGCATCCAAAAATATAGAAAATATACCAAATCAAATCATTATTCAACCAAAAAAATAATCTCAAAGCAATTACTCCAAGGCCAATAATAAATACCACGTTATCTCCTCTGATTCCGCAACATGGCTGGTTGACGAACGGCCGTTCAGAAATGAACTGAAAAGCACAAAATTAAAAGAGCGAAAAGAAAAGCATGAATCAACACTCACCAAACTTCTACTAACACATAATTAGCAGGAGCCCAAAGGGTGGCGCTTACGAGCTGAAAAACCACATAGTACGTCACTATGTTCGTGATTGTTGGCCAACAATTGTGTGCCGTGTGTATGTAAGACAAGTTTGGGTCAACGCCCTTCGGACAAAAGTCCACGGTTTTGTTGGTGGAAAATCCGATCTTGTGTACAAGGCTTTAGTCTGTAGGGTCCAATATTGAGTTGGCCCACCCTTTGCAGCTATAACAGCTTCAACTCTTCTCGGAAGGCTGTCCACAAGGTTTAGGAGTGTGTCTATGGGAATGTTTGACCATTCTTCCAGAAGCGCATTTGTAAGGTCAGGCACTGATGTTGGACTAGAAGGCCTGGCTCACAGTCTACGCTCTAATTCATCTCAAAGGTGTTGAGGTCAGAACTCTGTGCAGGCCAGTCAAGTTCCTCCACCCCAAACTCACTCATCCATGTCTTTATGGACCTTGCTTATGGACTTGTGTTGTTTCACACAACGGTGAAATCTCTCTATTGCACACACTGACCCTTTAATTTGAAGTGAACATATTTTGCACACAGGATACAGGAAACCATAGGACTCACACCCCTTGCACCCGCAATGGTGAAACTGGTGATGGCAATAGACTCCTCTGACACCAGCATTGTCATCTGGGGAGATAGTTCTTTGTTTTGTTTAGGCTCCATCCATCTCCATCTAAAATTGTCTTGGAGCTTCATACTGTTCTTTTCCTCCTCACTCCTGTTGGCAGGGAGTGAAGAGTAGGTGAGTATAAACTGTTGTGGAGGCTGGCTTTGATGTAGATCTGTTGCCTTGCCCTGCATGTTGAAAGCACATGTTCACTTTAAATCATTCTTGCCCTTCTAGAAGTGCAAGTGTAGATAAAATAAAATGTTACAGCATCTATTACCAGCTACTAGTCTCAATTACAATGGTGATATATTCTCAAACCCTTGTGCATATTGACTATATGTAATGAGTGACTTAGCTGGAACAAGAAAGCTAGTCATGGAGCCTGGTGTAATTTTATATACCTTGGATGGTGACAGAAAAAGTGTCATTGCATACAGAGCACAAAGTTTCAACTCCGATCATTGAACAGAAAAGCACAAAACAAGCACAGTTTAAGGTGAACAATGGCTTTCAAGCACAGCCAGATTTTTACAAAGGAATCTTGAGAAATTCGTACCAAGACGTCTCCCCTTTCTGTTGTAACATGTTGTCTTGCCTGGAACACAATGCCAGCCTCCAGAGTACTGAAGTGCCATGTTAGCCATATGTTAGCTTACTTTGAAGAAATAGGAAATCTTTTATGAATGGATTTAGTTAAAGCAGATTTTCAGCCCAAAATAACAAGATAAAAATGGTTAGCCTAAGAAAAGATAGACTAATAAACTGCTTTTCCTGCAATAGTCACCTTTAATCTTGCAGCAGTACTTATCTCAGCTGCTAGATGTCCTAATTCTAATGGCTAGTGTAGCGCTGGTAGATTTTTAATCTACCGCTGATAGGTGAATCTTATGGGTTACTTCTTAGGTGAAGTTAGATTTGCCTCTGTTCCAGCTTGGCTGAGTTGCGTGTAGTTCCACACTGTGCCGGTGGGTGTCGTTGTCACCATGGGCTGGCGTTGGAAAGGCAACGTGTTGAAGCGTATGAGTGCTCCTCTGTCCCGGAGACAACTCGGTGGAGGTGGTCCTCCGAGTTGCATTCTGGGAGAGGGTATTTAAGGGACAGACGCCATGTTTAGGGGTTCGTTTTCAGCCACATGCTGGCCCTCCTGGCCGTCAGGTATGCGTTAAGAGTTCCACGGAGGCCCACGTAGCTGCGGCGTGTGGGTGGGCCCAGAAGCCTGTCTGGGGCCTACCACAGCAGCAGAGGAATGGTCCTGAGCTGTCTATCCTGAGTAAAGAAGCTGGACAACCGAGGAGATCCCAGGGGAGGACCCATCATGGAAGGATCATGCAGAGTGCTGGTCTGGAGAGGGGCCTGGTGACTCGGTTGGAGGACGTATCCTGAAGTAATCTTACTGCATAGTACTGCCGGGTTAGCTTAAAGGTTCAAGTACTGTGTCTGACATTCATCGCAAACCAATACATCCTGTGGCAGAGGATAGTACGGGTTTTATTCCAAACAAGTCTGTGGCAGAGACTTTTGTTCGTGCTGCGTACTGGCTGCTAGGCAAGTGAGAGAAGCCTGTCCAGGCGGGCAAAGATTGAATCCCACGAGGGGAGTGCATTCAATTACAAGTGTTCAATTCCAAAGAATGTTCTAAAGAATACCAAGGAAAGGTATTTGAGCTTCCCTGCAACTTTCCTTCTGCCTCTTTCCTGCTTCTTCCTTTATTACTTGTTCATTAAAGCATTGGAAAATATACTCAAGCGTTTGGTGCCTATATCGTCCAGAGGTAAACTCAACGGAACCCTAGACCCGGTGCCAGTGAAACAGAGGTATCGAGAGTGAAGGCAACAGCCCGCTTTAAACCAGCAGCTCCACCGAGAGTTAGTGCTACATGTGGGTGCGTCGTCCGGGATTTGTTGGCCATCAGTTCTCGCAACCTGGAGAAGTGTTTCACCGGGAGTTTACGGTGAGAGCTGGACTTTGTCAATTTCTCAGGAGAAGAAGAGGTTAAAAGTTGCAGGACTTTATTTCTGACTGCGTAGGCGGGGGGCGCCAGTGAAAGCCCGGGAGCTACGTGATCAGAGGAACAAGTGGGAGGAGCCTAGCCTACTTGATACCGCATGGGACGCGTGTGTGTGTTGGCGCCAGAGAAGAAGAGAGGTCTCATGATCGTGCTGAGAAGATCAGAGTGTGGCCATGTCTTTTTCGGTGATGCAACCAACTGTAGGGCCTAAGATGTTCACTACCAGCACCGCTGCGGGTGCTATGCTGACCGGAACCTTGCTTACAGATACCGGCATTCGTTTGAAACCGCAAGGGAGGTTTGTTCTTTATACAGTTGGAGATACTGAAGGACTGGGCATGCTTTGACACAAGTGTGAAGGACTGGTCATACATCTCCATCCATTTGTTCACTGCTTGCAATGTGGAGAATATTTGTTTGTGGTGGAGCAACCTACCATGTCGCCCCGTGCTTATCGTATGGACTGGGCTACAGGTATCGCCACAGTAGAAGCTGCTCCTACTGCTGAAAAAGAATGGCAGGCTGTGATTTCGCCTGTTTTCACCGAAAGTGTTCCTGAGAGAGATACTGCGGTAACCGAATCATCAGCGGACATTACCTTGATTTCCGCGTCCACTACGCCTATCCCTGTTGTACCTGTCCAGAGGAAGGTGGGATATGTGAAGGCTTCCCGTGACCGTGGTCGAGGCCTACCCCAGAGACTGCCCGAACCGGAGAAGTCCACGTCAGGAACGGGTGAGAGTTCACAGGGGAATGTATCTGGGACTTTGTGTAAATATTTGCCGGCAGAAGAGTTGAAAGATTCGGAGATAGATTTCATGTCGGATCTCTCCGGTGATGATGATTTATTTGAGACAATGTCACAAGAACTGTTATGGGCTCAGGGTGAAGACGTTGCTTCTGCCTTGACTTTCTCAGAATGGACAGCCCTGGATTCTGGGAGAACATCACCTTGTGTGGAGCCACACAATACTGTCGGGGAGACATTGCCTAAAGTTACTACTTTGTTGCCGACACCTGTCGGGTCTATGGTGAGCAAGGCATTGAACTCTTGTGTGCCCCCTGGTTGGGGAAAAAATAGGTCGTTGCCCAAACTTGCATGTTAACAGAGAATGCTTAACAAGCGTGTGGCCAGGGAATATGGTTTGGAGTTCCCATATGTTACCCAGGATATTATGCAAGAGATTGAAGCTAACCCGGAGCATTGGTACAGTGAAGCTGTTTAGGACTATTTGTCTGTGCCTAAGCCTTTCCGGAAAACTGGATGTTCTGTCGCTATGGATGAACGCTTCAGTGGATGTTTCCTGCACTGGAATTATGGTCGGCACATCTATGCTGACAAAGTGGTCATTTGCAGACCAGGGAAAGATGACATTGTGTACTTTATTACTACAGTGGATAAACTGGGAAAGAAACTGACATTGCCAGATCCTCGGTTCTACTGGTGATTATGGATAAAGAACTATGGGGTATGTAGATAGATAGTATCAGTGTTCAGAGATCTTCGTGATCAAGATTTGATGTTCATCTCAGTGTTTCTAAATCCAAGGACTTCTTTTTGCTAGCCGGATTTCCTTATTGAAAGGATGTGATTTACCTAAAAAAAAAAATAGGGATGGACTTCCAAAGTTTTTTTAGTTTGTTTCTTTAAAAGGAGAAAATATACGGGAAGAAAGTGTCATTCTCCTGCTGGAATGAGACTTTGCTCCCAAACTGTTATTGAGGATATTGTACATATTTAGTGTGTGTCTAACTTTGTTTTTTTTTTCAGGAGCAATTGGATCCTTCATCAAGCTGTTAGGATTTTCAGCTAGATAGATAGTGGGGTTGCAACAGTATTAATGTGGTTTTGTTTACGGATGTGAACATATTGTTTAAAAGAAAATTGTTGAAATTGTAATATCTTTCTACTGTCCTTTTCTCTTCTTTACTTTAATCCAAGTTTTAAGCTCACATACCTGCTCTCAGGCTTGGGAGTTATTATTTTTTTTGACAGACGTTGAGGACAATGTCTATTGTAGTGGGGGGAGTATGTAGCGCTGGTAGATTTTTAATCTACCGCCGATAGGTGAATCTTATGGGTTACTTGTTAGGTGAAGTTAGATTTGCCTCTGTTCCAGCTTGGTTGAGTTGCGTGTAGTTCCACACTGTGCCGGTGGGTGTCGTTGTCACCGTGGGCTGGTGTTGAAAAGGCAACGTGTTGAAGCGTATGAGTGCTCCTCTGTCCCGGAGACAACTCGGTGGAGGTGGTCCTCCGAGTTGCATTCTGGGAGAGGGTATTTATGGACAGACGCCATGTTTAGGGGTTCGTTTTCAGCCACCTGCTGGCCCTCCTGGCCGACAGAGTGCTGGTCTGGAGAGGGGCCTGGTGACTCGGTTGGAGGACGTATCCTGAAGTAATCTTACTGCATAGTACTGCCGGGTTGGCTTAAAGGTTCAAGTACTGTGTCTGACATTCATCCCAAACCAATACATCCTGTGGCAGAGGATCGTATGGGTTTTATTCCAAACAAGTCTGTGGCAGAGACTTTTGTTAGTGCTGCGTACTGGCTGCTAGGCAAGTGAGAGAGGCCTATCCAGGCGGGCAAAGATTGAATCCCACGAGGGGAGTGCATTCAATTACAAGTGTTCAATTCCAAAGAATGTTCTAAAGATTACTAAGGAAAGGTACTAGAGCTTCCCTGCAACTTTCCTTCTGCCTCTTTCCTGCTACTTCCTTTATTACTTGTTCATTAAAGCATTGGAAAATATACTCAAGCGTTTGGTGCCTATATCGTCCAGAGGTAAACTCAACGGGACCCTAGACCCGGTGCCGGTGAAACAGAGGTATCGAGAGTGAAGGCAACAGCCTGCTTTAAACCAGCAGCTCCACTGAGAGTTAGTGCTACACTAGCATAGCATAATTCAACCTACTTTTTCTGAGCCCAGGTTGTCCCAACCAATGATAGGACAGTAAATGTAGAAGAAGCACAGTGATGAGCTTATCTCTCTTGTCACTTTGCTTTCTCCCCCTATCGCAATGCTTTTTCATCAGCACATGAACTGATTGGCTTCTTGTGCTGCAAGAGGCTGATACCAGCTTAAATTTATTTTATTTAACAAATACATTTATTGATGTAACACACACACACACTTACTTTCCCAGCATCATTTTTCTTGTCTCTTTAATACAACACTATTTAAAAGTCATTAAAAGCTCAATCTCCGAATGCTCTAACTAGAAACGACTGAACTTTGCCTCTGTGAAGAGCTACTGTAGTGTAAACTCTGCTACATTCCTATTTGGGTGTGGCAGCAAATAATACCTGATTTTCATAAAAGAAGAAATTCTCTATGTATAGTTTTCAGTTAGAATGTATATGGGGGAATCTCTGTTTGCTCATTACTTATACTGGAATGCTTTATCTTTGTAGCGGGACAGAATGGGTATACTTTCCTGCTGCTTTTTACAATTCAAGTGCATGCATCAACTAATTAATTGAAAACAATGCATTTCCTATACAACTGCTGTCCTCTGTTAACATTTGGTAAGCAATGAAGATTTATGAGGTTAAGGCTGGCCATAAACAGATCGAAATTCAAATTTCAATCCGTATATGGGAAGGCTGGTTGTACTGAAGTCAATCCATCTATCAACTTCAGTACAGCCAGCCTGTCAGTTTTTTTGTGCAATCTTTGCTGGCCGCTATAGCTCCCGGCAGTGATCATTATACTTTGACGGCTGGGTTCACATATATGCAAATTGGATGCATTTTTAACCTCATCCAATTCCCATGACATGTGAATATGAACGGCTTTCAATGAAGCCGGTTCACACATGTCCGGGGAGGCTGTGGTGAAGATTGAAAAAGGGTCCTGTTCGCTTTTGAGCCTGGATTAGGTGCGAATTCAGGGAAAAATTTGCCCCTAAATGGCACCTGAACTAGTGAACAGAAACACTCTGGACTGCAAACCGCAGCGGGATATGTGTGAACCCAGCCTAATAGAACAGCAGGAGTGACTTTGATGATTACACACTCATTCTTACCCTGTGATGATTTTTCAATTCACGGGACAATTATCTGGCAGGCTAACAGTGATCAGCATTGGAATAGATAACTAAGCAGTTAACCGTTTAGGCCCCTTTCACATATACGGACCGTTCGTCTGTTTTTTATCCATCCGTTGACGGATGAAAAACGGACATCAATGCATCTCTATGTAAAAATGGATGACAATGGATGATCATCTATTTTCATCCATTTTCATCCACTTTCGTCAACATCCATTTTATTTGAACGGATAAAAGCCCTATTTTTCATCCATCAAAAAAAATGGATTGGATGAAGAATGAAAGTAAACTGACAAATGTTCAGTTTTTCATCCATTATTGCATTGGTTGTCAGGGGCAACTAGTCACTGGGGGGGGGGGGTTGTGGTGGAGCAAGGCAGGAGAGGTGAAGAGATGTATATATAGTGAGGGAGCAGTCTGTACAGACAGGCTCCCTCACTTGCTGACACTGTCATTGTTAGCTTTTAAGACCCCTTTCACACTGGGGCGCTTTTCAGGCATTTTAGCGTGAAAAATGGTGCCTGTAAAGCACTTCTCAAGCCACCGGAGTGCTTTCACACTGGCAGGACAGGAAAAAAGTCCTGCAAGCAGCATCTTTGGGGCAGTGGTGGAGCGGTGTATACACCGCCCCTGCCCATTGAAATGAATAGGCAGCTCTGCCGAAGCGCCTGCAAAGCGATTTGGCAGCGCCGCAAAACGGGTGCTATTAACCCTTTCCTCGGCCACTAGCGGGGGTTAAAAGCACCCTGCTAGTGGCCAAAAAGCGCCGCTATAACAGCGGTAAAGTGGCGCTTTACCGCTAACGAACCTGCCGCCCCAGTGTAAAAGGGGTCTAAATGTAATTGTCGTTTTTTTTCTTATTATTCTGGAGCTCTAATTTTTTTTTTTGGGGGGGGGGGGGGGGAGGGGTTGAGGCAGAGAAAGACAGGACAGGAGTAGAGATGTACATATAGTGAGGGAGCAGTCTGCCAATACTGACTGTCATTGTCAGCTTAATTGTCGGCCCTTTTTCTTCTATACTTAATAGCACCGGGAAGGAGCTGTCATTCGGTCCCGCCACTAAACTAAACAAAAGGGCGGGGTCACTGTGTGATGTCACTGATGCCCCTTTGTTTAATTTAGTGGCGGGACCGAGTGACAGCTCCTTCCCGGCCCTATTAAGTATAGAAGAAACAGAGCCAACAATTAAGCTGATAATGACAATCAGCATCCGCAAGTGAGGGAGGCTGTCTGTACGGACTGCCCCCTCACTATACGTACATCTCTTCTCCTATCCTGTCTTCCTGTCTCTCTCTGCCACAACCCCCTCCCCCCGAAAATTACAGACTGCCCCCTCACTGTGTATACTGCTCTTCTCATGTCCTGCCTCTTTCCTTGCACACACTGACCAGCCCCCCCCCCAAAGGACCTGTCACATATCCCCCTATGTCCCCTATGTGATAGCAATAAAATAGTTAAAAAAAAAAAAAAAAACATATGGGAAAAAAAACTGATAAACTGATGAAAAGCTGATGTCAAATGATCTGTTTTTTTTCCTTGAAAAACTGTGACTGAACTGATGAAACATACGGAAGGCATGTGTGAAAGGGGTCTTATGCACAAACAAGGCTTGCTGCCATCACATGTTTTATTGGAGACAAACACCATTTAGAACTTCTGCTGTTGCAATTCTGACCTTTAAAAAATGAAGTATTATTTGTTGCCATGCCCAAATAGGAAGTAACAGAGAGTTTACACTACAATAACTCTTCATAGAGACAAAGTTTTGTAATTTCTAGTAAGAGCATTCAGAGATTCAGTGATTTAATAATTTTTAAATTCAAAGTTGTTTTAATAAAGAGGTACAAGAAACATTTCCAAAAAAAAACAAAAATTGATGTAAGCAATAGTTAAATAAGTGGGTTTAAAATGAAAAAAATACTTCAGTATAGACTACCTTGTCTTTGATTCAGTGCAGATTTTGGACTACTTGAAGGGTAAGTCCAATCTGATAAGGCGAGTCACTGGCCCCCCATAAATGACTCTTAGTATTCCTTCATAGTTTTAATGGTAAAACAAGAGCTCCAGCTGCCAATTTCAACAGCTTTATGTTGACTTAATGAGTGTTACATAGCTAAACCCCACCCAATCAAAAGGTCTGAAGGATGTGTTGAAGTATTTGTGTGCTCAGTGGACACACCCTTAATACCAACTCTCCTGGACACATATACATTTCCATATGATGAGGTGTCACAATCTGACAACCAGCATGTTATTAGGCAGAATGAAATTACGATTTGTTAGAAACCAAAAATGATACAGATCTTATGCATATTTCTGTTAGAAAGTCTAATGTGTTTGTTTAACATTCTAGACCTTGTGAATCAGGCATGATTGTTGTCTGATTGTTATCTTCTTATCATGTAGTGTAACTGGTTTTTATGAAGGTAACTCCATTACATGAGTTACAGAATATGAAGTAGGATTGAGAACATGAGATGTATGAAAGATTCGTTTTGGAATAAAAACCAGAATCACAGATGAGTATTGCTCACTGCAGAGGCGTAGCTTGAAGCTTGTGGGCCAGATGCAAAAGTTGACCTGGGCTCCCCCCCACTACCACCCACCACTTCCACTGTGCGTGTAGATACACCTACCACATGCCAAAATACTCAAAGTGGCTTAAAGCTATGTACATACAATAGTATTTTCCGACAACAAAACTGGATTTTTTTCCGAAGGATGCCGGTTCAAACTTGTCTTGCATACACATGGTCACACAAATGTTGTCGGAAACTCCGAACATCAAGAATGCGGTGACGTACAACATGTACGACGAGCCGAGAAAAATGAAGCTCAATAGCCAGTGCGGCTCTTCTGCTTGATTCCAAGCATGCGTGGACTTTTGTGTGTCGGAATTGTGTACACACGCTTGGAATTTCCAACAAGTCTTGTTGTCGGAAAATTTGAGAACCTGCTCTCAAACATTTGTTGCCGGAAATTCCAACAACAAATGTTCTATGGAGCATACACACGGCCGGACTTTCCGACAACAAGCTCACATCCAATATTTGTTGTCAGAAAATCCTATCGTGTGTATGGCCCATAAGGGTTTTGAGTTCCCAGAGTTCCTCCTTAGATCAGAGGACGGGGATCATCGCTGGAGAATCAGAGGACAGGGACCCCTGGCAGGTCACTTGGCAGAACTCCTTTCCCATCCCAGCACTGTATACAGCTCCCCCTCCCCCACACTACACAGGGCTGAAATAACCTTCCTTTACACACAGTCTGTCAGCCTTCACAGGGCGTATCTGACTTTTATGTTGCCCTTCTGACCTGTGAAATTCTCTGGTCGGAACGGCAGTGTGGTTGCAGTAGGAGGCAGATATAGCCTGTGCAGATCCTGGCTGACTGGCTGTTTTGTAAAGGAATGTGATTTTAGCCCTGCGGAGGAGGGGCAGTATAGAGTGCCATAATGGGAAAAGAGCTCAGCAGCCGGGAATAGCATCCAGGGCAGAGGGTGTGGTCAGGGGTCTTCTGCAGTGGCAGGAAGCGGTGACTCCTGTGTCCGCTCGGCTCTTCAGGCTTTCTTCACCATGTCTCCTCTTACGCCAAAGCTTTAGGCATCCAATAGGATCGCCTAATACTTAGGCCAATCGGGAGACAGTTCCTCCCTGATTGTCAGGGAGGAACATTAATATGAAAATAGTGAAAATAGTGAAAATTAATTTGCTATGTCACACAACAGGGTGGGTTCGGGACGCAGTGCTCTGCACCCTGAGCCCACCCTATTTTAAAGCCTATTAAAGCCTCTGGCTCTAATCACGTGCTTCAAATTACACACCACTGCCCATCCCCGCCATAGTATTTCATGTGTCCGGCATCCTGAAAGGGGGCGGGCACATGAATAGGGAGGGCTGTGGAAGTGTCGGGGGGCGGCGCCCATAATGCACAGGCCGCCACTGGTGGTATGTCAATGTGTCACCTTATATGGTTGTATTGCACAGACATGAAATTTAAATTTGACTGTTATTGTAATAGAGTTCTGGAATAAATGAGGGTGGCACGATGATCAGTACTACTCCCTCATTTGATAGCAAGGTCTCATGGCTAATCCCTAGATCTCTATATTTAAAGCTCCATGCCAGACAATTTTATTCTGGTTTTGGAAAGCTTTGAACTTCCTGCCTAGGTCAACTGACTTCTGCTGCCCCCTTTCCTAACCTAGTTGGCTGGCTAGCTTGTTATATCATATCCACATAAGACATGTTTAGGCTGGATGTAGGGAGGCTGAGAAATTAACTTTGCCAACACCATTATGACTAAAACTGTTAATTGGCAGAGTAAAGCAAACTGTTGCAATACTCTGTTACCTATCCGGTTCTAGGTGTATGGACAGAGAGGGTGATCTGTAAGCAGGCAGTACACTATTCTACCAAAATGGAACATGCAGAGAGTAACAATGAGAGCTCAGGCAGCAGCAAGATGTGTGGCTATGCAGAAATCTGGCCTTGGATAGAGTGGGGCAGGATTAGATTATTTGTGAGGTTGTTGTAGCTCTGTTCGACAGATTGATGTACACTAGCAGCTACTGGAAGCTCCTAAATTTGAGTTTAGGAACTTTTAGCGTTTTTTTGCCAAAGCTCCTAAACTTAACTCTACAATTTATAGTGCCTGGCTAATGCAACCTTTTCTACAGCAGGTTTGCATCAAATGCTAAGTAGCTCTTTTCTGTGAATTCACTGCTTTTATTAAAGTGCAAGTTATAGCACTGCATTGCTAATCAATGTTCATTACTGTATTGCAATTTGCATAAACATTCTCCATATTACATTTTAAATTGCATATCTTTATTGAATTTAAAATGTAAGTCTGGGCAAAACAAAGAAACTGTATGCAGTGTTTTTCTGCAATACATACCCATGTCCCTGTGTTTTGTCCCTTTATAAAATGGAAAATATCAATAGATTCCCCTGCTGGGTAATGTATTTTGACAGCCACCACTGTCAGAACACTCAGACAATGACAGCATCTGATTAGATACATGCAGTCATTCTTCTGCCGACAATTTTCCACCCAGATCCATTGAATTTTCAATCAAAGTTTACTGAGCTGGGTGGCTCCAACAGGGCCACCTACAGTTTGATTTTCAAGTGATTTAACAGGAATCAAATGAAATGTGTATGGCTGGCATAAGTTTCTGTCCACTCTGATGTCAGCATTCAATTCTCCTCTGTGGACTACAGAACACCTCACACTTATGTAAAGGAGATGAGGAGGGGGTGGTGTTTCATAGTTTAGCAGAAAAGAATTGGGCAGGGCTGATAACACTTGAGATTTTAGTACAGCAGAACAAAGTACACAGAAAGTTAGGCGCTTACTCAATTTCCGGTAGAGCAGCAGGCAGTTTTTTATTTATTTTTTAATCAGAAAAGGTTTTGATGCCCCATGAAAGAACTGTCGGATTAGTGGGAGAACAGCCCATATTGTTCCAGAGAAGGCCGATAATGCTGAGACTTGGACCCTAAGAGAGCTGATGGATAGAGGCAGATCTAGGCTGGATTGAAGAAAACTGAGGATATCTGGGATCTCTGGATCCCTAAATGATCTTCCCGTAGAGGATGAAAATTCGACAAACTTGGCCCATAGTCTCTTATATATCTTATTCGTGCTCGCCTTTCTTGAGCTTATGAGGGTAGAGATCACTCTTGAGGCGCACCCGAGAGATTACATCCTCTTCATCTCAAGAAACCAGACCATCAGTTTCAGTAATGCTGGACACGGGTGCAGTGCTGCCCCTTGAGAAAGAAGGTCCAGCCTGAGCAGGAGAGGCACCGGGTCCTGGAAGCTGAGTTGGGTCAGGAGGGGAAACCATGGCCTGTTCGGCCAGTAGGGCGCAATCACCGCCACCTTGACCGCTTCTGCTTGAAGTCTTATTGCAACAGAAACATAAGGGAATATAGCCCATATCAAAAAGACTATATATATGAAGTACTTCCAAAACAACCATACACAACATCAGGCATATTCAGAAAACTTTGTAGGTTTCATTGAATAAACACAATTATAAGACATAATTTATAGCATTTGTGTACAAACACCAGAGTAATTACCACCTTAATTGAATTATTCCAAGATGTGTCTCCCACCTTTGCTTCTACTGCAAAGCTTTACACTCACATTCCCTAATTGGGGGGGGGGTAACTTATGGGGATCCCATAAGTTATCAAATTTATGAGGGTGGTCCCTATGTTGATATATACAGTATACTTTTCTAATCTAAGGGTTTCCCCAATGCATTGTATCCATTCCTTGTAAGGGTCGGTAGACTTCCAATACCTGAATTTCACTACCCTAGCCTGAGAGAGAGCTCTGGCCACTGCCGTCGTGTGGGGCCGGCAGTTGTAGGTCATCTAAAATTCCTAATAGGCATGGTTTAGGCTTGAGTGGTATAGAAGTCTGAAACACCTTATTAGTGTTCAGGACACCCACCCAGTAGGGATGTAGTTTGGGGCATCTCCAGGTTAGATGAATCAGGTCACCACGATCCCTCAAATACTTGCCACAGACAGGGGAGTCCAAAATGCCCATTACATGTAATCTGGCTGGGGTGAAGCGTGCCCTCAAAAGCAAATACAGTTGCATAAGCCTCTGTTTTACATTCAGGGAACATTGGGGTACTGCTTGCAACGCCTCTTCCCATTGATCATTTATAAATGGGCCCAAGTCTCTCTCCCATTTCTCTCCCACTCTGAGGAGAAACAATGTTAAGAGATCGTTAAGCAACATTGCGTAGCATCTAGAAATAAATCCCTTAATTGGCACAGTTTCGGAGATCATGTTAAACGCTGTTGTTGGAGATTTCTGCCATTCCACTGCCAACCCCTGTGCCTCCACAGCATGCCTGAGCTAGATATGGTAAAAGAGCATGGATTTATGTAAACAGAAATTCATACTTAGTTCCTCAAATGAGCGTAGGGCTTCATCCTTAAAAATATGGTGGAGATGAGTTATTCCCCATTTACGCCACTAGGGGCTTGTTGTAATTTAGCCAGCTCAGGATAGTGATTATTGTGCCAAAAAGGGACGGCAATTTTTAAACTGGCAGCGTTTTTCAAGAGACAAAACATAGTGAAATTTGAATGTTGCAGAGATAGACTGAATATGTTTTTGTTTTTATATTTTGTTCAACATTTGAGTTTTTATAATTGGTAAAAATTTTAGTTTTTTTTAAACTGTTGCTACACAGCATACTAAAGTTGTACGTCATTATGCAACACACAGTAGAATGAGTTTATATGGGATGGTGTCCTGACAGGAATATGCATCAGTATCTGTCTCATTTCTTGACCTTCTCTGTTTGTCATTAGTTGCTCTATGGTTACTCACTGCACACAATGTGAAGAAACGTCCAGGAAGTGAGTTGCTCTTCGTGCAACATCTGGATCTCTGCCCTGCTGATCCTTCCATATACAGATAGCATGTTACACATTGTAGGGCAAAAATCCAACACTATACTCAGACCTTGTATAACTTGTCTACAGATGACATATCGACTTTTAAAGTTATATCTCTGTTTTCTCTTTTTTTTAAAGTTGCAGCATACCGCTTTAGACCTGCAGCAATTGTGATTTTTTTTCCTTCATGAGAGTATCTTTAACGGCTTAAAATTTTCTGTATATAACAATTATCTTTGATACCATTATACTTCAGCTTGAATATTCTGTCATAGGGATGCATATTGTAGCCAATAGCCATGGGGGTCTCTTGAATTTGCAGTCTATCGGTGTAAGTGTTTTGGAATCATGTTGTGGGTTGATGTAGCAGGGAAGGCGAGATTAGCAAGCATGGTGGGTCAGTAGAAGCTGTTTATCAGGCACTGCTCTGATTTTTAAATGGTAAGTGTGAGAATTGAGGTTTATAAGTAAATCCATGCTTCTATCTCCAGTCACAGATATGAGATAAAAGGAATGATCGAGAGCAAGACATGCGTGTAAGAGATAGAGGTAACTACTTTCTACACTAGGGGTGCATGTCTCAAAAATGTTTGCATAGTTATTCGTCCTGTGAAGCTGCTAGTGCATTTGTTCTGTGTCAATGAGGCAAAATCAAATGTTCTTCTATTCCCTCTACAGGTCAAATGTTATTTATTCCTAAAAAATAGAGTGCTTTGGAAAAATACTGCATTATGGTCACTAGAATTGGGAGAACACTTTGAGCTGAGCAAAAGTTCGGCCTGAACATCGCCTGTTCGCCTGTTCTGCAAACACTCGAATTTGTGGGGCGCAAAGTGTTGCCCAATCAGGGCACAGTGAATAGCTGGTTGTTAAGGAGCAGGCCACCGCATCCTTAACAACAGATGAGTCATCAGCTGTCAACAGGCTTCCCCACTGACAGCTGAATAAAAAAAACCATTGCCAGTAATAGAAAAAAGTGAAAAAATAGCATGGGGGTCCCCACCCCAATCCAAACTAGGCCCTTCAGGTCTGGTATGGATTTTAAGGATAACCCCACGTCAAAATTAAAAAGAAAAGATCCATACCAGACCCTTGTCCGAGCATGCAGCCTGACAGGACAGGAAAGGGGAGGGGTGAGCGAGCACCCCCCCTTCCTGAACCATACAAGGCCACATGCCCTCAACATTGGGGGGGGTGCTTTGGGACGGGGGGGCAGTGGTTGTAGAGGTCTGCGGGAAATGGGGGCTTATCAGAATCTGGAAGCCCCCTTTAACAAGGGGCTCCCAGATCCTGGCACCCCACCTATGTGAATAAGTATGGGATACTTGTTCCCCTGCCCATTTACCAAAAAAAATGTAGATCCATCGTCAATCACCACGCCTGCCACACCACCAGACCCAAAAAAAGACAAAAATGCTCTGTCCACGACGAAGACTTGCTGTCGAATGCCTGCTCTTCTGTTTAACCGTTCCTAAATAGGTAAGGGGCCTTACCTATTTAAGAACTTTCAAATGGCAAAGCAGGCATTCAGCGGTTATCCTTCATCTCAGGTGGAGCGTTTTTTTTGTTTTTTTTCAGGTCCGGCGGTGCGGTGGGCACCGTAATGGACAATGGATCTTTATCAGGGGACATTGTTTTTTCATTTTTTTTAAACCCTGCTCCTTAGGTGGACGTCATATGGCGTACTGGAGTTTAGGTGGTTAAACCTGAATCATTCAGATATCTTCTTTTTCTGCTGGCAATTCCCTACAATGTAAAAACAATCAGAGGCTCCCATTGCCCTCCGGTGCTTCTACCGGCTCACCAGAGATTGAATCAGCCAGCGGTGGCTGATTACTATAGAGAATACAGCGGACCAGATGGTCCCCGGCAGGCTCTATGACCTTCGGAGGCCGGGTGCGACGTTATGACGTCATGTCCTGCATCGGCAGATATAAACACTGCTGTTGCCTCGGATGAAGAGTCAAGATTGTTTTTTTTTAATTTCAGGCGAGATCTGGGGACTTATAGACCCCAGATCTCACTGTAAAGAGGACTTATCATGCTTTATTCCTATTACAAGGGATGTTTACATTCCTTGTAATAGGAATAAAAGTGATAAAAAAAATGTAAAGGGAAAGTGTCAAAATAAAAAAATGAAAGTAAAATAAACAATAAACATTTTTTTATAAAGCGCCCCCGTCCACGCGTACTCGCACTCAGAAGCGAACGCAAATGTACTTCGGGCCCACATATATAAACGGCATTTAAACCACACATGTTAGGTATCGCGAACGTTAGAGCAAGATCGATAATTCTAGCCGAAGACCTCCTCTGTAACTCTAAACAGGTAACCTGTAAAAATGTTTAAAGTGTCGCCTATGGAGATTTTTAAGTACCAAAGTTTGTGACATAGAAAGTTGCAATGACCACCATTTTATTTAACTTTCTAGCAAAAAAAATTTGGATTTTTACATGTAGGAGAGGAGTGACAGAATAGGCCCGGTATGGAAGTGGTTAATAAAGGAATTGTCAAAAACTGCCTCCTGTCTTTATTTTTGACACTTTTTTTGGTGAATTGGTAGGCCTACAATGTACCCCATACTGATTCACATAGGGAAGGGGCCAGGAGCTGGGGCCCCCTTGTTAAAGGGGGCTTCCAGATTTCGATAAGCCCCCTGCCCGCAGACCCCTACAACCACAGCCCAGGGTTGTCGGGTAGAGGCAGAGGCCCCCAGCCCCAAAGCATCCCACCACTATGTTGAGGGCAGGTGGTTCAGGAAGAGGTGGCACTCGCTCGTCCCCCCCTTTCCCGACCTGAATGCTCGGATAAGGGTCAGGTATGGATTTTGGGGGGGACCCCACGCCATTGTTTTAAACATTTTTGTATTGCCGGTAATGGTATTGTATTGCCTGCAATTTAAATGCCATTTTTTTTCTTAATAAATGTCAGTTTTGCTGCAGCAGGTTCTATACACTATACAGATGCACCACTTTACAGGCAGACTAAGGGGATGTCCCAGGCACTATATTTAAAGGAATTTTTCATTTTTATTGTTTCACTTTAAGCATCATTAACCAGTTACCAACCGGCCCATAGCCAAATGATGGCTGCAGCCGAGAACATCCGTGACCGCCGGGCATCACGAATCACGGTAAACGGCCGCTGATTGTCAAATGACGGAGCGATCACATGTAAACAAACCGGCGTCATTTCATGACGCCGGTTCCTCCCTTCCCTCTCTGTACCGATCGGTACAGAGGGGGAGGGATCAGATGGCAGGATATGGGCTGGATGTGTAGTGCCCACAGCGCTGCTCTGTGACAATTGCTGTCACATCCATGGATCCATCCATCCATCCATGCTCAGCCATCCCTCCATGCTCAGCAGTAACCTGCAATGCTCTGCAATACCCTGCAATGCCCTGCAATACTCTGCAATACCCTGAAATACTCTGCAATTCCCTGAAATACTCTGCAATTCCCTGAAATACTCTGCAATACCCTGAAATACCCTGCAATACCCCGCAATACCCCGCAATACTCTGCAATACCCCACAATACCCCACAATACCCCGCAATACTCTGCAACACCCCGCAATACTCTTCAATACCCCGCCATACTCTGCCATACCCAGCCATACTCTGCCATACCCAGCCATACTCTGCAATACTCGGTGATACCCAGCCATACTCTGCCATACCCAGCAATACCCAGCCATACTCTGCCATATCCAGCAATACCCAGCCATACTCTGCCATACCCAGCCATACTCTGCAATACTCGGTGATATCCAGCCATACTCTGCCATACCCAGCAATACCCAGCCATACTCTGCAATACTCAGTGATACCCAGCCATACTCTGCCATACCCAGCCATACTCGGCCATACCCAGCCATACTAGGCCATGCTCAGCCATACTCAGCCATGCTCAGCCATACTCAGCCATGCTCAGCCATGCTCTGCAATACTCGGTGATACCCAGCCATACTCTGCCATACCCAGCAATACCCAGCCATACTCTGCCATACCCAGCAATACCCAGCCATACTCTGCCATACTCTGCAATACCCAGCCATACTCTGCAATACTCGGTGATACCCAGCCATACTCTGCCATACCCAGCAATACCCAGCCATACTCTGCCATACTCTGCAATACCCAGCCATACTCTGCAATACTCAGTGATACCCAGCCATACTCTGCTATACCCAGCCATACCCAGCCATGCTCAGCCATACCCAGCCATACTCGGCCATACCCAGCCATACTCGGCCATACCCAGCCATACTCAGCCATGCTCAGCCATACTCGACTGTACTCAGCCTCTGTATGTGGCCATGCTGTGTAAAAGTCTCACACATGTGGTATCGCCATACTTGGGAGTAATAGCAGAATGTGTTTTGGGGTGTAATTTGTGGTATGCATATGCTGTGTGTGAGAAATAACCTGCTAATATGACAATTTTGTGAAAAAAAATAAATAAAAAAAAAATCTTGATTTTGCAAAGAATTGTGGGAAAAAATGACAACTTCAAAAAACTCATCATGCATCTTTCTAAATACCTTGGAAAGTCTTCTTTACAAAAAGGGGTCATTTGGGGGGTATTTGTACTTTTCTGGCATGTTAGGGTCTCAAGAAATTAGATAGGCCGTCAGTACATCAGGTGTGATCAATTTTCAGATATTGGCACCATAGCTTTTGGACTCTATAACTTTCACAAAGACCAAATAATATACACCGATTTGGGGTATTTTTACCAACGATATGTAGCGGTATAAATTTTGGCCAAAATATATGAAAAAAAATTACTAATTTGTAAAATTTTATAACAGAAATGAAGAAAAATGCATTTTTTTTTTACAGAATTTTCGGTCTTTTTTCTTTTATAGCGCAAAAAATAAAGAACCCAGCAGTGATTAAATACCCCCAAAAGAAAGCTCTATTTGTGTGAAAAAAAGGACACAAATTCCATATACGTGCAGTGTTGCATGACTAGTAATTGTCATTCAAAATGTGAGAGCACTGAAAGCTGAAATTTGGTCTGGTTATTAAGGGGGTTTAAGTGCCCAGTGGTCAAGTGGTTAAAATCACTGCTCCTGTAAAAAAGTTATTTAAAAAAAATAGTTTGCATCGATACATGTCCCCCTTGGCAGTTACCAGGCCCCCATACCCTTTTTATGGCCAATAACTTGCATACGATGTTCGAGAGTTTTGGCGCAAACCGAACCGGGGGGGTGTTCAGCCCAACTCTAATGGCCACTAGGTGGTGCTGAGGACCATAGAAAATAAATACTAATCCTTCGCTCCACCATACTATAATGTGGTATCTTCCAGAACCATGAAGTAACATTTGACCTATAGTTTTGCTAGACGAATAGCTATGTGAACTTTTCTTATACATACACTCCTAAATTTCTGTCTGAGCTTTGTGCTTAGAAAATGGCTCTACTAGGCCTGGAGGCAGAGTCTGTGTGGACATGCACAGTTAGAGCTCCGTTCCGTATGGGAGAAGAGCCGCTGTCAAACTCGGGGGTCCGTTTTTGTGGGAAAATATGGTTCTGGGAGGCGGCCGTTCTAAGTTAAAGAATCCCCTCACCTCACAGGGGAAAGCAGCTGTTAAAATGGCGCTGCCCCCCTCTTCATACACTGCCTCAGTGCGCACTCACAGGCACAAAATGACACAGCCTGACTCCCCAGCTGATTCAGAAAGTGAATTTTTCACCTCACGAGATACCTCACAGAATTTACAAATAGCTCCAGCTATACTCTAACAATTTGAACATATGTTGCATAAAGCCCTAAAACAAACCTCTGAGCAAATTACAACCAACCTTACTAGAGAAATAAGAGAATTAGGCAACCGCACAGCTGCACTAGAACTTAAAATGGATGATTTGGAAAATGCCACACAAGAACATAACACTGCTATGGAAAATCTCAGAGAGGAAAACCTAATGCTCCAAACTAAATTGGAAGACCAGGAGAATAGAGCCAGAAGGTCCAATCTACGCATCAGGGGAATTCCTGAATCGATCATTGACCTACAATCCACCATATCGGCTCTATGTCATGAACTGCAACCAGATATCCCAACTGAAAGATTGGAGTTTGACAGAATACACCAAGCCCTTACAGCAAAAAAATTGGACAGTCCGCCACGTGATATAATAGTGAAATTTCACCATTATCGCACAAAGGAACAGCTCTTATCATCAGCCAGAGATAAAAAAGACCTAAATTTTCAAGGTAACAACTACCAACTATTCGCTGATTTATCGCAGGTCACTATATCAAAAAGGCGAGCAATGGAACCCCTTCTCATGGAATTGCAACGTCAGAGCATCATTTATCAATGGGGCTTCCCATTCTCTGTACGCTTTGCTTACAATGGAACGAAATACATCTGTAGATCTAATGAAGAACTTCAACAAACGCTCATAGACTTGCACCTAATGGATTCCTCACCACGAATTACTTCAACACGTAGAAGATCACCATCCTTATCATCCGCAGGCAACTCCTCTCAATCCACCTTGAGAAATGGAAACCATCCATCCCATAAGAGAGGTCGCTTTGCATCTCCCCCTCAGGAAAGAGATGATTCTATGGACTGAAGGAAGTAATTTAAGCAGAGCTTACTGTTCATTCTTCATCCTGATAATAGCTTTCATCACAGATGCACAATGCACTCTTGCCTTGAAACTAGTAATCTACTAATATAAAAACTCTATTTTACATTTCCTTTATTTAATTACCGCATGATTTATAATTCTCATTTATCTTTTTAGTCACAGCTGAAGATAACTATCTTTAAATGTATTTTTATTATTTTTTAACATTTTTTTTTTGTTTTTTTTGCTCTAAAACTACGGTCAATATCCTAAAATTAGAATATAGAACATTGCACATATAGTGTAGAAAATTTAAAATACTTTAATCCTCCTCAAAAGATACTTACAGATGGTCTAAAAGTATTTCTAATTTTTAGTCTGACCACAAGATTTAATTGATTTACTTATTATAGTTCTCAATCTTTAGTTGATTTTTAGTTTAATATTAGGAATTCTAATATGCTGTTAATATCATAGGAGTTTTTCACTCCAAACCCTTCAGGTTGACCTATTGTTTTACCCTTATTACTAGTTTAGGGACCCATTAATCCTATTCTATCCTCCAGTTCCCTTCTTCATTATTACAGCCTGATACACACTTTACCATGGGATCTTGAAAATGCTTAGTAACATTCTCAAATTTCCCACTTCCCCGATTTTCCCCTCCTTAATTTTGTTGGATCCCGTTTCCAAAATGTATCCTAGATTGTGTGGTGTATTGTTAGGAACATCTTGGTCATGTTCTCATTGGAGGGCTCTTCTCCCAGGTACGGGAGATCCGTGTGCCCTATTCTGCCTCCCTCATTCTTCCACTTATAATATGTGGAAGTCTGACGGTTGCACTTTTTTCCCTGAGGGGGATCTCTATCCCTTCTCACGGGAAGTCTCTGTACATTTCTTTATAATATCTTATATAAGATATTCTTTAACCACTTCTGTTTTCTTTCTCTTTCTCACCTCAGCATTTTATTCCTCTTCTCACTCTTCAAGTCCACGTGGATTGACCCATTTAACCGGAACAACACGCTATTTGGTAAGTCTCACTTCTCCATTCGGTTACCATGGCACCACTAAACATTCTATCCCTGAATGTTCAGGGAATTAATATACCCCAGAAACGAACCAAGGCTTTTCGTACATTTCATGCCCGAAAGGCTCACATAGTTTTTTTACAAGAAACACACTTCACAAAAAATTCTACTCCTAAATTTATGTCCCATTTTTATCCACAAATTTTTACAGCCTCGGCTACCTCTAAACAAAGAGGTACTCTCATAGCCTTTCATCGTTCTACTCCATTTATTCTCCAATCTCAAATTAATGACCCAGAAGGACGCTACATAATATTTACAGGACAAATAATGGATAAACCAGTTACTGTCATCTCATACTATGCGCCTAACAAAAAACCAAACCCGTTCTTATCACACTTACTACAAGTTGTGAATGATCATAAAATAGGAACAGTTATTTTGTGTGGAGACTCCAATCAGGTCCTCCTTCCATTTCTGGATAAAACCCCTTACACTCCATCGAATAAAACATTCAAAATGTCTTTTTCCCAATTGTTATCCAAATATAACTTAGTAGACACATGGAGAGAGTGTAATCCCACAAAATGTAGATACACATATTACTCTCATCCCCATCAAACTTTAACACGGATTGATCATATATTCCTAACAATTGGCATGATTCCAGAAATACTTACAGCCGACATAATTCCTATCCCATGGTCTGACCATAACGCAGTACTCACTTCAATTAATTATATTATACCCAAAGGCCATGACCCCACATGGTATCTCCCAGATATTATGCTCAAACACTCAAACCACCGTCAAATCATCAAACAAGCCCTAAAAGAATATATATCATTTGAATGAAAAACCCTTTCGTCTGAGTTTAATAATGCCTTTATAGCCCATCAAGACAATCCATCGCCCATCACAAAATCTCAATTAGATAAAACCCGTACTGCATTTGACTTATTTTTAACTGAGTCAGTCGAAAAATCTTTTAAACGCTCTAAATACAACTATTTTATGAAATCCAATAAACTGGGTACTTACTTAGCACGTACACTTAACTCAATAAACAAACCCTTTAAACCAATTCGCTTAAAATTAGCGAAAGACATATACACAAGTAACCCTATCAAAATTGTCCAGAAATTCCACTCCCACTTAACCTCATTATATTCATCTTCTAACAATTTTGACTCAAATTCAGAAGATGCTTTCTTTTCTAGCATAAAATTACCAGAGCTTTTCCTAAATCAAAAGAATCTACTAGAAGAAAGCATCTGTCCAGAAGATGTCTCTAATACCATTAAAGAACTAAAGATAAATAAGAGACCAGGCCCGGATGGTTACTCTGCCTTATATTATAGAACTTTTATAGATACCCTATCACCTATGTTAGCTGATGCTTTTAATGCGTTACTAGAGGGAAAATCTTTTAGACAAGAATCACTAACTGCCATAGTTTGCATGATCCCCAAACCTCTCACTGATGACACCTCTTGCACAAATTACCGTCCAATATCCCTTTTGAATCTAGATATCAAAATTCTAGCAAAAATTTTAGCAAAAAGACTAAACAAGATCATAGGCAATCTAATCCACAGGGACCAAGTAGGCTTCATGCCAACACGCCAAGCTGGCGACAATGTACGTCGAGCAGTTTTATTAGCACAAATAGCTAAAGCACGCCATATTCCTTCTTGTTTCATTTCACTCGATATAAAAGAAGGCCTTTGATTCTGTATCATGGCCTTATCTACGCTACACATTACAAAAATGGGGTTTTGGACCCCACTTTTTGACATGGATTGAAGCATTTTACAACAAACCCAAAGTATATATCAAATATGCGGGTTACAAATCTAATTCTTTTAATATAGAAAGGGGAACACGCCAAGGATGTCCACTTTCCCCTCTTATTTGCCCTCCTAATAGAACCTTTAGCTCAACAAATTCGATCAGACTCGACTATCACTGGTATAGAAACCGCTGGATACCAACACAAATTATGTTTATTTGCAGATGACATTTTACTATTTCTGTCATCTCCACAAATTTCTGGACCCAATCTCTTGCCCATTCTCAATCATTTTGCGATGATTTCAGGTATCTCAATAAATCCTAAAAAATCCATAGCCCTGGATAGATCTCTCTCCAAAGTGGAATTGGACTTGGTAAAACATGCACTTCCATTTATTTGGGCTGAAAGGTCAATTCCCTATCTAGGAATTCACTTAACAGCCTCTCACCATGACCTCTTCTCAGCAAACTACCCCCCAATCCTGAAACAGATTACAAAACTCCTAAAGCAATGGACACATCTTCCATTATCATGGATCGGCAAAATTAACGCAGTAAGAATGACAATTCTGCCAAAACTGCTTTACTTATTTAGAGTTTTGCCAATCTCAATCCCTCCTCACTATTTAAGAATAATACAAAAAAGATCAACAACTTTTATCTGGGGCTCCATCAAACCCCGCATATCTTTACACACATTACACCTGCCAAAATTCAAGGGAGGCCTTGGCTTTCCAAACTTTGCAAACTATTACAGAGCAGCACACATTGCCAGCCTCTCTAAATACCATGCAACACAAGAATTACCCTTATGGGTATTAATAGAAGCTTCAGAATGCGACCCACTCTCTATTTCAAATCTATTATGGCTCCACTCCAAAGATCGGAAGAATCTACGTAATCCTATCACCAAATACTTTAAACACAAATTACAATCTCCTCATAACCCTCTTTTATCCTTCCTCAAAAACCCTGCTTTTTATCCAGCATGGGTCTCCCCTAAATCATTCAAAGCCTGGACCTCTTTAGACATTACTCGGCTAAATAAACTGATTTCTTCCACATCCTTCCTCACCTTTCCTACCCTCTGTATAAGCTACTACACTCCGAACTATTTAGATACCTTCAAATTAAAAATTTCTATTCACCTTTGGTAAGCACAAATACCTCCATGTCCCAAATCACTAATTTTGAATCAGTATGGCTAAAAGACCCCCACTCAAGAGGTATGATTTCTTCCATATATTCACAAATTTCAACGAATCCTGGCCTCGAAAAACCACCTTATTCCCGGAAATGGGAGGAGGACTTGGAAAAATCGTTGGATATGGCTGATTGGTCTAAAATCTGGACTGCAACTAAATCTTCTTCACCAAACATTCTGGCGGTAGAAACTAACTATAAGGTTCTAACTCGTTAGTACCTTGTACCCTCCAGGTTGGCCAGATTTGCGCCAACCCAAGCAGCTCAATGCTTTCGGGGGTGTTCAGATCCAGGCACTCATATGCATATATGGTGGTCCTGTCCGACGGTACAAACGTTTTGGGGAAAAATATTTGAAATTGCCTCCAGAATGTTTGAATTAAATTGCAACCAGATCCTGTCATAGCCTTACTCAACTTAAAACCAGATTGTCTCACACATAATCAATTTAAACTCTTTACTCAACTCCTCACTGCTGCAAAACAGACGATTGAAAAGGCATGGAGGTCTGCCAACTTGGAAATACCCGAGACCAAACACAGATTAAACACTTTCATGTCACATGCCAAAATGCTGGCAATAGAAAGAGACCAAATTCCTCTATTTGAAAAAACTTGGAACCCTTGGATTAAGTATCATTTATCGCCAATATTTGATAATTCAATTCTGAAACCGTGGTAGCTAAGGAAACTCTTCACCCCATTATTATAATAATATAGCGTTCTTAATATCAACAAAATCATGCCATATTACCTGGATCAATCATGTGGACTCTTTCTCTTCTATTTCTATCTTTCCTACTATTCTTTCCTTTCCTCTTTCTTACATCTTAAACTCATTTTTACTATATTTTACCTATGTAATGATTTAATAAAACAATATCTCCAAAGCTCTGGTCCAACAAATAAGACAATTTATTTTAACATAAAATCTCCTTCATTCCATTGGTCAGACAGTAACCAAATGTTATATGGAAGATATTGTATTGATTACCTGGTTGTAATGAATTAATAAGCCAATGAGTTGTACCAGTTTTCATTTCTGTCATATTATATTATTAGTACTTATTGTACCTAATTGTATTACGCTTTTATGCTCAACTAATAAAAACCTTTTTGACAAGGAGAAAATGGCTCTACTACAAAATTACTGCTGGATCATATCTCAGTGACTATGGAACCTAGGCAATACGAATTGTGACTAGACAATTCCCCTTTTCCTGTCATGGCCCTCCAGATTTTAGCATTTAGACACGTATACTTATTTGAATCCCTGATTATGAGCTAACGTTAAGAACAAGTACTGTATATTCATGTAAAATGCATCATTTTAGGTGTTTATTTATTTTTTTTTTTTTGGAAGTTCAAATGTATGTTGTCTGCATAAAATGATCATTTGTAGCTAAATATGGAATTAGAAAGTGAAGCAGATGCATGATTAGTCATCATACTGTACACTGACCACTTCTCCCTTTTCTTGGTATTTTCTGTCTAATTAGCTGTATTTCTGATGATTAGAAAAGCCTTTTAAATAGTCATATGTTATCATATGTTATCAAAGTTAGGTAGTCAGACCTTAGCACGTAGACAATTGCACATAGAATCTGGTGCAACCAGGGCCCTAGATCATTTTTTCCCCGGGGGGTTCATCCTTGGGTACCAAGAGGGCAATAATTAGCAAGCCTGCCAAGCTGTGACAAATTGTGGGTGTGGCACCCTCTGCTGCAGTCCTTTCTCACCACCAAACTTCTCCTGCAATGCAGGCCAAATGGGCCATTTCCTGCTGCCCCAAATAATAACCTCTAATTGTTCAAACTGCCCCCCCCCCCCCCCCCCCCCACTTTCACCTTGTCATTTGACAAGATTTGCAACAACAAAATGTGTCTGTGACCAAACTCTTAACAGTGGGAGGGGCTTAAGGAGTGTGGTTAAACAAAACCTGGACAGGGGTCAGCTGAGTGGAGAGCAGGCATTATTGGGGCAGAAGACAGGGGTCAGCTGGGTGGAGAGCAGGGGTTATCGGGGCAGAAGACTGGGGTCAGCTGGGTGGAGAGCAAGGGTTATCAGGGCAGAAGACAGGGGTCAGCTGGGTGGAGTGCAGGGGTTATCAGGGCAGAAGACAGGGGTCAGCTGGGTGGAGAGCAGGGGTTATCAGGGCAGAAGACTAGGCTCAGCTGGGTGGAGAGCAGAAGACAAGGGTCAGCTGGGTGGAGAGCAGGGGTTATCAGGGTAGAAGAAAGGGATCAGCTGGGTGAAGGACAGGAATCAGCATGGCAGAGAAGGGTTTACAGGGCAGGTTTACGGGGGTCATCAGGGCAGAGAAGTGGGGTTACAAGGGCAGAGGACAGGGATCAGCAGGACAGAGGATAGGGGGTCAGTAGAGCAGTGTAAAGGAGTCAGCAGGATGGAAGACAGGGGGTCAGAAGGGCACGGTACAGAGGGCAGCAGGGCAGAAGGCAGGGGGTCAGTAAGGCAGGGTACGAGGGTCAGTAGGGCAGGGTACAGGGGTCAGCAGGACGGGAGACAGGGGTCAGTAGGGCAGGGTACAGGGGTCAGCAGGATGGAAGAGAGTGGGTCAGTAGGGTAGGGTACAGGGGTCATCAGGACGGAAGGCAGGGGGTCAGTAGGGCGGGGTACAGGGGTCAGCAGGATGGAAGACAGGGGGTCACTAGGGCAGGGTACAGGGGGGTCAGCAGGATGGAAGACAAGGGATCAGTAGGACAGGATACAGGGGTTAGCAGGATGGAGGACAGGGGGTCAGTAAGGCAGAGTACAGGGGTCAGCAGGACCATTCTTGTATATATATAAAAAACATTCTTATATATAAAAGTGACACTACTGCCAGAATATGCAAGAGGTATCCAGTGTTATGTAGTTAACCACTGTAAACATGACATCTAATATACAGTGCTTACTTACTTAGCCCTGTGGTTCGCCATAAGATATACTTGAGCTGCGGTGACAAGGAGAAAGCCATGCCAAATGCATGTGGTGATGTACCCGATGCCAGGTGTGCAGATGGTGATGCACAACCATGGCGGGTGCAGGTGGTGGTAAACCCAATGGTGTGGGGACCTGGATTGGTGAAGTAAAAATCCTGTTGGAACAATACCAGGGACAGCGTTCAGCCTGTATCCGAATGCCGGCGCCCCGAGTGTGACGTCATCCACTCAAAAGTTGCGCCAGCCGGAGCAAAGTCAGCCTGGAGTTGGAACGCAAGTCTGCACCACCCTCTGCAGCCTCCCCAGCCACTGGGTAGCTTAAGCTGCCTCAGTTCCTCCCACAAACATCACCCTGCACTATACCGAGTCCTGGCATGCCCACACAATAAACGAACAGGCCGGAACTCACATTTATTATACTCAGCAAAATTGTGACTGTGCGGCTCCCGTCCCGGTCCCGAAAATGAAAGACTACAATAGCCTAGCTGCAGCACCATGGATGGAGGCTCTGGGGGGTTTAGACCCCCCTAACCCCCTTATCTACACCCCCTGGGTGCAACTCTGCATAGTAACCAATCAGCTTCTAGGTTTTATTGGCAAAGCTTAATTGAACAAGCTGAAGTTAAAAGCTGATTGGTACTATGCACAGCTGCACCAGATTCTGAGTTCACCAGTTTTAGTAAATCTCTCCCTATGTCTCTTATGATTGAAGGAAATAAATATGCTTTAGAGGGGCTCCTGAGCACTATGATGCTTAAAGCAGTTCACATTTACCAGTATCATAGTGGTTGTAAACACTTACATATACCCAAACAATTCCTCAATAAATGAATGAATGAATGATTTGTAAAGCGCTGCAAATGCGAACTGAATCGCCTCAAGGCGCTGGATGCATTCTCTGTAGTCAGCCTCTAGAAAAGGAAGGTCTTTAGTTTTTTCCTGAAGGCCTGGTGGTTTTCTTCCATGCGGATGTTGGTTGGGAGAGCATTCCATAGTCGAGGTCCTTGGACTGTGAAACGTCGTTCTCCCTTAGCTTTGTAGCGGTATTTGGGAACGATAAGGAGGTTTTGGTTAGCTGGTTAGACTGCGATTCGGTGTGTAGTGTTTTATTTTCTCCCGGAGATATAGTGGAGCGTTTCCTTGTATGCATTTGTGGGTGAGGCAGAGGGTCTTGAATGTGATCCGATTCTTCACGGTTAGCCAATGAAGGCGCTTTAGGGATGGGGAGATGGATTCCCAGGGTTTTTTTCCTGTTAACAGTCTTGCCGCTGTGTTTTGGATGAGTTGCAAGCGCGCAAGCTGATATTGTGGTAGTCCTACGTAGAGCGAATTTGCGTAGTCGAGTCGGGAATTGATGATTGTTCCCACAACTGCCGCTCTGTCCTCTTCTGGGATGAAGGGGGTGAGTCTGCGTAGCAGGCGGAGGAGATGGTGGGATCCGCTCACCACTGAGCCTATTTGTGCAACCATTGTCATTCCTGAGTCAAAGATGACTCCGAGACTCTTGGTTTTGGAGCTAGGAGAGATGGTCTGTCCGAGGATGGTGGGAGGTGTCCACGGAGTCTTTATTTTGGAATTTTTGTTAGCTTGCAGGAGAAGAAGTTCTGTTTTTGATCCGTTGAGTTTGAGGGAGCTAGTGGTCATCCAGTCATCTATTAAAGTGAGGCATTTCTGTAATTGCTGATGAAGGTCTTTTTGTCCGTTGATGCAAAGGTAGAGTTGGGTGTCGTCAGCGTATGAGTGGAAGCAGAGATCGGTTTTCCTGATGATATTGAGAAGTGGGTGGATGTAGATGTTAAATAGCACTGGTGACAGGGGTGAGCCCTGAGGGACTCCACAGGAGACTGCCCGAGTTTCCGAGGTGAATGTTCCTGGTTTCACTGTCTGGGAGCGATTCTCTAAGAAGGATGTAAATCATTTTAGAGCAGAATCTGTAGCTCCTGCAACTTCTGCGAGGTGGACAAGTAAAGTATTGTGGTCCACTGTATCGAATGCTGCGCTGAGGTCTAACAGTACCAGGAGACTCGGTTCTCCGTCATCTGCTGCTTCAAGGGCGTCGTCCCATATTTTGAGAAGTGCTGTTTCTGTGCCATGGCCTGGGCGGAAGCCTGATTGCAGAGGGTCCAGGAGTTGGTGAGTGTCCAGGTGGCGTTGTAGCTGTTGTACTACTGCTTTCTCTATAATCTTGGAGATGGTGTTGAGGCTTATTATTGGTCTGCGGCAGTTAGGGTCCTTAGGGTCGAGATTGGGTTTCTTTAGCAGGGGTTTGACAATGCCTTGCTTGAGGGAGGTTGGCACAGTCCCTTCTTTGAATGACTGATTTATGAGATGTGTTAGGGTAGGGGCCAAGATGTCGGAACATTCTTTGAACAGTTTGGTGGGGATGATGTCGTTCGGTGATGTGCTGTCTCGCAGGCTTCTGATGATGTTTTTAGTGGTGTCCGTAGTGATTGGGGACAAAAAGAAATTTGGTGGTTGAGTGATGTTCGTGTCGCTATCCTCTTTTTGCTTTGGTTGAGTGAGGTTGGTTGTTATTTTCTGATGAATTGCTTTCCGAATGTTGTCGATTTTGTCGATGAAGAAATCTGATAACTCGTTGCAGAATTCTTGAGTATCGTTTGCTGGGGGCTCTAAGCAGGTCGGGTTCATTGACTGAGCAACTATTTTGAAAAGTTCCCGCGGGCGGTTTAAAGCGGATGAGATGGTGTCTGAAAAATGCTCTTTTTTGGCTTTGAAGATTGCCTTGTGGTATTTCACAGTGAGTGCTTTGTAGTTAGCATGGTTTTCCTTGGTGGGGTTTCTTCTCCATGCTCTCTCAGCTCTTCTACGTTCTTGCTTGAGTAGGGTGAGAGTGCCATTAAACCAACTCGAGTTTTTTTTTGCGGACGAGTGTTCTGCGTTTTGGCGCCACTGAGTCTGCTGTTTGTAGTAAAACATTGTCTAGGGAGTTGAGTGTTTGTTCCGTTGAGAGGTTTGAGTTTAGCAAAAGAATTTTGCTTGATAATGTAGTTTTGAAGAGTTCAGAGTGTAGTTTCTTCTGAGATCTATTCCAATGTGTTGCTGTTGCGCGTTTCTGTTTTTGGAGGATGGTGTTAGTGGTGATTTTAAATTTGATAGCATGGTGGTCTGTCCATGGTAGTGGAGTGTTGTCAAATACGTTGATGTCCATATTCTGTTTGAAGATGAGATCTAAAGTGTGTCCTGAACCATGCGTGGGAGAATTTCAGTTGTCGAAGGCCAAGTTCTTCCATTTGGTTGACGCAGGCGGTTGCAATAGAGTCTTGGGCAGAGTTTGCCCACAGGTTAAAATCCCCAAGTACCAGAAGGTTTTTGGTTTTCAAGGTGTGCATCGAGAAGAATTCAGTGAGCGGAGTAAGGAGATTGGTCTTTGGTCCAGGTGGTCTGTAGCATAGTAGTATGTGAATGGTGTCTTGAGGTGTTGTTTGAAGATGCAGTGAAAGTGTTTCCATGAAGGGCACTGAGTTCTGTACGTTTGGTTTGGTGAACCCAAGGTGTGATTTGAAAATCACTGCTAGGCCTCCTCCTTTTTTTCCTATTCTATGCTCGGATAGGATACTGTAGTTCTCGGGCACCAATTCAGTTAGGATGGTTTTGCAGTCGGATGTTAGCCAGCTTTCTGTAATGAAGAGGCAGTCTATGTTGTTTTCGATGATGAAGTCGTAGATTTCCAGCCTGTGCTTGACTGCAGATCTGGTGTTGATCAGGGCGCATGCTAGTTGTTGCTGTTGGATCGGTGTCTCCCTGCATTTGATGGTTGATTGTGGGTTGGTCCTTAGTAATTGTTCTTTTTTTAGTCTTTTTTGAGTGGTGGTCGGTAAAGTTGCAGCGGTGTTTCTTAGCCTGTGAAGGGTGTCTGCTGTGTATTTAAAGTTGCACATGATGAGGAAGACGGCGTTTCTTGAAGGCAGGGTGTTCTGATGATGGTACTGATGTGGGGATGATACACTTGCAGGGGGATGGAGGGATCAGATGGCTGACCACTGCTTCCGGAGTGGTGAGGGTGACGGGCTGAGTGTTTGGAGCGGAGGTGCTAGAGGAGGTGGGGCTGCCTACCCCCCTCTTGTTGATCCAGAGGAAGGCGAAAAACCCCTAGCTGTGAATGCCAATAGTGCAGCAGAGGAAAAAATTCCTTCCTGACCCCTCCGAGGGGCGATTGGACTTGGCCCCTGGATCAACTGCTAAGTGCCACCAGTGGCTTACCTGTGCGGATGGTCCAGGAGACGAATGGAGGGGGAGCTGCGCTACTTACAGTAGGTGGTGCGGTAGCTGCTTCTCGAGCAATTTGAGATGGACTAGCCTCCGGTGAATATCTAGTGCCCCTGCGGTGAGGTCCAGTAGCGGGAGGGGTGATTCCAGGTGTGGAGGGGCACGGGGCTCTGTTGAACAGTGGGAGGAGGTATGGGTGGCTGGCTGCTGGAGCTAGGCCGCAGCCGTGGTCTGTCCCACCGAATCTAGCATCTAGAATGAGGTGATTTAGACCGCGGCTGCGGTGGTGACCGGGGGGGGCAGGATGGAGGGACCTAGGGGATGGTGGGTCCAACCGGGTGGAGACACGGCTGGGGGATAGTGGCCTCAGGAGGGGTTCCTAGGCTGCTGCACCGTTCGGCACTGGGTGTGCCAATATGGCCGCCGGCTGGGCCCGAGCCGCAGGCTGGCCGGCGGTGGGAGTACCAAGATGGCTGCCGGCTAGGCCCGAGCCGTGGGCTTTCCTATGTTGTTATCTGGACCGTCCGATGATGGTGGGCGGGTAAGTCTGGTGAGGATGGTCGAGCAGGAGAGGGGGGGTGCGGCCCTGCTGGGCGAGCGACTGGTCAGTTGAGGGAGGAAGCGGAGAGGAAGCGGTGAAAGTGCTGCCGGCTAGCCACCGCAGCTAGGCCGGAGCCGCGGAGTGTCATGGGCGGCCGGCCGGCTGGCTGGAGGCGGCATCCAGATGGGTCAGAGTGCGGATAGGAGGGGGAGGGGGTACCCGTGTATTGCTGCAGGGGAAGCTGGGCCGGAGCCGCGGAGTGTCCTGAGCGGCCGGCCAACTGGTAGAACGGGCGTCCGGGTGTGGGTCAGTGTCAGTGTGCGGATAGGAGAGGGGAGGGTCCCGGTGTGCTGCTGCAGGGGGAGTCCGGGGGAGACAGGGATGGATCCAAGGATGGGTGGCCGGATGGCTGGAGCTGGGTGGCCGGCGGCCGGAGCTGCTTCACAGAGCCGCTTGACGGAGGTCTGCTCTCCACAGTGTCAGCACTCAGACTGACAATCACTTTCGCAGAAAGAAAAGTCCATTCACCGTGATCCAAAGAAAAGTGCAGGAACAAATTTATCTTTCAAATAGTGCTTCACCACAAATCGTGCATGAGAAATACAAACTCACCAGAACTTTAAAATAAATATGGCTTGTAGCAATTGGATTCTTTCAACCAGCAACATATATGGAAGTGATGACTCTAAACCACAAAGTGTCTCCTTGGCAATGGTCAACCATAAAGACTCGGGAGAAACATATTGAGAATCATAGTGCAATATGTTTATTGCAGATAAGTAAAAACAGGTAAAACAATGCGCACTTACATTTTGGAGTGCTGTAAGTCAGCACCAACATGTACAGCTTTAGGTAAATGTGTTCGCCATCTCACCAAAACGCCCAATTACTACAAGGCATATTTATTTTAAAGTTCTGTTGAGTTTGTGTTTGTAGTTTTGCTGCAGCGGGTTCTATACACTATACAGATGCGCCACTTTACAGGCAGACTATGGGGACCCCCCAGGCACTATATTTAAAAGAATTTTTCATTTTTATTGTTTCACTTTAAGCATCATTAAAATAACTGCTCCTGTAAAAAAGATATCTAAAAAAAAAATAGTTTGCATTGATACATGTCCCCCTGGGCAGTTACCACCAGGCCCCCATACCCTATTTTATGGCCAATAACTTGCATATAAGCCTTCAAAATGGAGACTTTTGATTTTTCAAATTCAGGTCCTATAGACTTCAATGGGGTTCGGGTCCAAACTTTTGCGATGTTCGAGAGTTTTGGAGCAAACCGAACCGGGGGGGTTTCCGGCCCAACTCTAATGGCCACTAGGTGGTGCTGAGGATCATAGAAAATAAATACTGATCCTTCGCTCCACCATACTATAATGTGGTATCTTCCAGAACCATGAAGTAACATTTGACCTATAGTTTTGCTAGACGAATAGCTATGTGAACTTTTCTTATACAAACACTCCTAAATTTCTGTCTGAGCTTTGTGCTTAGAAAATTGCTCTACTGCAAAATCACTGCTGGATCATATCTCAGTGACTATGGGACTAAGGCAATACGAATTGTGACTAACCAATTCCCTTTTTCCTGCCTGCCATGGCCCTCCAGATTTTAGTATTTAGACACTTATTTGAATCCCTGATTATGAGCTAACTTTAAGAACAAGTACTGTATATTCATGTAAAATGCATCATTTTAGGTGTTTAGTTTTTTATTTGGAAGCTCAAATGTATGTTGTCTACATAAAATGATCATTTGTAGCTAAATATGGAATTAGAAAGTGAAGCAGATGATTAGTCGTCATACTGTACACTGACCACTTCTCCCTTTTCTTAGTATTTTCTGTCTGCTTAGCTGTATTTCTGATGATTAGAAAAGTCTTTTAAATAGCCATATGTTATCATATCTTATCAAAGTTAGGTAGTCAGACCTTAGCACGTAGACAATTGCACACAGAATCTGGTGCACCCAGGGCCGTAGATCATTTTTTCTCCTGCGGGGGGGTTCAACCTTGGGTACCAAGAGGGCAATAATTAGCGAGCCTGCCAAGCTGTGATAAATTGTGGGTGTGGCACCCTCTGCTGCAGTCCTTTCTCACCACCCAACTTCTCCTGCAATGCAGGCCAAATGGGCCAGTTCCTGCTGGCCCATTAATAACCTCTACTTTCTCAAACCTCCCCTCCACTTTCACCTTGTCAGTGGGTGGCTGCTGATGCAATAAATCAGAGTTCTCCTCTCCCTCTACGCTCATACCTCCCAACTTTTGAACTTTTGAACTTTTTGAAGCCCCTCCCACTGTTAAGAGTTTGGTCACAGACACATTTTGCTAAATAAAGAATAAGGCGCTATACAAGTTCATATAAAAAAACTTTCACAAAGAAAACACTGTATCAAACTCAAATGTGCACATTAATGAGAAAATAAGCAAGCATAAAGTCCATAAGTGAATAAATCCCAACACCAAAACGGAATGCTCTAAGATAAAACTTCTAGATCTTCCACCACGAGTGCTCAATATAAAGATGGCCACTCACCAGAGCTGTTTGACCCCTTTTTACAGGATGGTAAAGAAACACTTTGGGAAACCCAAATTGGTTCCACTAATGGCATGAATCCACTCCAATGGCCACTCTGGAAGGAACTAGAATGTAAAAAATTACTCCACAGGAGACACAGATGAAAGTCTCATAGTGTAGTAATTTTTAATTGAATAAAAACAGCAGCAATAATAACAGTTAGAGTCACATGCGATAGGGCCTGGCCTGGCACTAGGTGTAAACAGCGTGTGTGAGTCAACTGATCTCTGGGGGTAGCGTGCGTTCCACGTCTCACTCCGAAGGTGCAAAGCCTGGTGTGGTGTATCAAAAAATGGACCCGGAAATGACGGATCCTCCGCTCCGATATATGTTTCGCCATGAATGGCTCTTCAGGAAGTGATGTTGCGCCACTTCCTGCTTGCTTTTATGTGAATGGAAAGGCTGCTATTGGTGGGGCTCCTCCAAAATGGAGGAGAAGACAAAAACATAATACAGAACCTGCCTCTAGGGAGCGTCGATGCCCACACTGCACATAAATAGCTAACCTTACAAAGGGATTAATGAATAAACTAATACATACAATGTATTTGTGGTCAACCAACACCCAAACAGTGATAAATGGACTATTTGGGTGCATGGATGCAATATATAGCTGAGTAAGGTCAAATGGGTGTATTGAGGCTTGAAGGAAAAAATTAGGACAGCACCATCTAGTGGTGAATATCCAGATGATTGAAATAACTATGCCTCTAATCTTCTATATGAAGGAGACAATTAGGACAGAACCATCTAGTGGTGAAAATCCATATGGCCGAAATTGCCAATACAACCATGCCTATACTAACAGATCAAACATTTTTTTTTTTTTTTTTTTTTTAATATAATACACAAAGACAGTTTATATAATATCAATAAAAAAATTCTGAAATTAAACTAAAAAAATAGATATTAAGATAGAAACCCTGAGAAACCAGGGCTCTAATCTAAAAGAAACAATCTTGCTACAAACAAATATGTTAATGCAATCAATAATCGGTTAAAAAACATTTTGAATCAATATCGATGTTTAATCCCAAAGGCTGGAGAGATTGAAGTCTATATATCCACTGCGTTTCCATCTGCGACACTTTTTTGGTCATGTTCCTCTCCAATGCTGGTGAACCTTCTCAATGCCCCAGAACCTGAGTAAGGAGGGGTCCTTATTGTGCATCAACCTGAAGTGGTTGGATACACTGTGGTGTTTGAACAGATTTTTTTTTATATTATCTATGTGTTCTCCCACTCTTTTGGCCATGGTTCTAGAAAAAGAAAATTCCTTGTGGAAGCCTTAGAAATGACAATGACTAATAATTTCTTCTGGCATGCAGGGGATTTTTTTAACCAAATAAAAGGGGTGGCTATGGGGCTAAATATGCACCAAGTATTGCTAATATTTTCTTAAACAAGTGGGAGGAGGAATGTATTTTTTCTGACCAGTGGCCCCAAATTCAAATGTACCAAAGGTATATAGATGATATTTTCATTGTGTGGGAGGGTCCAAAGGAAGAGTTGGATGGTTTTCAAGTCTATACGAACAACAATAAATAATAAACCATATAAAGTTCACCAGTACCTGGCATCAATCGTGCATCCAGTTTTCAGATCTCGAGATCTTTAAGATGGGTTCTGGTTTGGGGACCCGGACCCATTTTAAAGAACCTGATCGGAATGGGTATATTTCCACCCGTAGTTGCCATCACCCCAACTGGGTGAGAGCAATCCCAAAGGGTCAATTCCTGAGAATCAGAAGGAATTGTGCGGGTGAGATTTCATGGCCCAAACCAATATGCTCATTGATAGATTCATAGAAAAGAGGTACAATAAAAGAAAATTGGAGATTACGAGAGAACAAGTTAGGCAAATTGATCGCCTTACCCTTTTGAGACCAAAAGCCAGGGACTCAGCAGGGGACCAATTCAACCTGGCATTTGTTTCAGGTTTTAATCTCCAATATAAAGAGGTGGAAAGGATAATTAAAACCTACTGGCCAATATTACAAAAAGACCAAAACCTTAGAAAGATCCTTCCCAACAAACCTAAATTTATTTATAGAAGAGCCCCAGGGTTACGCAATATGTTGGCCAAAAACGTCATCCGGCCCCCTAAGAAACCCCCCACTTTTTTGGACCGTACTGGGTTCTATAAATATAAGAGATGCAAAGCATGCAGAATTACTAGGGACAAAACTAGGAAAGCAACTAGCATTCCATCAGTGGTTACAGGTGGGGAATATGACATTAGGCAGTTCATCACCTGTGACACTAGATATGTTACTTGATATGCTCATGTGTCCATGCAATTTCCAATATGTTGGCAGGACCACTAGAACCATGGCCAAAAGAGTGGGAGAACATATAGATAATATAAAAAAAAAATCTGTTCAAACACCACAGTGTATCCAACCACTTCAGGTTGATGCACAATAAGGACCCCTCCTTACTCAGGTTCTGGGGCATTGATAGGGTTCGCCAGCATTGGAGAGGAACTGACATGACCAAAAAAGTGTCGCAGATGGAAAAGCAGTGGATATATAGACTTCAGTCTCTCCAGCCTTTGGGATTAAACATCGATATTGATTCAAAATGCTTTTTTAACTGATTATTGATTGCATTAACATATTTGTTTGTAGCAAGATTGTTTCTTTTAGATTAGAGCCCTGGTTTCTCAGGGTTTCTATCTTAATATCCATTTTTTAGTTTAATGTACTTTCAGAAGTTTTTTATTGATACTATATAAACTGTCTTTGTGCATTATATTTAAAAAAAAAAACAAAAAAACTTTTTTTGATCTGTTAGTATAGGCATGGTTGTTTTGGCAATTTCGGCCATATGGCTTTTCACCACTAGATGGTGCTGTCCTAATTGTCGCCTTCATATAGAAGATTAGAGGCATGGTTATTTCGATCATCTGGATATTCACCACTAGATGGTGCTGTCCTAATTGTCTCTTTCATATAGAAGATTAGCGGCATGGTCATTTCAATCATCTGGATATTCACCACTAGATGGTGCTGTCCTAATTTTTTCCTTCAAGCCTCAATACACCTATTTGACCTTACTCAGCTATATATTGCATCCATGCACTCAAATAGTCCATTTATCACTGTTTGGGTGTTGGTTGACCACAAATACATTGTATGTATTAGTTTATTCATTAATCCCTTTGTAAGGTTAGCTATTTATGTGCAGTGTGGGCATCGACGCTCCCTAGAGGCAGGTTCTGTATTATGTTTTTGTCTTCTCCTCCATTTTGGAGGAGCCCCACCAATAGCAGCCTTTCCATTCACATAAAAGCAAGCAGGAAGTGGTGCAACATCACTTCCTGAAGAGCCATATGTTGGAGTGGAGGATCTGTCATTTCTGGGTTCATTTTTTGATACACCAGACCAGGCTTTGCACCTTCGGAGTGAGACGTGGAATGCACGCTACCCCTAGGGATTAGTTGACTCACACACGCTGTTTACACCTAGTGGCAGGCCAGGCACTAACGCATGTGAGTGTAACTGTTATTATTATTGCTGCTATGAGACTTTCATTTGTGTCTCCTGTGGAGTCATTTTTTACATTCTAGCTCCTTCCTGAGTGGCCATTGGAGTGGATTCATGCCATTAGTGGAACCAATATGGGTTTCCCAAAGTGTTTCTTGACCATCCTGTAAAAAGGGGTCAAACAGCTCTGGTGAGTGGCCATCTTTATATTAAGTACTAGTGGTGGAAGATCTAGAAGTTTTATCTCAAAGCATTCCGTGTTGGTGTTTTGGGATTTATTCACTTATGGACTTTATGCTTTGTTTTCTTTGTGACAGTTTTTTTATATGAACATGTATAGCTCCTTATTCTTTATTTAGCAAAATATGTCTGTGACCAAGCTCTTAACAGTGGGAGAAGCTTAAGGAGTGTGGTTAAACAAAACCCAAACAGGGGTCAGCTGAGTGGAGAGCAGAGGTTATCAGGGCAGAAGACAGGGGTCAGCTGAGTGGAGAGCCAGCATTATCAGGTCAGAAGACAGGGGAAAGCCTAGTGGAGAGCAGGTGTTATCAGGGCAGAAGACTGGGGTCAGCTGGGAGGAGAGCAGGAAATATCAGGGTAGAAGACAGGGATCAGCTGGGTGAAAGACAGGAATCAGCGTGGCAAAGGAGAAGGGTCTGCGGGGCAGTTTAACGGGGGTCATCGGGGCAGAGAAGAGGGGTTACAAGGGCAGAGGATAGGGGGTCAGTAGGGCAGTGTAAAGGAGTCAGCAGGATGGAAGACAGGGGGTCAGTAGGGCACGGTACAGAGGTCAGCAGGGCAGGGTACGAGGGTCAGTAGGGCATGGTACAGGGGTCAGCAGGGCGGAAGGCAGGGGGTCAGTAGGGCCGGGTACAAGGGTCAGTAGGGCAGGGTACAGGGGTCAGCAAGACGGAAGACAGCGGGTCAGTAGGGCAGGGTACAGGGGTCAGCAAGATGGAAGACAAGGGGTCAATAGGACAGGATACAGGGGTCAGCAGGATGGAGGACAGGGGGTCAGTAGGGCAGGGTACAGGGGTCAGCAGGACCATTCTTGTATACAGGCATACCCCACTTTTAAGTATACAATGGGGTTTATTTACTAAAGTTGGAAAGTGCAAAATCAGGCTCACTTCTGCATAGAAACCAATGAGCTTCCAGGTTTTATTACCAAAGCTTAATTGAACAAGCTGGGGTTAGAAGCTCATTGGTTTCTATGCAGAAGTGAGCCTGATTTTGCACTTTCCAGCTTTAGTAAATAAACACCATTGTGTACTTACAAGTGGGGTATGCCTGTATATATAAAAAACATTCTTATATATAAAAGTGACACTACTGCCACAATATGCAAGAGGTATCCAGTGTTATGCAGTTAACCACTGTAAACATGACATCTAATATGCAGTGCTTACTTAGCCCTGTGGTTCGCCATAAGATATACTTGAGTTGCGGTGACAAGGAGAAAGCCATGCCAAATGTATGTGGTGATGTACCCGATGCCAGGTGTGCAGATGGTGATGCACAACCATGGCAGATGCAGGTGGTGGTAAACCCAATGGTGTGGAGACCTAGCTCGGTGAAGTAAAAATCCCGCTGGAACAATACCAGGGACAGTGCGCAGCCTGTATCCGAATGCCGGTGCCCCGAGTCCACTCGGAAGTTGCGCCGGTTGGAGCAAAGTCAGCCTGGAGTTGGAACGCAAGCCTGCACCACCCTCTGCAGCCTCCTCAGCCAATGGGTAGCTTAAGCTGCCTCAGTTCCTCCCACAGACATCACCCTGTACTATACCGAGTCTCGGCATGCTTGCACAATAAACAAACAGGCCAGAACTCACATTTATTATACTCAGCAAAATTGTGATTGTGCGGCTCCCGTCCTGGTCCCACAGATGAAAGGCTACAATAGCCTAGCTGCGGCGCCATGGACAAAAGCTCTGGGGGGTTTCGACACCCGCTAACCTCCCCTTATCTATGCCCCTGCGTGCAACTCTGCATAGTAACCAATCAGCTTCTAGGTTTTATTGGCAAAGCTTAATTGAACAAGATGACGTTAGACGCTGATTGGTACTATGCACAGCTGCACCAGATTCTGAGTGCACCAGTTTTAGTAAATCTCCCCCTATGTCTCTTATGATTGAAGGAAACAAATATGCTTTAGAGGGGCTCCTGAGCACTATGATGCTTAAAGCAGTTCACATTTACCAGTATTATAGTGGTTGTAAACACTTACATATACCCAAACAATTCCTCAATAAATCTTCAAAGAAAAGTCCATTCACCGTGATCCAAAGAAAAGTGCAGGAACAAATTTCTAATGAGCCAGTAGAGGAAAAGGACTTGGAACCCCTTGCACACTGGGGCGGGGGTGCGTTAGCGATCGCTGCTAGTTTTAGTGGCGCTTTACCGCTGTCATATCGGCTCTTTGGCACAGATAGTGGGGCACTTTTAACCCCCTAGAAGGGGTCAAGCGCTTTTAAAGTGGTGCCCATTCATTTCAATGGAGGTGATGCTGCTTGCAGGACTTTTTTTCCTGTCCTGCAAGTGCACCGTCCCAGTGTGAAAGCACTCGGGCTTTCACACTGGGCCTGCAAAAGAGGTAGTTTACAGGTGCTATCTTTAGCGCAAAATGCCTGTAAAGCGTCTCAGTGTGAAAGGGGTCTTAGTGCTGTTGATTGGGGCAAGTAGACGCTAAGTATGCTGACCATGAAAGTTAGAAATCCTTATCTACATTCTGATTCAGAGACTAAACTGGAGGATCATCATGACAGCCAGGTAACTATAACTGCAATGGCAGTCCCAAATTTATCTCATGACAGGTTTACACATATTTTTCTTTAACACCCTATTCCAGGAATATAAAAAAAAAAAAAAAAAAAATCGCCCTTGAGTTACCCAAAAGGACTGGCCAAATTTCGATCCATCTATGGCTGTTCCCGCTCGAGAGAAGTTTATCTAATGAGCAGATTGCAACAAAATAACAAGAGGTGTGTTTGTGCAACAAAATAACAAGAGGTGTGTTTGTGGGGGTCTGTGGGCAGGGGGCTTATCGGAATCTGGAAGGGGGCCCCAGATCCCCCCCCCTCTATGTGAATGAATATGGAGGTACATTGCACCCCTACTCATTCACCAAAAAAATTTTGTAAAGTATATAAAAATACATTTTTTGACAAGTTTTTGACAAGATTTTGACAAAAAAAAATCAAAAAAATTAAAAAATCAAAAAACATTTCAAGTATTTTTTAACCTACCCCCCCATGCGCCCCCATATGTAGAGCATCTGCTAGATATTCTATAGTTAAAAGCAAGCTTCTTAGGAGGATATATGACTATGGGGACTGTTATGATTCTTCTTATAGGCATGCTTCAGTTGCCACATTCAAAGTTCTCCAGATTTCCCTAACATCTGTACCATACACTGTCATATTGGATTTGCTCAATTCACCTCCTGCTGTCTGAACTTTGATCATACTGTACCTCCCTTGTCTTCTCCCACTAAATCCCTATTGAATTGTCAAACCCCAGTTCTACCAAGCTGCTACAGTGTTACATGCTGCTGCTGTTGGACCAAGACAGGGTTCCTGGTGGGACCCATGACACATCAAAAGAGACTGCAGCTAGAGTGACAAAGCAGAGGCTCATCAGGCTGGCAGAGGTAAGGCACCTGAGGACACTATGATACTTAACTGATGCTAAGAAGAAATCCACCTGATACTTCTCAGTTTGTGCTTTGCAATGCGCCACCTTCTCAGAGTATACAGAACGCTTGAAATGTAATAGTGACCAAGCCTTAGTACACCATTACAGACAAGGTCACAGCTTAGTAAGGTTCATGAAAAAAAGGGGAGAAACGTGTAAGAGGGGGACCACATTATTCACAGAATATTGTTCTAGAGTACTTCAAATTTTTATTTGCTTTAACTTTTATTTTGGAATGATTGTAATTTCCTGAACAAAAACCACATACACTTTTAGAAATTTGAGTGAGAAAAAAAATTTCTATCCTGCTCCTTGGAATGTTCTCATCACTTTAGTCAAAAACAAATGTTGATATGACCCCACTTAAGAAAATATATATATATATATATATATATATATATATATATATATATATATATATATATATATATATATATATATATATATATATATATATATATATATATATATATATATATATATATTTTTTTTTTTTTTTGTCAGTGATTCAAGCCAGTCAGGAACTATATTTTAGGGCATGATAGCCCATTTTTATTAAAAAAGGCAAATAAAAGTCCATAACAAAGTTTTCCCACGCAGGGGTTCTTCTCCAGTAAATCCACAAACAGAAAAATGCAGTACCTCTGCTCTTTATCCTGGTCACACAGACCACCGGATTCTTCAATGTGGACGGCTTTACTTTAGCACTGACAGCTTCGCTCTGACCTCAGGCCTCACGCTGTTTACTGCTTCTTGCAGTCACACACGTTCTGGCTGCCTCCTGCAGCCCCTCTGACTCCTGGAGACCCCCTGTCTCTCTTGGTGTGGAGCAGTCTCCAGCTGGGAGCCATGAGGTTTTCCCATAACCTCATTATAAGGGCTGTGCTCACCTGAGCACACACCCTGCTGGTCAGCTACAAAATCTGGACACAGGGTTGGAGATCCCGTCCCACCCAAGACACTAAGGAAACTCCAAACTACAGAGCCCCATGACGGAATACCAAAACCTGGCGAAGTGACGTCGGTGATACCGGAAACTGCTTCAACGTTTCACCCTCCCACAGGGCGTCATCAAGGACACCCTGTAGGAGGGTGAAACGTTGACGCAATTACTGGTATTACTGACGTCACTTCCAGTCCCGTGGAACGCACGCCAGGAACGGCGTTTTTACACTTACAACTCCATGTTTGAGGCTTGTTTGATCTTTTTTTTTTTTTTTTTTTTTTTATTTATTTTTTTTTTTTTTGTAATTACCCACTCCCTTGTACAGTAAAACCTTTTTTAATGATACTTCACTATGAGTTCCATTCTTCTTTACTTCTGGGTACCTGTTTTGTTCAGCTGAGCAACTTTATAAAGGAATCCTGGATCTGATGACTTGACACCATATCCACCATCCCAGGATATCATTATCAAGCTTATAGTGACCCACCAGACAAAGGCTGGGGGGCCTTTTCAATCTGGTGAGTGGGGATACATGAGGGGGTTTTGTGCACCTGAACATTTCTGAAGCATCTTTTATTATATTCACTTCACTTTGGATTGGAGCACCTATAGTCACTTTCCTTGGACTTTGTTCATCCATTGTTTTTTCACCTATTGTGTTTTGCGAACGCTATATTTATATTTATAAGTTCTGTATCGTCAGCCTACTCCCTCTGTTCTTGGGGTTCCTGAGCTCACATTTCTTTTCTTGTGCCCCCTGCCTTTCCTGCTACTTCCTTTCAACTCAGTTTCCAGATTCTGCAGGGAAACTACGCCTGATGAGGAACCACCTTTTCCCTCATTTGTACCCGTTTTCCCCATCACAATAGGTTTCTTAGGTTTGCCAACTCCTTTGCCGTTACCATTGACCACCAACTCCCCAGAGCTCAAAATCCATTTATCATATTCATTTGCCAAGAAATCATTAATTTTCATATCCAGGCCATTATTTACATTGACATTCAGTAATAAGTCACCATTTCTCCATTTACGGATACTGTCAGTTCTTTCTTGCTCAGGATTTGTTCGGACCAGGCCCAAGGGGGGATAACACACAGGTGAGCAGCTAGCCCTTATGGGACCTTCACAAGGCTTCACTTCACCTGTTGTCCAAATCTCTGTGGGCAGTTGTCCTAACAACTGACATTGAGCAACGCATGACCTATTTTCAGCAGTACCAATGTTTGCCAGATCGCACTTTTTCATGTCACAATTTTTGTTCCTCTCCATACTATATTTGAGAGTCTTCGGGTACCTCAACTTGTACCTCTTTGCAGGTGACAGAATCACTGCTTTTGCCATGTCCATATCCAGCCCTTCCTTCTTAGGAGGTCTAGCGGGTGAGGCAGTATCCGTGCCATTTACTAATCCCTGCTCAGCACCTCGGACCGCACTAGTAGACATGTCCATCACCACAAAAGGCGGAGAGCCTTCCAATGTCTCCATCAGCTCTCCAGAGCTCTTTCCGTACTGAACCGTATTTGTAAGCACCCTCACAGGGAACCGGGAGATCACTTGCCACACTATTAGAGAGCACCGTACCAAGCAGTTCCACTGGTGATTAATTTTACCCGGCACAGCTTATACTACCTGGCTCCACCCATTGGTGCCACGCAGCACCGCCACATCCGATTGTAATGGAGGCACCCAGGTATGAGGAATGTGCTTTCACCAGTTCAAGCAGTTCCGCAAGCATATCTGTAATTTCTACAAGCTCCACATCTATATGCAAAACCTTTTTAGGGACCCCTCCTTATCAGAGACATGGAGGGGCTCATTCACTGCAGCTTGAGAGGCCAAGACATTTAAAGAGGCCTCCACCTCACTGGAGGTATCTATCACAGCCTTATGCTTCTCTGGAACACTGTCAGATGCATGTCTCCCACTCATCCCCTCCAACTCAACAATGAGCCTCTGCAAGTCAACATTCGTTACATTGTCACCTTGACACTTGACATTCAGTGGCTGGGCTGTGGACAAAACATCTGCCATGCATATGCCCTGATCTGGTCCTTCCGACTGGAGGGAAACAACCTTTGCAGGAACCATCGCACCCTTAACCATCAGCTGCTCTGCAATCTCCCTGTCCGGCATAGCAGTTGTTGTATCCACACCCCTGTCGCTCAACATAGCCTTGTCCAGCATGGCTAGCAATTGCCCAACTGTCCCAATCCATTGTGCTTCCATTATGAGTGCTCTGCAGCACCTTATCACTTGCTCTAGGAGGCACCTGGGATTCTGCAGCACAAACAGTGCCTTTGTTCATTTTATATAAATCTCATTTTGACAACATGCTTTCACTCTTAGATAAAGCATCATCAATCAAGGCAGGCTGCCTGCAATACACCATTTTGGCCAGCTTGCCCTGGGGCGCTAACACAATCAGTTGTGTACTTTCAGCTTTGAATAGGAAAATAATTATGAATCCACGCAATGGGGGCAGGTAAAAAAGTGGTTCAGAACTGCTGCCTCCACAAATGCCATCACCACCGAAGTGGAAAAAGCTGAACTGAGAAGAAATTAGGTGTGGGTGCGGCGCTGTTCTGGTTTTATGGCAAAGTGTTATGACACTGTGATAACATGTTAAGGTCACCTCTGATAGGTGAGTGAAAGTGTAAAAATGCTGGTTGATAAAAATTCTTGAAAAACTCTATCCCAAAAAAAGAAGTAACCACCAAAAGTGATTTTACATAAAATATATGTATATGTAATTTGCTTCAGACAGTGGCTGATCCTATGCAACTCATTGTCTACCATGTGATGCTGTTATATCAAAATATGCCCATGTATTCATACCGTGCATTGATATAAAGTGCTAAGGTGAGTGGAAGGGAAAAGGAAGGGGGGGGGGGGGGGGGGGGAGGGAAAGGGGGGAGGGGGAAAAATGCAGTCAATGGTAAAGTGACTTGTGCTCAATATAACAAGTGTTAATCAGAAAAAACAATGTTGCTTTGGATAGTCTTAATTATAGTGCACAGGTGATAGTTATGCTTGAAAGCTTGTTCTTCTTGGTAAACAGTATTACTCAATACAAGCTTCTTATTCCAGTGCTTATTAGTGACAGTGCTTGATATTCGTGCTCTTACTGTGCAAACACTCACCAGATACTTTCACCCCTGCAGGGGTATTGAGCAGTCACAGTTTATGCCACTGTGCAGCAGTTCCTGGCAATCCCGGATCGTGTTATGTTAACATAAAAGAGAAGGGGTGCCCATAGCGTAACCCCATTTTGGAAAGTAGACACCCCAAGGAAATTGCTGAGAGGCATGTTGATCCCATTGAATATTCATTTTTTTTTTTTTTTTTTTTTGTCCCAAGTGATTGAATAATGACAAAAAAAAAAAAAAATTTACAAAAAGTTGTTACTATATGATATATTGCTCACACAGGCCATGGGCATATGTGGAATTGCACCCCAAAATACATTCAGCTGCTTCTCCTGAGTACGGAGATACCACATGTGTGGGACTTTTTGGGAGCCTAGCCGCGTACAGAGCCCCGAAAACCAACCACCGCCTTCAGGATTTCTAAGGGTGTAAATTTTTTTATTTCACTCCTCGCTACCTATCACAGTTTTGAAGGCCATAAAATGCCAAGATGGCACAAACCCCCACCAAATGACCCAATTTTGGAAAGTAGACACTCCAAGCTATATGCTGAGAGGCATGTTGAGTCCATGGAATATTTTATATTTTGACACAAGTTGCGGAAAATTGACAATTTTTTTTTTTTTTTTTTTTGCACAAAGTTGTCACTAAATGATATATTGCTCAAACATGCCATGGGCATATGTGGAATTACACCCCAAAATACATTCTGCTGCTTCTCCCGAGTACGGGGATACCACATGTGTGGGACTTTTTAGGAGCCTAGCCGCGTACGGGGCCTCGAAACCAAGCACCGCCTTCAGGATTTCTAAGGGCGTAAATTTTTTATTTCATTCCTCACTACCTATCACAGTTTTGAAGGCCGTAAAATGCCAAGATGGCACAACCCCCCCCCCCCCCCCCCCAAATGACCCCATTTTGGAAAGTAGACACCCCAAGCTATTTGCTGAGAGGCATGGTGAGTATTTTGCAGCTCTCATTTATTTTGAAAATGAAGAAAGACAAGAAGATTTTTTTTTTTTTTTTCAGTTTTCAAAACTTTGTGACAAAGTGAGGTCTGCAAAATTTGTTTTATTTTTATTTTTTTGCTTTCTTATCTTATTTTTAAACTGTTCCTTTTCATTTTTTTATTTTTTTTTTTTTTATTTCAGGGAATGTAAATATCCCCTATGATAGCAATAGGTAAGGACAAGTACTCTTTTAAAAAAAAAAAAAAAAACTGGGGTCTATTAGACCCTAGATCTCTCCTCTGCCCTCAAAGCATCTGACCACACAAGATCGGTGTGATAAAATGCTTCCCTAATGGCGCTGTTTACATCCGGCGAAATCTAAGTCGTGAAATGCTCGTAGCTTCAGGTTTCTTAGGCCATAGAGATGTTTGGAGCCACTCTGGTCTCTGATCAGCTCTATGGTCAGCTGGCTAAATCAACGGCTGCATTCTCAGGTTCCCTGTTGGGACAGGAGAGCCAGAGAAAAACATGGAAGACGGTGGGGGTGGGCATTCCCTCCCACTGCTTGTAAAAGCAGTCTAGAGGCTAATTAGCCACTAGGATTGCTTTTACATGAAAGCCGACCGCTGGCTGAAAAGAATGATACCAAGATGATACCTAAACCTGCAGGCATCATTCTGGTATAACCACTCAAAGTCCAGCAACACACCAGTATGTTGCTGGTCCTTGTTGGGCATATATTTTAAACTTTTTTTTTTTTTCATGCAGCCTGTGGGCTGAACGAAAAAAGATTGATCGGTGGGTATGCCCACCATTAGAATACATCCCTTCATCCACCCACCCACTTCTAATGATGGGCATACTAGAGATAGAGATTTATTCGAAGCATGGGGGCATCCTCCCGCAAAAGTTAGGAGCAAATCGCTCCTCCGCCCTCTGCTGCCCCCACGCTTCGGCATATATGCTGAAGTATGTAACTGTGGTGGTGAAATCACCTCCTACAGCGCTGGAGTCACGGCTTTATGTATCGTGGGAGCAAACACTGTTGCTGTCAAGATAAATAAATCCGCGCTGCAACTGAATGGTGTATCTGCTAAGCAAATGATGGTTAACAATAAAACAAAGTAACATTACAGTATAACAGTAAGACTTCCAATACCTGCAAAGCAAATACAAAAAAAACATATTAAAAAATAAAACATTTAATGCAACCTGTACCTAAAATATCTATATCTATATCAAAGCATGGGGGCATCCTCCCGCAAAAGGTAGGAGCAAATCGCTCCTCCACCCATTGCTGCCCCCACGCTTCGGCATATATGCTGAAGTATGGAACTGTGGTGGTGAAATCACCTCCGACAGCGCTGGAGTCACGGCTTTATGTATCGTGGGAGCAAATGCTGTTGCTGTCAAGATAAATAAATCCGCTCTGCAGTTGAATGCTTACCTGAAAACAAAAAAATGGTTACCAATAAAACACAGTAAACAGTAAAGTATAAAAAAATTGCATATCTGAAAAGCAAACATGGTAAAACATAATAGCACTAAAACATTGCAGAATAGAATACAGTAAAAAAGAGCAGAACAATAAAACGACAACTATTTTTGTTTATTTTTTTTACACTTTTTTTTTTTTTTTTTTTGCAACTATAACTTTTGTAACTGGTACCAGGTTCGGGTCTCTCAAAATAGGAGACCCTGTGTTAGTGTGCCTAGTCTGTGCAGTGCTGTACCCTATGCTAATACTCAACTAGTGAATGGTAGCATTCAAAACATTCACCAATGCATAGACCAGGATTGTCAGGACAGGAGGGACAATAATACCAGATGTCACGCCTATATCCACGCTTGCTGCAGACACGACATCTTCTTTGGGGGGCTCGTTGGGTAGGGTTACTCGGGAGGACATAAGGAAAATGCCTCTCACGATCTCTTCCTGGAATTTAAGGAAGGATCCAGTCCGTCCTGAAGCTCTGTATAGCACATGAGCGTTCAGCAAAGCCAATTGAAATAAATAAACAGACACTTTCTTGTACCAGCGTCTGGCCTTACGGGCAACTAGGCACGGCGCCAACAACTGGTCGTTGAGGTCCACCCCTCCCATATTTTGGTTATATTCGTGGACACAGAGGGGTTTCTCCACAACACCCATCGCCGTAGTAATTTGGACCGTCGTGTCTGCATGAAGGGAGGTTTATTATCCCTCCACTTCATAGCGAGCAAGTTATTACACTGCAAGCAGGCTCTCTCCCCCAGCCTAAGATGGGAATCTACAAGCCGCTGGGGAAAGCCCCGGCGATTAGGTCGCACGGTGCCACATGCTCCAATCTGTTGATCAAAAAGGTGACTAAAGTGGCACGCTCGTGTAATAATTGTCCACGTACAAGTGGTACCCCTTTCCGAATAAGGGTGACACCAAGTCCCACACAATCTTGCCAGCGCTTCCTATGTAGTCAGGGCAGTTTGTCGGCTATACGTGACTATCTTTGCCCTCGTAAACCATAAAACTACATGTATAGCCTGTGGCCCTGTCACAGAGCTTATACATCTTGACCCTGTATCTGGCGTGCTTGCTGGGAAGGTACTGTTTGAATGACAAGCGGCCAGAAAATTTAATCAGGGACTCATCAATGCAGACAACTTGATGGGGAGTAAACAAGTCTGCAAAACGTTGGTTGAAGTGGTTTACGAGGGGCCGAATTTTGTAGAGCCGATCGTATTCAGGGTCTCCACGAGGAAGACAGAGTTCATTGTTGTTGAAGTGCATGAACCGCAAAATCTGCTCGTATCGTGCCCTGGTCATGGAGGCAGAGAACAAGGGCATATGGTGAGTTGGGTCAGTGGACCAATATGACTGCAACTCACTCTTAAGTTATGCCCATGTTGAGGGAAAGGCCCAGAAAGAGCTTAAATTCGGAGACCGTAATTGGTCTCCAATCTCTGGCAAGGGAGGACTAGGGAATAGTGGCGATGTGTTGACCAGTGTATAAATTGCTTTGGTCCACAATAGATCTATAGAGATCTTCGGTGAAAAACGGCGAATAAAAATCCAGTGGCGTAAAATCAACTGTTTCCACGCGAATGCCAGGTTGGGCAGTGAATGGGGGAAGTACGGGTGCTGCAGAAGTGGTGGGTTCCCAATTCGGATTGGCGAATGCAGCAGGAAGGGCACTAAAGGCACGACGGGCCGGTGTTCGTCTTCTTGGTGGCAGCGGAACACTACTTGTGCTTGCCACCTTGCCAGATTGAACTGCATTTATGGGACTCGCCACGTCACCAAGTTTTACTGCAGTGCTGGATGTATGACCAGGGTGTACTAGGCCGCTGGTGCTTGCCAGTTCACCAGGAGTAGCGGCGCTAGTACTGCTCTGCTCCATACGAGGGACCTGCGGTTCTTGCACATCAAGGACAGAAGAAGTTCGGGGTCTGGTACGCCTGACCTTGGCAGGGACCACAACTCCGTCGTCAGAGCTATCTGTCATGGAGCCACTGTCCTATACAGGATCGTATTCTGAGCCTGAATCTGACAGATGTGTGACTTCCTCTTCACTATCTGTCATGCTCAAACGTGTAGGCCTCTTCACTAATGTACCTTCGATTTGCCATTTTGGGCTCTAAATTTAGTGGTACACTAGTGAGACTCACAGGCAAAAAAGCTCCTGACTGTCAGCGACTGTATCAAAACGCTACCAAAAAATTGTTAGTGATCACAGGGATCAGGCCTGACTCTGCGAACGCTGCAGTTATGTGTGTTTAGTGTTTTGTAAGTGACAGTGATCGATCTATACTGCACTTGGGTGGGCTGGGCTGAGGGGCAAAACGCAGGTGCTAGCAGGTATCTGGGCTGATCCCGTTAACACTGTTTTTGGGAACCCTAAACTGCTGGGGATGCTAGTATAGATCTGATCGGATCAGATATTGATCCGTTCAGATACTATAGCACTAAGGGAGGTGTATGCTGCGTGCATGGGTGTTAGCGGGACTGGCGCTAACCTGACGCTGCCTGGGGCGATGCAGACCTTATCTGACCCTAAAAACTTAACTAATATCACCGCCGGGCATTTAGGGGGTTAAACCTTTATTAGGTAATAAACGGCGGGTGCCCTAAAACTATATGGTGATCACTGGTGACAGGGTTAACTAGGGGGCAATCAAGGAGTTAAAACCTTTATTAGGTAGTATATGGGGGTCCTTGTCGCTATAAAATGCTGACGGCGAACCTATATACTTACCTCCCTAACTAGCGTCACCTGTGACACTAATACAGCGATCAGAAAAAGATTGCTTAGTGATACTGGTGACGGGGGGTGATCAAGGGGTTAACCTTTATTAGGGGGGTTAGGGGGTATCCTAGACCTAAAGGGGGCTAATACTAACTGCCCTACCACTTATAAATGTCACAAACTGACACCAATGCAAAAAAAAAACTGCTATTGGTGTCACTGTGACAGGGGGTACAGGGGGGTGATCGGGGGGTGAAAAGTGTGCCTCGTGTGTTCTACTGAAAGTGTAGTGTTTGGTGCACTTACTTGATGTCTTCTCTCCTCGGCGCCGGAACGAAAAGACCGGCTCGAGGAGAGATTACTTCACTTCCTCTGGGGGGGGGGTACGTTACTTTGCCTGCCCGTGCCATTCTCCTGACGTATATCGTCGTGAGGCGGTCACCAACTGGTTAACTACCCGGAAATTGACTGGAGTAATGGCACTGCTGGGACAGTTAAAGGGCAAAAATTTATAAGCCTATTACATGAAAATTTTATGTACTTAAAATAGGAACAATCAGCGCAAGCTAAAAAGTATAGGTTTTCACCAAGCCCATAAATCAAACTAAAAAAAACAAATTTAGTGCAGTGCAAATGATAAATATATAAAGTCCATATGTTAAAAGAGAAATCTCTTATGGTAAAGCCAGTCCTTCTATATGAAACAGTGATCCTCTCCACTCAAAAACATGTAGTATGCTTACCAGATAGAATGGACCTCTTAAGTTGCAGGAGGTCACACGAGCATGGGTTCCATACAAACTGGACGTAGCACGGCCCCTCTGGTTGTCCTCTGTGGTTACCGACAGGCAGCTCTTCAATACGGCAATGAAGCATCTAAGCCTGTCACTGACTGATCCTCAGAATGAGATGATGCCTGAATAGTAAAGGCATCCATTACCTGGCCACTTGTGCTCTGTAAATAGAGCACCTGAGACAGACTCAGCCCTCTCACCTCTGTCCTGTCTGGACAGAGATTTCTCTTTTAACATATGGACTTTATATATTTATCATCATTTGCGCTGCATGAAAATTTTATGGTCCAGTTTGAGGCCCCAACTAGGAATGACGCTCTGCTGGACATGGTAATCTCAAACCATGCAGAGCTTATTACCAATATTCATATAAAAGAACATCTGGGTAGCAGTGACCATAACATGATTTCATTTAATGTTAGCTGTAAGCAACACATACGGGTAAGATAAAACACTTAACTTTTAAGAGAGCAAATTTTTCAAGGATGAGGGCTGCTCTCCAGGACTTGGACTGGAAGGGAATATTGGCATCAATGGACACAGAACAGAAATGGAAATGTCATGGTTATGCAGTAATCTTTGTCTGTCAGCTTAACTCTCCTCCATGTGTCACCTTTAGAGGCCAGCCACCCTCACCTGACTGCTTATATAATCTTCCCTCAGCATAGCTCCACCTTAGCCTCTATTTAGGAACACTATATTAACCTGTGCATTGCAAGCCAACCTGGCTGATCAATCATTGTGTATTTAGCTTTGGTGTGCAACTTGCTGTGTCTCCTACTTCTGATTCCAGTTACCGATCTTGGCCTGTTCTCAACTATGCCTGTCTGCTTGTGACCCTGACCTTTGGCATGTTTTATTTATTTTATTTATTTCAGGTACTCGTATAGCGCCGTCAATTTACGCAGTGCTTTACATATACATTATACATTCACATCAGTCCCTACACCCTCAAGGAGCTTACAATCTAAGGTCCCTAACTCGCATTCATACATACTAGGGCCAATTTAGACAGGATCCAATTAACCTACCAGCATGTCTTTGGAGTGTGGGAGGAAACCGGAGTACCCGGAGGAAACCCACGCAGGCACAGGGAGAACACGCAAACTCCAGGCAGGTAGTGCCGTGGTTGGGATTCGAACCAGCGACCCTTTTTACTGCTAGGCGAGAGTGCTACCCACTACACCACTGTGCCGCCCGTTCTATGTTTATCCTTGTCTGCTAGTCGCCCCAACCTTTGGCTTATCCCTTTACTATCCTTGTTGTTCCAGCCTGCTGCTTCCTTCCTCTTTCTCCTGTAGTCTAGCGTGAGCGTGAGCTGTGAGACCCTGGGGGCCGCGACCTGGAGCCAGACTGCAGCGCAGTCCATCCTCACCACTAGAGGCTCTGGTGAACACCTGCTGGCTCTTAGATTCTGCACCCTGGGGAATCTATGCTCTAGCTCCCAGTGGGATCTGTGTTGGTGCTCCAGTAGACCTGCTTCCTGAACCTCCCAGAGTTCAATCCACAGCAGTCTGCCGTAGGGTCCACTACCTTTGCGGTGCTCTCCTGATCCAACGGTGTGCATCTGTCACCTGGCCTCAGGTGACCTGAGAATTTTTCAAAAAGACTGTATTCGAACTCACTGCAAAGTATATTCCCATGGGCAATACCTTTAAAAGGCTAAAAATAAAATAAAATGTGTTTCAAGGTCAAAGTTAAAATGGCTATAAATAATAAAAAAAAGCTTTTAAAAAATATAAAAATGAAGGAACGCTACCATCGTTTAAATGTTACAAAAATATAACAGAATATATAAAAAGGAAATCAAGGATGCAAAAATTCAAAACGAACAACAGATTGCAAAAGATAGGACAAACCCCCAAAAAGTCTTCAAATATATTAATACTAAAAAGGTCAGGTCTGAGCATGTAGGCCCTTTACAAAATAATCTAGGGTGAGTGACTGGGGACAAAGAGAAGGCAAATGTATTAAATAATTTCTTCAGTTCTGTGCATACAAAGGAGCATGGGGGAGCTCAAGTCCATAATGGGGGTGGTAGTGACACAGTCCCAAATGATCCACAAAGTGATATCATCCAGAAATATTTAGACAGACTAAAAGACCACAAAGACGAGTTCTTGTTGGAAAAAAAATCTTTTAAGTAACAGGCAGCATGGATTCAGGAAAGACAGAAGTTGTCAAACAAACCTGATTTATTTTTATGAGGAGGCAAGTAGAACCTTGTACAGAGGGGTGGCTGTTGACGTGGTGTACCTGGATTTTGCAAAAGCGTTTGACACAGTTCCCCACACACGGCTCATGTGTAAGGTAAAGTCTACAGGCTTAGAAAGATCAATTTGTAAATGGATAAAAAACTGGCCAAAAGACAGAATCCAGAGAGTAGTGGTTAATGACTCTTACTCTGAATGTTCTAAGCTTATCAGTGGTGTACCCCAAGGTTCAGTGCTGGGACCCTTACTTTTCAAATATCTTTTATAAATGATATAGGGTCAGGGGTTAAAAGTAACATTTCTGTCTTTGCAGATGACACTAAGCTATGCAGTGGAATAACGTCTCCAAGGATGTCACCAATTTATAACCCAACCTCAATGCACTGTCTAATTGGGCAACTAAGTGGCAAATTAGGTTTAATGTTGATAAATGTAAAGTTATGCACTTGGGGCTAAGAATATGCATGCATCATACATACTAAGGGGAGTACAACTGGGGGAATCAATGGTGGAGAAGGATCTGGTGGTTTTGGTAGATCATAAGTTCAATAATAGCACGCAATGCCAAGCTGCGGTTTCCAAAAGGGGGCGCAAAGTCCTTTTTTGTATAGAGGTATGGACTCCAAAGAGATATAATTTTTCCCCTGAACAAATCATTAGTAAGACCTTATCTGGAATATGTAGTTCAGTTTTGGGCACCAGTTCTCAAAAAGGATATCGGAACTGGAGAAAGTGCAGAGAAGGGCAACCAAACTGATAAGAGGCATGGAGGAGCTCAGCTATGAGGAAAGATTGGAGGAACTGAAAATATTCCTTCTTGAGAAGAGGTGATTAAGGGGATATGATCAACATGTACAAATACATAAGTGGTCCATATAGTGAACTTGGTTTTGAGTTATTCACTTTAAGGTCATCACAGAGGACAGGGCGGCACTCTTTACATCTAGAGGAAAAAAGATTTCATCTCCAAATACGGAAAGGTTTCTTCACAGTAAGAGCTGTGAAAATGTGGAATAGACTCCCTTCAGAGGTGGTTCTGGCCTGCTCAGTAGATTGTATAAAAAGGCCTGGATTTTTCCCTAAATGTACATAATATAACTGGGTACTAACATTTATAGGTAAAGTTGATCCAGGGAAAATTGCCTCTTGGGGGATCAGGAAGGAATTTTTTTTTTCCCTGCTTTAGCAAATTGGAGCATGCTTTGCTGGGGTTTTTCACCTTCCTCTGGATCAACTGTGGGTGAAGGATTGTGTATATAGGATTATATTTTTTAATTTTTTTTTTTTTTTTTTTTTGGTTGAAGTAGATGAACTTGTGTCTTTTTTCAACCTGACTAACGATGTAACTATGTAGCTAATGTGTGTTTTACCTTATACACTCTTGTCTTCCTTGGCTGAGAGTAGACAATGTTCTAAATATGTACATACAGTGGATATAAAGTCTACACACCCCTGTTAAAATGTCAGGTTTCTGTGATGTAAAAAAATGAGACAAAGATAAAAAATTTCCTGAATTTTTTCCACCTTTAATGTGACCTATAAACGGTACAACTCAATTGAAAAACAAGCTGAAATCTTTTAAGGGGGGGGGGTAAAAATAAAAAACTAAAATAATGTGGCTGCATAAGTGTGCACACCCTCTTATAACTGGGGATGTAGCTGTGCTCAGAATTAAGCATACATATTCAAACTCATGTCAAATAGAAGTCAGTACACACCTGCCATCATTTAAAGTGCATGTGATTAGCCAAATAATGCTCAGCTGTTCTGGTAGGTCTTTTGTGACATTTTTTTTTAGTCGCATCCTACAGCAAAAGCCATGGTCCGCAGAGAGCTTCCAAAGCATCAAAGGGATCTCATTGATAAAAGGTATAAAGGGTATGAAAAAATTTCCAAGGCATTAGATATACCATGGAACACAGTGAAGACAATCATCATCAAGTGGAGAGAAAATATGGCACAACAGTGACATTACCAAGAACTGGACATCCCTCCAAAATTGATGAAAGACAAGAAGAAAGCTGGTCAGGGAGGCTGCCAAGAGGCCTACAGCAACATTAGAGGAGCTGCAGGAATATCTGGCAAGTACTGGCTGTGTGGTACATGTGATAACAATCTCCCGTATTCTTCATATGTCTGGGCTATAGGGTAGAGTGCCAAGATGGAAGCCTTTTCTTACGAAGAAAAAACATCCAAGCCAGCTAAACTTTGCAAAAACACGTCTGAAGTCTCCCAAAAGCATGTGGGAAAATGTGTTATGGTCTGAGGAAACCAAGGTTGAACTTTTTGGACATAATTCCAAAAGATATGTTTGGTGCAAAAACAACACTGCACATCACCAAAAGAACACCATACCCACAGTGAAGCATGGGGGTGACAGCATCATGCTTTCGGGCTGTTTTTCTTCAGCTGGAACAGGGGCCTTAGTCAAGGTAGAGGGAATTATGAACAGTTCCAAATACCAGTCAATATTGGCACAAAACCTTCAGGCTTCTGCTAGAAAGCTGAACATGAAGAGGATCTTCATCTTTCAGCATGACAACGACCTGAATCTAATGAAAATCTGTGGGGTGATCTGAAGAGGGATGTGCACAGGAGATGCCCTCGCAGGCTGATGGATTTGGAGTGTTTTTGCAAAGAGTGGGCAAATATTGCCAAGTCAAGATGTGCCATGCTGATAGACTCATACCCAAAAAGACTGAGTGCTGTAAAAAAATCAAAAGGTGCTTCAACAAAGTATTAGTTTAAGGGTGTTCACACTTATGCAACCATATTATTTACTTTTTTATTTTTACTTCCCTCCACCTAAAAGATTTCAGTTTGTTGTTCAATTGAGTTGTACAGTTTAGGTCACATTAAAGGTGGAAAAAGTTCTGAAATGATCACAGAAACCTGACATTTTAACAGGGGTGTGTAGACTTTTTATATCCACTGTATATATGTTTTTTTTTTTTTTTTTTTTAATGAAACAGATAGTGACGATAATTGTCTTCTTCGGCTGAGGATAGACATTTAAAATGCCAGGGGGGGGTGTGGTCCGGATGTGAGCTGCGGTGGAAGGCAACAGGAGATCCGACCATCCTCCTGCACTATCCGTGCTTCTGATCACTGGTGAGTCTCACTTCTTATAGCCTGCCTCCCTCCATCCATCTATTCCCTGCTTTGTACCCAGTCCCGACCTCTCATTTGCAGCTGCATACTCACGGTGGCCATCTCCTGGCCTGAGCTGCCTAAATCCCCAGGCTCCTTGTATGCTGCAACCATCCCTATGCTGAGCTCCCACTCACTGGCTGGGTGACCTCTGCTGCATTGATTGTCACTGGTGAGGCTGCATTGATGGGCACTGATCAGGCTGCATTGATGAGCACTGGTGAGGCTGCATTGATCTGGCCCCCAAACAGACTGAGGGACAGTGAACTGGCCCCCTGTTTAAAAAGTTTGACTCCTGACTTAGAGTATAGTATTAGACAGTTAGGATATAATGTAGTTTGCCTATTGCATTTTTCATCTGCTTTCATGTGGAATGCCACACGTATTTGTAATTAAAAATGTATCTTTCCCAAGGCGTCTTTCAGGACAGCACCTGAGAGATAGCGACTCCACCCACCGGAACAGGAAACACCTTCTTCCTCCAAACTTTAAAGGGAGGCGCCTCCCCACCATACCTCAGTTTGTGTTTCCTCCGGCCTGGAGGGAACATCTTTTGAGGGGGAGTCAGGTTCTCTCAGGTGCTCCTGGGAGACGGGGCTTCCTTTCTTTTTTTCCTCCTTCAGGGACCCGCTGTCCTCCCGGCCTACCCAAGCCTCGGCAGCGGTAGCAAACGGGCTCCTCTTCCCCTCCTGGTGCTCGGTGAGAGCCGTAGACCCGGTGATCCGCGCGGTCACAGGGCGGCGGTGCGCGTGCGCCGCCGCCATGTTTTTTGACCGGCAGGCGCGGCGGAAGTGACATGGCGTGGTCGCTGGGTCAGCAGAAGCGTCATTTCCGGCGTGGATGCAAGGGGGGAGGAGGGAGGACAGGAACTGGCGCCTACTTCCGCTTCCGGTCCGGTGCAGATGCACTATGGGAGTCCGGAAGCGGCTTATAAAGCCACAAGTGAGGAGCTGCACACCAGAGATGGAGGACTCAGCGTCTGCAGCGGTGGGGACAGGCACAGGCGCCAGTAAAGCTCAGGTAGGAGCAGCAGTTTAAGTCTGCCTTTCTTCCTTTTCCTGGGTTTGGTCTATTTTTCTTTTTTCTTACCCCCTAGTGGCAAGGAGCCTGTCTGGGCACTAGAGGCTGACTGGTTTCTTCTTAGTGCACCTGTGGGTGATTCTTGTATAGCTGAGACCGGGTCTCACTAAAAGGTCCCCTGGTTTTTTTCCCTTTTTTGTTTTTTCTCTCACAGGCTAAAAGCTCTGACCCCAAAAAGATGTCCTTCTTGCAGGGCCAAAATGGGAGAAAATTGGAAAAAAGTCTTATGCAGTACATGCATCACTTCTTTAGTTAAGGAGGAATCAGCTTCGGTTTGTGATGACCTGGTTGCCTCTGTAAAGAAGGAACTATACGCCACGATTCAGACTTTTCGTGACTCTTTAGTTAATCCAGCTGCTAGTCAGCCATCCACTTCTGAGGCTTCCCAGGGTTCTATTTCTTTCCCCATGGTAGAAGCTTTACCTGAAGGCCCCTCTATCAGGGAAGAGCAGTCCCCTACTCCTTCCGTTAAAGATTCGGAGGAGGAGGGTGAGGAAGCGGAGGTGGCTCCTTCCAAATTTAAGCTTTCCCTAGAGGAGGTAGACGGACTCCTTAAGGCTATCCATGTTACACTTGGCTTAAGTGAGGAAAAGGAGTTATCTCTTCATGATCGCATGTATGCAGGGTTAAATGAGCCTAAGGGGCGAACATTTCCGGTTCATTCGGTCATTTCTGACGCCATTACTAAGGAATGGCAAGATCCAGAGAAAAAGCCCTTTTTTTCCAGAGCCCACAAAAGGCGATTCCCTTTTGAGGAGGACCCTTCTGTGGTGTGGAATAAGGTGCCCAGGTTGGATGCGGCCTTTTCACAGGTCTCAAGATCCACAGACCTGTCTTTTGAAGACATGGGTGTTCTAAGGGATCCAATGGACAAACGCATGGATCTTTTGCTCAAGAGATCATGGCAATCCATCATGAGCATTTTAAAACCAGCAATGGCCACAACCTGTGTGGCCAGGAATCTGGAATACTGGGTGAACCAACTTAGATCTCATATAGTGGCAGATTCCCCCAAGCAGGAGATCTTAGATTCCTTTCCTACCCTGATTTCTGCGGTTGCTTATATTGCTGATGCTTTGGCTGAAGCTATCAAAATGTCAGCTAGGTCTGCAGCTTTAGCAAATGCTGCGAGAAGAGCTTTATGGCTAAAAACCTGGCCAGGTGATACAGCTTCAAAGAGTAAACTTTGTGGTATTCCCTTTTCAGGTGACCTTCTTTTTGGCCCTGATCTAGATAATATCCTAGACAGAACTGCAGATAAGAAGTCCTTTCCGGTCAAAAAGAAAAAGCAGACCCCAAAACGTCTTTTTCGACCTCAAAAAACTCAACAGCAACAGCAGGAAAATAAGTTTCAGGGCAGGAGAAAAAATTGGTCCGCGCAAAAGGCGAAGGGCAAAGGCGGAATTCTCTTCCGTCCTCCACAGGCCGAAAACTCACTATGACTCATCTCTGCGGGTCGGCGGAAGATTACGAGAGTTTCTTCCGCAGTGGTCAGTGATAACTACAAGTCAGTTTGTTCTGACCACTCTCTCGCAGGGTTATACTCTCGAGTTTTCCAGAAGCCCCCCAAGAAGGTTTCTGGTAACAAATGCTCCTCGAGATCCAATAAGGGCCCTGGCCATGAAATCCTCTCTGGAGGAACTGATGCAACAGGGTGTAGTAATCCCGGTGCCACCAGAGGAATGGCACGAGGGTTTCTATTCACATGTCTTCCTGGTAAAAAAACCAACAGGAAGATTTCGTTTAATTCTAAATTTAAAGCCACTAAACAGAGCCATCAAATACAGAAGGTTCAAGATGGACTCAATTTTCACCACCAGAAATCTTCTGACTCCAGGTTGTTTCATGGTGTCAGTGGATCTAAAGGATGCATACCTGCATATTCCAATCTCATCCCAGTCCCAGAGGTTTCTCAGGTTGGCGGTAAGGTTGGAAGGCAGAATTCAGCATCTGCAATTCAGAGCCCTCCCCTTCGGGCTATCATCCGCACCCCGGATTTTTACCAAGGTAATGGCAGAAGCCCTAGCTCCGCTGCGTCTTCAGGGAATCGCAGTAATTCCTTACTTAGACGATCTGCTATTTTTCGCCCCCTCAAGAGAGGAGTTGAGGAGCAATTTAAGCAGAGCATGCAGCCATCTGGAGTCTCTAGGTTGGATCCTAAATCTCCAAAAATCTTCCCTGGAACCATCTCAGGAGATTCGGTTTCTAGGGTATATAATAAATTCGGTAAGCCAAAGAATTTTTCTTCCTTCAGAGAAGAAAGGAAAAATCCAGGATACAGTGTCTTTTTTTGCAGACCAACCAGCAGCTGACGGTAAGGTTGGTCATGTCAGCCCTGGGTGTTCTGACTTCGTCAATGCCAGCTGTTCAGTGGGCAAGACTGCACTTCAGACATCTGCAGGCTTTTCTTCTGAGATCTTGGGATCACAATTTGGAATCCCTAGATTCAGAGGTAAGAGTTCCAACCCAAGTGAAGAGGTCACTATGGTGGTGGAAAAGGCAGGATATCCTATCGGAGGGGTTAGTCTGGGCCTTTCCAATCGGAAAAAGGCTGACAACCGATGCCAGTTCCTGGGGTTGGGGAGCCCACCTAGAAAAGGGTTTCACTCAGGGAAACTGGTCCAGGAAAGAGGCGACCAAGTCCTCAAACTGGAGAGAGCTCAAGGCGATCGACTTGGCTCTGAAGTCATTTGCTCACGGGCTTCGGGCCCAGCATGTTCAAATACTAACAGACAATGCCACGGCCGTGGCTTACATAAACAGGCAGGGAGGTACAAGGAGCAAATCGCTGCAAGTACTAGCCATGAGCATTCTCCGTTGGGCAGAAGGACACCTGCTGTCTTTATCAGCAGTCCACCTAAGGGGATCCCTGAACAGGGTAGCGGATTTCCTGAGCAGAAACCCCATTCGGGAAGCAGAATGGTCGCTGAACCCAGAGGTTTTCGCCATGATTGTCGAGAAGTGGGGGCTGCCAGAGGTGGACCTGTTCGCCTCAAAGGAGAATGCCTTGGTTCCGCAATTTTTTTCCCTAAGCAATCACGACGGGTCACTAGGAACAGATGCCTTGGCGTATCCATGGAGATTCCATCTCTGCTACGCTTTCCCCCCCATTCCAGTTAATTCCCTTAGTATTAAAGATTCAAGGGGAAACAGTACCGGTTATCCTAATCACGCCTTTTTGGCCAAGAAGGGCTTGGTTTTCAACCGTTCTGAAAATGGCGGTCAGGCCTTGTTGGCATCTGCCCCTCAGGCACGATTTACTATTTCAGGGGCCAGTAAATCACCCAGAGGTAGCCACTTTGGCGCTCACAGCCTGGTATCTGAAGAGCAGCTCTTAAGGAGCAAAGGTTTTTCCAACCGGTTAATCTCTACGCTATTATCCAGTAGGAAAAGGGTGACTAGAAATATCTATTCCAAGGTCTGGAAGGTTTACAATACATGGTGTAATTCATCTGACCATGACCCAGGGAGTCTTGTTTCCATTCTGGAATTTTTGCAGGTTGGCGCTGACAAGGGACTAGCAGTTAGTACCTTGAAGGTGCAGGTAGCTGCGATAGCAGTATTCCTAGAAAAATCGGTGGCCTCAGATCCGTTGGTAACCAGATTTTTCAGATCCCTTACGAGATCCAGACCAGCACCACTTAAGTTGTTTCCAAAATGGGATCTGTCGATAGTCCTCCAGGCTCTAACAAGGAGTCCTTTTGAACCTTTGGAAGAAGCGCCACTCAGATATCTCACTTTTAAGTCTGTGTTTCTGATTGCCATGGTCTCTGCACGCAGGATCAGTGAGCTTAATGCTTTATCAGTGAAGGAACCCTATTTATCTATCTTCCCAGATAGGGTTATACTTAGAACAGATCAGAAATTCTTACCAAAGGTAGCTTCAGTACAAAATCGTGTTCAGGACATTGTGCTTCCGACCTTCTGCCCCAACCCAGTAGGGGAGAAGGAGACTTGTTTTCACATGTTGGATGTTAGAGTTTTGTTATGTTACTTGGAAAGGACAAAGCTCTTTAGACGTTCAGATTCTCTGTTTGTGCTATTTTCGGGCAACAGGAAAGGTTGCCAGGCTTCTAAAATCTCTTTAGCAAGGTGGCTGAAGTTAGCCATTTCAGAGGCTTATTCGCATGCAGGTGTGTCTCCTCCAGCAGGAATTTCTGCACACTCAACAAGAGCATTAGCGGCCACTTGGGCAGAGAGAGCTGGTGCCACCCCTGAACAAATCTGCAAGGCGGCAACATGGTCGAGTTTTCACACTTTCGTGAAACATTACAGGCTGGACCTCACATCTGCTAATGATCAGGCGTTTGGCAGAAAGGTCCTGCAAGCTGTTGTCCCGCCCTAAGGGGGTAAGTCTCTGTTATCCTCTCAGGTGCTGTCCTGAAAGACGCCTTGGGAAAAACCAAGTTAGACTTACCGGTAACTTGTTTTCCAGAAGTCTTTCAGGACAGCAACATCCCGCCCTATTGTATTGTATATACTATGCTGTGACTAACGTATGTGTTTATGTGTTCCAGCCGGGGCCGGAGGTCTTCTCTACTACAACTGAGGTATGGTGGGGAGGCGCCTCCCTTTAAAGTTTGGAGGAAGAAGGTGTTTCCTGTTCCGGTGGGTGGAGTCGCTATCTCTCAGGTGCTGTCCTGAAAGACTTCTGGAAAACAAGTTACCGGTAAGTCTAACTTGGTTTTTCCTTTACCCTTCCCTATCCACTTTTTGCCAGGACATCCACTCTCAGGCATGAGAGCATGTTTTTCCTTTGCACACTCCAAGGATGTAGTCTCCTTGGCAGGGGGAGAATGTAGCACCCTTGTCCTAAAACAGGGCTACAGGTAAATTTAGCTATGCTGGGTGGTAGCTAGCTGGCTGCTATGCATGCTGGGAGAAGGTATTTATTTTGGATCAGGTAATCTAGGTCTTCTCCACCCAGGCTGGTGGGTGTGTGAGAAACAGCTCCTGGCTGCTAGGACTGAAGCCTTGGGCCTATCCAGGAGCTGCTAGGTGTGTTTGAGGCCTATTCAGGTGTTCAAGATTCCGTAGAGGAGAGCCTGCTCAACACCTGGAAACAATGCTGAGAGGGATGGAGTTCTAGAGAAGTACCAGAGGTGGATCTTCATGGACTGGGGACCCATGAGGTGGCTGGGAGAGCTTCAAGCAAGAACTTATCCAAGAGAATTCAGTATGATGCTGTGAGTAAAGTTCAGTTACTATAGGAGACAGTCTATTCTACAAAGTACAGATGTGCTGGTTCAGCTTAAAGGCTCTTTTTCCTATACTGCTGTCTGTCTTATCTCACCTTTTTGTCTAAGGAGTATGCCTGTCTGCTGATCGTTACTATTTTTGACTAAGGGTGTCCTGTGCTCCATCCACTCTCTCCCACATTTTCCTGATTGTGAAAAATAAACTTCTCCTTGTTCAAGCATAAAAGTGACTGGCGCCCATCTTTCTATCTTGTACATCACCCAATATGCCTAGTAACCTGCACCCTGAGGAGAAATGTCGGCCCTCCCTGTTTCTGGGGGTCACCATCAGGCCCCTGGAAATGTGGGGTAGATGCTACACTTGTCAAAGCTTAATTGAACAAACTGAAGTTTGAAGCCGATACGCACAGCGGTAAATACGCACAGCTGCACCTGATTCTGTTTGCTCCAGTTTTAGTAAATCCTCCCTAGCGTGTAGCTGCACTTTTTGCAAAGTTGCTGAATTTCTGGAATTCAGATTTAAAAAAATTTGGGGGGGGGGGGGGGGGGAGGAGATTAAAAAAAAATGTATTGGTGTATGGCCAGCATTACAGCGTTATAATTAAAGAAGCTATATATTCAGTGAAATATTAAAACTCAATAATAGTGGAAAATAGTGCAAAATAACTATTCAGATAATAAGTAATACTCAATAATTCAGTTAGCCTACTAGTGGGCTTAACGTGATTGCTGCCAACACCTCTCAGAGTGTATCCACATGCGACTCTTTAATACTATACTTTAAAACAAATTCAAGTGTAGCGCAACCAAAAATAATAACAATAACAATAATAATAATGAATCAAGTCCTCATAATAAGAAGAATGTAGACCCCGCTACAGAGTCAAACACTCATGATGATCTCTCTTGGGACACCCCGGGAACATAAGTTCTCCTCCTGGTATCTCTAGGTAGAGCAGGTCTCCCCTTGTGATCTCAGTCAGTCATGTGTGGCCATATAATGACAAAGGCAAACCATAGTGCTCTCTGCTATTGACATTTTATTAAAACTTAACATAGGGTTTTAAAATACTCACATAAATGTGTCAAACAAGCATATCATCAACTTTGATGTGAATGGAAAAAAATAGATTTGATTTATATCATATAATTTTTTACATTATGTTATACAGTAACTTTTGTTCCCGGGGGGTCCCAAGAGATCATCAGGCGTATATGACTCTGTAGCGGGGTCTACATTTGGAGAGTTGAGGAGGAGGTCGGTGTAGCCCAGGAACGCCAGGAGGGAGGTTTTTCCCATGGTATCCTGAGTGATATAACAAAAGGCGTGCAGGACTCTGTAGTAAGGTCAACTCTTGAAGGTGGTCAGGCATATTCCAGCTAGAGGTGATGGTCACTAAAGTCACTGGTGGAATTTTCTTATTATGAAGACTTCATTATTTTTGGCTTGCGCTATACTTGAATTTGTGTTAAATTACAGCGTTACAACCTTAGAGGTACAGAAAACCAAAGGGACTGCTATTTTGGTGTGCATATGCTGAAATTGCAAGCAGAATTGCCAATGGTGTATATACAGAAAGGGATCTTCTAGTACTGTAGCCAGTCCTCAAGCAATCTGTGAACACGCTGCCCTGGCACACCCAAAATTGTCCAGTGGGGAACACAATTCAGTTTGAGTAAATACTGGACCTCCATAGCCATGACACCAGCTCTGGGTTCCATATAGACTGCTATACCAGTGCTAATAAATCTTTGTGCAACAATATGTTTCACCCTCTCCACCCACTGACTTGCCAAATTCTCATGCCAAGAAAGGGCTCGTACTTCCTCTATTGCTCATGACAGAACCACCTAATGTGGCTGGGCCTTGATGGTAATATAAGTTGCCAGAGAGGTCTTTAGCACCATTGAGTGTTAGGCCCCTTTCACACTGGGGTGGTTTGCAGGCGTTATTGCGTTAAAAATAGCGCCTGCAAACCGCCCCTAAACAGCCTCCGCTGTTTGTTCAGTGTGAAAGCCCAAGGGCTTTCACACTGAAGCAGTGTGCTGGCAGGAGAAGAAAAAATCTCCTGTCAGCCGCATCTTTGGAGCGGTGAAGGAGCGGTGTATTCACCGCTCCTGCCCACTGAAATCAATGGGACAGCGTGGCTATACTGCAGTAATACCGTGGCTATAGCCGCGCTATACGAGGGGTTTTAACCCTTTTTCGGCCGCCAGCGGGGGGTTAAAACTGCACCGCTAGCGGCCGAATACCTTCAACTATGTAGTGCAAGGGCCTGCCTGATTGCATACAAATTGAAAGTGTTTGGGTCTGACCACATATATGGTTTTGGTAAATCCAAAGGAAAATTGTACAAGAAAATTATATAATGTATGGCAAACCTTAGTCTTAAAAGAAAGCGAGCAGCAAGTTGCCCCTCTTAATTGCCATGTGTTTTTCAGAGACTTACCTTGAGAAACATGCTATAAATCCAGTATTTAGAAGGCATGCCCTTCAATTACACACCATTTTGGATGTTGTTTAAGAATTGTTAATGAAGCAAATGATAAAGAGAGAGTTTTCCAAATGATTACAATTGTAATACACATGACAGATTAGTTGTCTTCCTCTAAGAGTAACCACATCCGTATGGCAGCAGGGTGATGAAACCACAATATGTCAACACACTTGAATAAAATAGCCAACATCAGAAACCTGGAATTTAAAAGCTGTGCAAATGATTCAGAAGTCTACAGACACAGAGGTACATCAGCCAATTTACAGCAGTGTGATGTTTCATAATAGTGGCCTATGCGTCACTAAGTTCACTGGTATTGCACTGCTGAATAATGCCTGCTGTCCCTCTATCAAATGAATAGTAGAGAATTTTTTGGTCCGGTTGGTGAAACCAACACCCTTAGCTAAAAACACCTCATCCCAATAAGTATGAATACAAAGCAGAGGGGGAAGCGGACATTAGGGGGATTTTTGCGGTGTCTAATATCAGGTCCCTAGGGGCGTGGGTAGGGATCTGGCCGGGTGATTCTTGGGTTTAAAGTTTGTACAGGGTAAGTGAGTTGTGTAGGCAACTGGGTTCATACTTATATTTATACTTTTGTACTGAACTCTTTATTGTATTGTTTCAATCGTTTGTTGTAACTTTCTTTCTTTTCATTTATCTAGTGGTCTCAGTAGAAATTAAGTCCTTTGCACATCCCCTGAGGAAGCTATAAAAGCGAAACATGTAGGGTTAATGTGCAATTTGCCTTGCTGCGACTTACTACTCACCTGTAAATGATTTATAACCACCAATTGTTTTTATAACCTTTCACTGTTTTGCAACATTATGTCCAATTTTTAACTATGTTATGTTAATAAAAAATTGTATTTTATTTATAATACAGTAGTTGTGTACTTTTATATTAGACACCGCAAAAATACCCCTAATGTCCGCTTCCCCCTCTGCTTTGTAATCAAATGAATAGTACTTCTTTCCTCAGAATTTATTCCACAGAATGCCTGCTTTTATGAGCACAAGTGTCTTCAAATTTTCAGTGCATGTGAGTGAGTGCAAGCAGGGTCACAGTACATACACTGTGCAATCAACAATATACTTTATAGCTGCACTCTTATGTTCATGTTAAGCAGCAGGGATGCATAGAATGCGGACAACTGGGCACCTTTTAAATGGGGTTCTCTGACAAATATAGAGGAGTGATACATACATACTGAGATTTGACCTGGATTAGGCTTCAGAAATAAGTTATCAGCTGATTTTTTTTTTTTTTTTTTTTTTTTTTTTTTTTTATGTAAATCTCCAGTCTGAACCTTTGGTGGAAGGATTGGAAACTGTCTGTTTTTAATGCTCCCTTTTTTGTCCCCTTGCTTCCTGTCCTTGTGACAACATGGCAATGGGACACAAATCAAAGGAAAAGTTCCAAAAGAGACACTGTGTAGCAGGGAAACTCCAACGGTTTTATTGCCGTCTGCATTCTCAGGGGAAAGTGGGCGCAAATCTCCTAAACAAAACATGAGACAAAAAACATGCAGAAGTTTTGACCCTACCCCGCCGTATCTAAAATGATTTAAAGTTTTTAAATTAAAATAAAATTTGCATGCCTCTTGTACCATAAACCTGTTTTATATGAAGTAGAAAGGCAACAAGAATGTTGATCTCCTGCAGTGCTGATGCCAGACAACATGCCGCTGAGCAGAAAGGAATTTTGACCTACCTATAAATTCTATATCTTGGAATATAATACACGACTGGATATTCATAGATCTTGGGTTATAGGCAGTTACCTTAAAGGGGTGGTAAAGGCAGAAGGGCTTTTATCTTAATGCATTATATGCATTAGGAGGGCTAAGCCCTCCTAATACTTACCTGAGCCCCATCTCTATTCAGCGATGTTGCACGAGACACTCGGCTGCCCGGGACTCTGCTCCTCATTAGCTGAGACAGCAGCGATGCGCCATTAGCTCCCGCTGCTGTCAATCAAAGTCAGTGAGCCAATGAGGAGAGAGGGGTGGGGCCTAGTCCAGGCTCTGTGTCTGACACACAGAGTTGCAGCTTCGTTGGGGTGCCCCCATAGCAAGCTCATTTCTGTGAGGGCACTCATCAGGAGGGAGGAGCCAGGAGAGCCGAAGAGGGACCTGAGAAGAGAAGGATCCGGGCTGCTCTGTGCAAAACCACTGCACAGAGCAGGTACGTATAACATGTTTGTTATTTATAAGAAAAAAAATGGGACTTTACAATCACATTAAGGTAATTAGACACTGGCAAAGATTTTGGACACACCCCATCGGGCATACCTCTATAACCCTATACCAGTCTGTTTCTCAAGCAAAGCAGAGTAAAACAAGAACATAGGTGCAGGTGCCCTGTACAGTACTCAAAAAAATTAAATTTACAGGTAAGTCATAATTTTATCTTCATCATACAGTACACAGGTTACATTTTCATAGGCCCTGGGATGTTCCCAAGCAATCAATTAGAGGGCAACAACAAGGCAAACAGAACTGTGCCAACAGGCCCAACAAAACAGACAAGGGTCAAAAAGACCAAATTCAGAGTGTTACTGAAAGAACATTGCGACCCAAAGCTGCATCTGCATAGGAACATCCATCCTAGAACTGAAAAAGGGTATGAACTAATGACCAGGTGGAGGCCTTACTAAGCTGAGCAACAGATGCTTGAAGTCAGAAGTGGTGGAGTGAGCACATAACATAAGGGTACCGGAGGTATGTTATTCTTTAGCACATAAGCTCTTACAATGTGTTTACCCATCTAGCAACAGTGGATGTGGAAGCAGGGTGTCCTTTTCAAACCCCTGTTGGTAAGACATAGATTTTGCTTTCTTGATAGAGGCTTTGGCTCTCCGATAGACCCTGATAGCACTGACTACATCCAAAAACGGACAGCAATTTCCTAAGGATGCTTAGGGGCAGGGCACAACAACAAAGGACATCTTTATTGGCGTGAAAGGCTGATACCATCTTAGGCAGAAAGGAGGGTCTTTGACAAAAGAACACTTTACATTTTGTAAAATATTACGAAGGGATAGCCACTATGAAGGTCAATTTGCATTAGAGATCACCTAAGGGAAGTTCCCTAATGGGTTCATAGGGTGGTTTCTGCAGGGCAGAGAAAACTAAACTGAGATCCCAAGGAAGAACAGGGTATTGCAATGGGGGTCTGCTCCATAAAACATCTTGGATGAAGGTTTTAACAAGAGAAAGGGAAGCCAAAGGTTTTTGGAATTGGATGGACAAGGTTGAAACCTGTCCCTTAAGACTACTTAGAACCAATTTTTGGTCAAGTTCTAACTGCAAGAAAGCCAGAATGTGAGTTTTTTTAAAGTAGCTTTTCTGCCTTTGAGTAATGTATAATTAACCTGTTGCCACCCTGTTCTGGGCCGCCGTCATATGACAGCAGCCCATTCACATAGGGCATGCGCGCGGGCGCGCAGCCCTGCACTGTCAGTGGCGGCGTGTCCCATGAGAGACAGCGCATCACCAACAGGGGTGAACAGCCATTGGACATGGCTGTTCACCATGTGATCGCCCGTGATTATGTCACGGCCGATCACAAATGGGTATTCCCCGCTTTAGACCGCGCATGGGCACGATTGGGAGTGCGTTGCGCGGTCATGTCAGTGGCGGCGTGTTCCCAGGAACACTGCTCATCATCAAGGGTAAACAGCCATTGGCCGGCGGCTGTTTACCATGTGATGGGCTGTGATCCATTCACAGCCGATCACTAAATGTAAACATAGACCGGTTACTAGCTGTTACCAGCTCTTCTCCCCTCACACGCCGTTTCCAGTGTGAGGAGAGAAGAGCCAGGAGCAGTGAGTTACCGATCTATGTCTGTATTGTAGTGTACTGCACCAACACCACAAAAGAGAACCTGTCACATCGCCGCTGCCGCCCCCCCCCCCCAATTACAGCTGTCACTCAACAGTCACATCAGTGCTTATAAAAGTGCACCTGTCACCCATCAGTGCCCACAAAGTGCAACTGTCATTGTCAGACTGCCGTCAGCGGTGCACCTGTCACCCATCAGTGACCATCATCAGTGACCCTCATCTGTCACCTGTCAGTCCCATAAAGTGCACCAGTCACCATCAGTGACTGTCCCCCATCACCTGTCACCCACCATTGACCATCACTCGTCACTTGTCACCCATCGCCCATCAGTGACCGTCATTTGTCACCCGTCGCACAGCCCATCAGACAAAATATCCAAAAGATTCTATACAAGTAAGTATGTGTTCCAGATCCTCTTCATGACTGATGAGAGCAGCGGGGAGTTCTCATCAGATTCAAATGCCAATTCCAATTGTGAATCAAATTCAGCATTTGAACCAATCGATAGTAGTGGATCGGCAAATGAATCAGAGGAAGAATGGATCCCTCCTAAAAGAGCACGGAGCTCTGGAAACCAGGCAGCCGCCAGCAATACACCCCAGGGTCAAATTCCCAGGCCCATTACTAGCGCTGCCGCCAGCGAAAGGCCACAAGAAATGCCCAGTACCAGTACTACCGCAGCATCCCGCCCAAATGCCAGCACAGAACTTCAAATCCCCCAACTGCCAGCACTGGAGTGCCACGTCCCCCAAGAGACAGGGCCGCTACACATCTTCCAGCTGGTCTTGCCAATCCAACATGGCTACCTTCCGACTCAGGATCAGCAAGAATTCCCCCTTTCACCGCACAGCCAGGTGTGCAGGCCAATACCCAAAATTTTTCTGAAATTGATTGTTTATTTATTTATTTTTGCCCAACACTTTGCTGCAACTCATCGTGGACTAGACCAATTTATATGCCCAGCAGCATATTGCCAACAACCCTCAATCATCATATTTGAGTGGAAGGATTTGACTCTGGAGGAGTTCAAAGTGTTTATGGGCCTCACCATAAACATGGGGCTTACAAAAAAAAAAATGAAGGACATGCCTATTGGTCCGCCAAACCCCATCCACCACATGCCCATTTATTCTTCCGTAATGTCCAGGTCCCGATATGAGATGATAATGCGCTTTCTTCATTTCAGTAACACCAGTGCCCTCCCCACAATCATCCAAATTACGATAAATTATATAAAATTCGCCCACTCATTAATTTCTTTTCCCAATGATTTGCAGAACTCTATGTCCCTGATAAGCATATATGTGTAGATGAATCCCTGGTACCCTTTTCAGGCCGGCTAGGAATAAAACAATACATTCCTAGCAAAAGGGCCAAATACGGAGTGAAATTTTATAAGCTTTGCGAGAGAATCACAGGATATCTGTATGCGTTCCACATATACGAAGGAAGAGATTCCCAGCTCCAGCCCTGAGTGCCCGGCCTACATGGGCACAACTGGTAAAATTGTATGGGACCTGGCATACCCACTGCTGAAGAAAGGCTACCACATATACCTGGATAACTTCTACACCAGCCTGCCCCTTTTCAAACACCTATACCTCGCAGAAATCCTGGCCTGTGGAACCTCCAGAAAGAATAGGAAGGGCTTCCCACAAGCCATTGGGAATAAGAAACTGCGAAGGGGAGAAAGAGCAACTTTGAGATGCAACGAAGTGCTGGCCTTGAGGTGGAAGGATACCAGGAATGTGTACATGATGTCCACTATCCATGATGACACTACAGTTGAAGTTCAGAGAAGAAGAGGTCCCATTGTAAAGCCAACATGTGTACAAGATTACAATATGTACATGGGGGGGGGTTCAATGACCAAATGCTTCAGCCCTACTTATCAATAAGGAGGTCCCGTTTCTGGTACAAAAAAGTAGCACTAATTCATTTGGCCATTTATAATGCCTACATAATTCACACCAAATCCACATAAAGCCCTGCCCACTTCCTAAAATTCATAGAAGAAGTTGTCACATCCCTCATCTACCATCAAAGACCCCCCCCCCCCCCCCCCCCAGAAAACCTTCGCTCTGATGCTGTTAGCCGACTTCATGGACGCCACTTTCTGGACCACATTCCACCATCTGAAGCAGGCCGAAGACACCAAAAAAGATGTCGAGTATGCAGCAAAAAAGGATTTTGAAGCGATACCAGCTACCATTGTCCCCAGTGTGCCTCCGAACCCGGCCTTTGCATTGGTGAATGCTTCAGACTATATCACACATCCCTAAAATATTAGCCCATATTCTTAACCATTTCCCCATTTTCATTATCTGTGCTGACCATTTCCAATGCTTCCTCAAATAACCATGCCACTGCCTTCCATGTGAACTGACCCTGGCCTGTTTTTTGATTATGCCTCTGCCAACCGTTTGGACTGCTTCCATGTGAACTGACCCTGGCCTGTTTTATCAACTACGCTTCTGCCCACCGCTTGGACTGCTTGCACGTGAACTGACCCTGGCCTGTTTTATGGACTATGCTTTTGCCTACCACTTGGACTGGTCTGTTGCCCTGCTACTGTAGTACACAGGGGTCTCACATGTGAGGGGCTCCAGAAATGTTTTTCCGGATGGAGAAAACAATTTTTTTTGTTGTCTCCGGGTTCTGTAATTTCCGGATTAGGGTCTGGAGTCCGGAGGCTTCATAGAGATTTGGGTGGGTCGAAGCCTCGACCCCTGTGCCCCTGTGCACGGGTCTTACCTGATTGCAGCCCTTAGCCTGCTGCTGACTTACTGCCGCCATCCCCCTGCCTGCAGCATAAACTGACCACACCTCTGCCTGCTACCTGGACTATGGAAATAATTAGCTATAGCAAGAGGCAGTATGTTTATGAAGGGCTGGAGAGCGGTACAATAATGAGTGCAGGCAGGCAATGGTGTACCAGGACCAATATTATGGCTGTGCTGGTTGTCTCCGCCTGGACAATTTCTATGGACAAATGATTTGGCTGTGCTGATGATATCCTTGTGCTGACTATAGACAATATTCCTGCCTGCTGCCTGGATAATTACTATTGTTGCTAAGAACATCCCTGCCTGCTGCCTGGACCAATTCTCTCCTCTGGTGAGACTACTAAAACCACAGATAATACTTTTTTTTTTTTTTTTTTTTTTACCCTTTTTTACCCTTTTCTCAATAGAATTTATTTTGGAGTGTAATTTTTGGTATGTAAATGCTATGTGTTAGAAATATAAGGGCCTTCAAAAATAATAGGTTGTCAGGAAATTAGATGTGTAATTTATACTTGTAGAATGCCTGAAGGTGCTACTTCAATGGTGGGCCTCTGTATGTGGTATCGCCATACTCAGGAGGAGTAGTAGAATGTATTTTGGAGTGTCATTTTTGCTATGTACATGCTATGTGTTGGAAATATCTTAAAAATGGACAACTTTGTGGGAAAAAATTTTTTTACAAAAACTTCTGGAAAAAAAATGAACCGTTCAAAAAACTCATTATGCCTCATAGATTATACCTTGGGGTGTCTGCTTTCCAAAATGGGGCAATTTTGTGGGTATTTGTACTTTCATGGCTTGTTAGTGTCTCAAGAAATGAGATAGGTCTTCAGTACATCAGGTGTGATCAATTTTTAATGATTGGCGCCATAGCTTGTAGACTCTATAACTTTCACAAAGACCAAATAATATACATTAATTAGGGTTATTTTTACCAAAGATATGTAGCCGTATAAGTTTTGGCCAAAATTTATGAAGAAATATTACTAATTTGCAAAATTTTATGACAGAAACAAAGTAAAATGCATTTTTTCACCAAATTTTCAGTCTTTTTTTTATCTATAGCACAATAATAAAAAAAACACAAGTGATTCTGTCATAAATCAGATGTGACCAGAACTGTGTGACTGCGACAGAGTGAACCAGACATAAATAAGTGAAAGTAAGTTTAAGGAAAATGCATATGTGAACACACCACAAATACAAGTGAACAACCAAACAATCAGTGATATAAAACCAACCAGCATATGTAGCAAGAGGGAGTACCAGAATTGTAGTCAAGCCAGGCCGGGGTCATAAACACGGAATCAGTAGCTGGGAAGGGAGATAAACAGGACAAGAGAGGATGGATGGATGACAGGAGGGACGGGTCAGGTACAAGGCTCAGAGTCCAGAGTCCAGGGTTCAGGTAACGGACAGGAAACAGGATCAACAGGTTCCACGAATCAGGCTTCAGGTACAGGATCAGGGTAACAGGATGCAGATCAGGACTCAAGGACAATACCAGGGCAACATAAGTGTGCAATTGCCGGGTATTTATACTGCAGCTCTGCTAATTAATGTCAGGTGAAAAACTGTCTGCAGAGGGGAATACCTGCTCCATACTGCCAGGATCCATCCGCTGGTGGACGCCAGTACTGCGGCCCAAAGATGACATAACATTAACAGGGAAAAGCTCTCCTGACAGTTCCAAACTGCCAGGAGACACCTGCTGGTGGACCTCAGCACTGCATGCCAAATAACAGATATTACCAGCGGATGGAACATTTCCTGACAGTACCCCCCCTCAAAGGAGCTGCCTCCGGACACTCCAACTGGTTGTAATTGTCCATAGTCTATGGCATCAAGCAGAATAACAAATGGGGGTACGTCAGGCTGGGCCACAGGCACTTCAGGCTGGGCATCAGGTACCTCAGGGCAGACAGCGGGCTCCGGGTCATCGAGCTGGGCAGCAGGCTCATCGGACTGGACAGCGGGTACCGAGACATCAGACCAGGCAGCAGGTACTGGACCTTCAGACTGGACAGCGGACACAGGCATTGGTACAACAGGCTGGGCAGCAGACGGTGGTACCTCAGGCTGGGCAGCAGCAGGTGGCACCTCAGGCTGGGCAGCGGGCGTGGGCACTTCAAGCTCGGAAGCGGGCGTGGGCACTTCAAGCTCGGCAGCGGGCTCATCAGGCTGGAGAGTGGGCACATCAAGCTGGAGAGCAGGCACTGGCACTTCTGGCTGGAACACTGGCACTGAGACGTCAGGCTGGGAGGCAGGCACCGAGACGTCAGGCTGGGAGGCAGGCACCGAGACGTCAGGCTGGGAGGCAGGCACCGAGACGTCAGGCTGGGAGGCAGGCACCGAGACGTCAGGCTGGGAGGCAGGCACCGAGACGTCAGGCTGGGAGGCAGGCACCGAGACGTCAGGCTGGGAGGCAGGCACCGAGACGTCAGGCTGGAAGGCAGGCACCGAGACGTCAGGCTGGAAGGCAGGCACCGAGACGTCAGGCTGGAAGGCAGGCACCGAGACGTCAGGCTGGAAGGCAGGCACCGAGACGTCAGGCTGGAAGGCAGGCACCGAGACGTCAGGCTGGAAGGCAGGCACCGAGACGTCAGGCTGGAAGGCAGGCACGAGACATCAGGCTGGAAGGCAGGCACGAGACGTCAGGCTGGAAGGCAGGCACCGAGACGTCAGGCTGGAAGGCAGGCACCGAGACGTCAGGCTGGAAGGCAGGCACCGAGACGTCAGGCTGGAAGGCAGGCACCGAGACGTCAGGCTGGAAGGCAGGCACCGAGACGTCAGGCTGGAAGGCAGGCACCGATACATCAGGCTGGAAGGCGGGCACAGAGACATCAGGCTGGAAGGCAGACACTGGGATGTCAGACTGGGTTGGATTAGCTGGTGCGGAGGCAGGTTGGGTTACTGGCAGGATCGTCTTGGTTGGAAAAAACTTTCGTTTTTTCTTTGGCTTAGCCACTGAAGCTCTGTAGGTGAGGGGTGCAGCAGACTGGAGAGAAGGATTGGGATATGGTAGAGAAAAGGTAACACTAGCTGGAGGAAGTTCCTGTGGGTTTGCAGGCAGCAGGGAAGAGGCATGTGGGTTGACTGCAGGATAGGTACAGGGAGCAGAGACTGGATATGAGTATTTGGTTGGCAGCAGCGTATACTGAGCTGCAACTGCGGCTGACATGGGTGATAGGGAAACATAGATTTGGGTAGGCTGGTGTTTGGTGGCAGAGGTGGTTTGCTTGGCTGGAGCTGCTTGCATCATGTCAGACCATGCTGAAAGTATAGGTTGTACAAACTGTGCCTTTAACCCTCCCTGTCTAACAAAAGACTGAGCAGACACAATGCACTCAGCAATCACCTGTGGGGAACAGGCTGAGCAGTGCTCACAAAAATCGGCTGGATCATCTTCAAAAAGCCACACTAGGGATACAACCTGATTCAAATCAAAAGGAGGAGTGAAATCATCACGCCCCTCTGGAATACAGGGCAGGGCCAGCTCAGTACAGATCTTGATCAAAGGCTGCACCTCCCCAAACAATATATAACTCTGATCGACCAGGGAGTGAGCCAATCGTATAGTGGTAAACAACTGGTCACTAGACCATCCTTTCAAAGCCTGGCGGCAATAATCACCACTTTCAGATGCCAGCAGAGAAAAATAAATAACCTCATCGGCATTCATGTTTGCAACCAACTGAATCAAAATGGATCCCCTGTGAAGCCACTTCTGGTCAGGGATGGCCCTGGTATTCTGTCATAAACCAGATGTGACCAGAACTGTGTGACTGCGATAGAGTGAACCAGACATAAATAGGTGAAAGTAAGTTTATTTAAGGAAAATGCATATGTGAACACACCACAAATACAAGTGAACAACCAAACAATCAGTGATATAAAACCAACCAGCATATGTAGCAAGAGGGAGTACCAGAATCGTAGTCAAGCCAGGCCGGGGTCATAAACACGGAATCAGTAGCTGGGAAGGGAGATAAACAGGACAAGAGAGGATGGATGGATGACAGGAGGGACAGGTCAGGTACAAGGCTCAGAGTCCAGAGTCCAGGTAACGGACAGGAAACAGGATCAACAGGTTCCACGAATCAGGCTTCAGGTACAGGTTTAGACTACAGGATCAGGGTAACAGGATGCAGATCAGGGCTCAAGGACAATACCAGGGCAACATAAGTGTGCAATTGCCGGGTATTTATACTGCAGCTCTGCTAATTAACGTCAGGTGACACCTGTCTGCAGAGGGGAATACCTGCTCCATACTGCCAGGATCCATCCGCTGGTGGACGCCAGTACTGCGGCTCAAAGATGACATAACATTAACAGGGAAAAGCTCTCCTGACTGTTCCAAACTGCCAGGAGACACCTGCTGGTGGACCTCAGTACTGCATGCCAAATAACAGATATTACCAGCGGATGGAACATTTCCTGACAGATTCAATACCACCAAAAGAAAGCTCTATTTGTGTGAAAAAAAAAGGATGCAAATTTCATTTGGGTACAGTGATGCATGACTGAGTAATTGTCAATCAAAGTATGAGAGCGCTGAAAATTGGTCAGGCCAGGAAGGGGGTCAAAGTGCCCTGTAGGCAAGTGGTTAACAGAGTCAGCCATACCCTTTGTTCTTCAAGACCTGGGTTCATGGCTTCAACAGCTATGCCATTGAAGCAAGTGACTGAGAAGCAGAATGCAGCGGGGGGGGCTTTGAGATAGCAGGTCTGGTCTGTTTGGAAGAGGACAGTGATTGCCTAGAAGAAGGTCTCTTAGTACCCAGATGGGCATGGTGAGACAAAGAAACATCAAGTGCAACTATACCATGTCTCTTAAAGGGAGTGCTCCTAATCTCTGCTTTTTTACCTCTATAAAAGACACCTGTCCAAAGAAGCAATCAATCAGATTTCAATCTCTCCACCATGGCCAAGACCAAAGAGCTGTCCAAGGATGTCAGGGACAAGATTTTAGGCCTACATAAGGAATGGGCTACAAGACCATCGCCAAGCATGGGTGACAACAGTTGGTGTGATTATTTGCAAATGGATGAAACACAAAATAATTGTCAATCTCCCTTGGTCTGGGGCTCCATTCAAGATATCACCTTGTGGATTTTCAATGATCATGAGAATGGTGGGGAATTAGCCGAGAACTACACGGGAGAATCTTGTCAATGATCTCAAGGCAGCTGGGACTATAGTCACCAAGAAAACAATTGGTAACACATTACGCTGTGAAGGAATGAAATACTGCAGCGCTCGCCAGGTCGCCCTGCTCAAGAAAGCACATGTACAGGATGTCTGAAGTTTGCTAATGAACATCTGAACGATTCAGAGGAGAACTGGGTGAAAGTGTTGTGGTCAGATGAGACTAAAATTTTGCTTTTTGGCATCAACTCAACATGTTTGGAGGAGGAGGAATGCTGCCTATGACCCCAAGAACACCATCCCCACCATCAAACTTGGAGGTGGAAACATTATGCTTTGGGGGTTTTTTCTGCTAAGGGGACAGGACAACTTCACAAATATTGAATGAGAACCTCCTTCCTTCAGCCAAGGCATTGAAAATAGGTCATGGATGGGTATTCCAGCATGACAAGGACCCAAAACACATGGCCAAAGCAAAAAAGGCGTGGCTAAAGAAGAAGCACATTAAGGTCCTGGAGTGGCCTAGCTAGTCTCCAGACCTTATTCCCATAGAAAATATGTGGCGGGAGCTGAAGGTTCGAGTTACCAAACTTCAGCCTCGAAAAGGAGTGGCAAAAAATCCTTCCTGAGATGTGTGCAAACCTGGTGGCCAACTACAAGAAACGTCTGACCTCTGTGATTGCCAACAAGGGTTTCCCCACCAAGTACTAAGTCATGTTTTGCGAAGGGGTCAAATACTTTTTGTATTCATTAAAATGCAAATCAATTTTTACGTTTTTTGAAATGCGTTTTTCTGGAATTTTTTGTTATTATTCTGTCTCTGACTGTTAAAATAAATATACCATTAAAATTATAGACTGATCATTAATTTGTTAGTGGGCAAACATACAAAATCAGCAGGGGATTAAATACTTTTTTCCTTCACTTTAGATATTGATGTTAAAGCAGGTCCTGCTCACGTACAAGGGAATTATCATCACCTTGATATACGAGTGCTTTTTAACCTTGTATCACCTGAGACTAAGCTCTGAAAGGTGGAATTTTTACAGCCAAGCTTGAAAATGTAAATACTGCATAGTGAATAAAGTCAAGCACATTTCCAGTTTCCTGACAATTTTAGTGTAAAAAACAAATACTATTCAGATACTAGGTTTTAATTTTGCTATAAGGCTACAGTAAAAGGTATGCTAGCTAGATTAACCTATCCCTGTATGGGGCCTGGCTTCACCCATCAAGGTGGGCATACCTACTGTGCATCAGACTCTGGGGTCTGGACTGTGATCAGTATGAGTAAAAAACATTTTAAAAATGCCCTGGTTGTCAATTGAAATAAAAAATGCTCCTGCATAGATGGTCAGTGAGAGTAAAAACTGCCCCTGTGTCAGTGGAAAATAATGCTGCCCAATCACTTGTGTCCATGGAATTAGTAGAGCCCCCCGTATAGGTTTCAGTGGAGTAGTAAAATTTCCTCCTATACCCCATCCAGCACCTGTGCCAGTGGGAACAGTAAAGGCCCCCTAGTATTGGTGTCAGTTGTAGTGATAAAAAACCCCTACAACATTAGTGTCAGTGGTCACTTTATCAGCACAAGCTCCATGTCCTTTGCTGCTCCTTTTGACATCACTTACAGGACTATAAAGGCATTATTGGGCGAGTGATCAATCACAATTATTGCCAGGTGATGGAAATTGGAGTTCCAGTGACCAGCATCCCCTCCGGCTTGAGGGGCCTTCTTCATTGTGGGAGCCAGTTTATGGCAACAAGTAGGCTGTAATTTGGGAACCACTTTGCATGAAGATGCAAGGAAAAAAAGTACTTATGGTGGACATTCACAGAAATGTATGCAACTCCCAGACTGGATGAAAAGTCTAATCTGAATAGCTATGCCAGGGGTTTGGGGTGGGGGAGTCTTTAATTTTCGGTATATAACTATACCACACACTGTAATTCAGAAACTGTGTTACCCTTCATTAGCTGCCACTTAGGGAAGAATGCCTCCAAAGGAAAGAAACTAAATCCACTGAACATGACTGATCTCTATGAAATCACAGCATCAACATAGACACTCACAAGGAAATATTTATAATGAACTCAAGGACTGAAAAGCGTCTGCATCAAATAATGCAGGGGTTAATTTACTAACACCGGAGAGTGCAGAATCTGGTGCACCTCTGCATAGAAACCAATCAGCATCCAGGTTTTTTTAGTCAAAGCTTAATTGAACAAGCTGAAGTTAGAAGTGGATTGGCTACCATGCATCGCTGCATCAGATTTTGCACTCTCCAGTTTTAATAAATCAACCCTGCTATGTTAACCTTTGAGGACAACAGAGCTCTAGTAGCCTCCCTGGCGGTTTTCCCGAGTGTGACTCGGGGTTAAAATTCAGGACCATTAGCGGTAACCCCGAGCCACACTCGGGATTACATCGCAGGATCCTGGTGTGGCTTTACTTACCTTGTCCCCGGGATCCTGCGATGTCCCCCGCGCTGTCTGCGGGCTCCGTCCTCCTCCGAAGCCTCTCCTTGCCAGGCTCCGTTCCCTGCGAGCGTTGCGACGCACGGGGGCGGAGCCTGGCGGCAAATTAAAAAAAAGTAAAAATCATAACACATACAGCACTGTAATCTTAATTATTTCACATCCCTTTTGTCCCCAGTGCTTTGGCCCTTGCCCTGCATGCAGTTTTATGTGATATATACTGTTCTTTCTGCCTGGAAACTGGAGATTGTCCATAGCAACCAAAAAGTGTCCCTTTACGTCAAAAGTGGCTTTAGACCAGCTAGAAAACAGCGATAGTAAATTAGAACACTTGCAGAATTGAGCGATAGTGAATCGTGGGGAAATTTATTTTATTACTATTTATTTTTATTTTTTTTAATTATTTATTTTTAATTATTATATTATAATTTATGTTTTTGTGTTTCAAACTTTATCATACCCGGGATATCTACTAGACTCTTGTTTGGACAGATTTAAGTGTGTTATTGTTAAGAATTAACGCCAAATTTAAGTTAAGAATTAAAACGCCAAATTTCCATGCAAAATAATTGTACCGCTTTCAGCACCTAAAATCCGAAATAATCATACCGCCAGGGAGGTTAACTTAGCGGTTTTAATTTTCCTGAATTTGTATTTACCTTAAGTGCACAACCGCAAAAAAGCCCAGCTTCAGCATAGGTTCACATTGATGCGATTTCACATGTCAAATTAGCGGCTACTGCCGGCAATGGCACTGTCCAAATCGGTGCGGTGCCGACTTTGCGGAGCTACACCACTTCCCAAAAGTAGTTTTTGTACTTTTGGTGACTTAGGGTGCGATTTCAATAGACATCTGTGCAGGAACCCGCATAGATGTATCTGAAATCACCCCCCCCCCCCCCCACGAAATCGGACTGACATGTGTTCAGCTGAACTCGCACGATTTCTAACCCACTCCAATGTGAACCTAGGCTCAGACATATTCTTTTATATTGTTTTAGATAGAGTGGGGAAGGCTTAGACATAAAAGGAAGGAAAGGAAAACAACAACCTGGTGTAGTACAAATGGGTTTATTAAAGCTGAATTCTAAGCAGCCATAAAAAGACACAAATTATTTCAGTTCTGTAATCACTAATACCTCATTGAATGTGTTTTTAAAATACAAGCAGTGGAAGTGCCTCAATTTGACCTGGTATCAGCCACTTCCCGTCCTTGTACAGCAGGGCTGGACTGTAAGAGAAGAAACACCACAAAGAGCTAATCGGTTCATTTTCTGACAGGAAGCATGCTGGTTAGAAGAGAAAGCTGAGTCACAAAAATAAGCTCACCACTGTGCTGCTTCTTTACTGTTCAGTTGCAGGATGGGGCACGTCCAGGATGACCTGGGCTCAGAAGACGTGGGGTCAAATGATGCTGGCCAACAGACTGAGGGCATTTTGTGGCAGAAAAAAAAAAAGTACTGTAAGAAATCACTGGATTGAAGGCAAACATTGCAGTTAAAGTGTATTTTGCTACATTATCTTTTATGGGATTTTTTTTGGTGTTTATTTTGGCTGGAGTTCAGCATTAAACAAACATCAAACTGCACCCACAAGTGTAGGCGGTTACAGCACCCATCTATTATCCAGTAGAGGCCTTCTGCTTGTGATCTATGGTGGGATTCGCAACTAAAAAGTTCAGAGGGACTGATTTTAGCTGAAGAACAAGGCCTCCCTAAAATGTATATTAATAGTATCCCAAAAATACACTGCACATTGACGGGCTGCTAACTTGGAAGTGGAAATTCTTATGCACTGTTTTTCAGTGGGTCGTTGTTCTTCAGCCAGTCCCAACCTTTCAACCTGCAAACCCCACTACTGGCCAAGATAAGCAAGCTTTTCACATGCAGAAAGCTTTGGCTGGGCTACTGACAGGATCTGCAGACCTTTCACACCTATGAGTACATTGTAAGAAATTTTGTTTCGTAAACCCCTTTAAAATAACAAGCTCATTGCAATCCTCTCTTTCTTTAACATTTATATTGGTAGCGGTTTCTACCAGCTTTGAACCACAATACCCACGTTTCCATCGCATAAGCATCAGTGTGTTTTCAGACATACAAAAAAATTGCCAAACTAAGTTATTGGCTTCTAAGCCATTCTAAACATTCCACTAAGGCCCCTTTGGCACTGGGCGCTTTTGAGGCGTTAGCAGTGTGTTTTTGAAGGTCAAGTGACTCAAAAGAACCATTTTGAGGTGCTTTTGTGCGCTTCCCATTCATTTCAATGGAGTTTTCTGTAGCACTCCAAAGATGCTGCTTGCAGGAGTTTTTTCACCGCCCGCCCCGGTGTGAAAGCATTTATTGATTTTAATGGAAATTGGTTTTCATGAGCTTTTCAGGCACTTTTTTTTTTAGCACAAAAGCACCTCAGTGTAAGGCCCCTTGCACACTGGGGCGGTGGGGGCGTCGGCGGTAAAACGGCGCTATTTTTAGCGCCGCTTTACCGTCGTTTTAGCGGCGGTATTCGGCCGCTAGCGGTGCGGTTTTAACCCCCGCTGGCGGACGAAAAAGGGTTAAAATTGCTCGCATAGCGCCGCTACAGCGGCGGTATAGCCGCGCTGCCCCATTGATTTCAATGGGCAGGAGCGATGAATACACCACTCCAAAGTGCACTGCTTCAGTGTGAAAGCCGTCTGGCTTTCACACTGGAGAAACAGAAGCGGCAGTTTTAGGTCGGTTTGCAGGCGCTATTTTTAGCGCAATAATGCCTGCAAACCGCCCCAGTGTGAAAGGGGCTTTAAAGGGGTCTAAATGTAACACTGGAGACTTTGTTATTTTATTGTAATTCTTCCCCACTGAATCTAAAAGCCAGGTATTTTAGATGTCTTGATCTGCATGCTTGATCCTGTTAACAGACCCCATGGTAGTACAGTCATAAGCGGGCATGATAGCCAGTCAGAGATGGCACCTTCCAAACTTATGACAGGTCTACTAGGGTGCTGTAATATGTATCTTCTTCCTAAACATAATGGTTGTACCAAAGCTGATAGCTCTGTATTCTAAACTATAATAAATAATTAGAGTCTCTAGTGTTATTTCCTACAATGTGCAACTTCAAGACAACCGAATTATGGTGCAAAAATTTCTGTTTATTACACCTTCTATTTTATTACAAAAAGTAGTAACAAACAGTACAATATAGGAGTTTAAATAAACGTGATGGTGTAGTCTTTTCACAAGGAAAATGTATACAGAGAGGAGACTGGAAAACAGGAATATAGTGGCTGCAGAGGCTTCTTAAGTCACTGACATAGTATATGTACACACCTTACCTTACCGGTTCAATGGACATGGCCACTGTTTTCCATTTGTTTGGTGATGTAAAAGTGGCTCCCATATTCCCCTGATGTTGCTCACAGCTGCTTCTCTGCAGGTGACCAGTATATACCTATCTGAACTGGTACATTATACTATCTTCAGAAAACAACAAGACATTATTTCATGTACTTGAACATGAATAGACAACAGTTTTCATTTGACATTTTCACACTGAACGTGATCAATCATCAACATTTCAGTGTGGCTCAAGTCAGCTTGGGCTGGTCTGCTCTTGGCAAATCACAGATGTAATTTAAGCTATAGTGTCATCTTATAGGAAACACAGAATGATGGTGTCCTGGAGTATCATAGAGACAGAATAATGGTGCTTAAAACAGACCTCAACTTTCTCCTACAGTATCCCAAGACACTACTGATCCCCAGCAAAGTCTCTTGTTCTACCCCACCTTAAACTCTGAATGGAACATTGTGCTTGATTTTATGTTACCTGACTGCTATTAAAGGGAAACCACGGTGTATTTTCAGTGAGTACACATTAAGGGGGAGATTTACTGAAACGGGTGCACACAGATTCTGGTGCAACTTTGCATAGTAACCAATGGGCTTCTAGGTTTTATTGTCAAAGCTTAATTGAACAAGCTAAAGATAGAAGCTGATTGGTTACTGTGTGCACCAGTTTTAGTAAATCCCCCTCTATATGTCATCATTACTATTTTTACCTAAACATAATTGTTTATTCAAGTATCACATTTTTACTTGCATGCACATTTTAAATTTTATACAAAAACACAAGAACATTCTCCCTCTAGTGGTCACCTGTATGCACTTTTTTGATAGCATGGAAAACTGTTAAAAGCCCCATTTTTTTTTCTTTTACGATCCCAGATAGGAAGATGTATTACCTGCATTTGTCCTGGTTGCAAATGTCACAGGGACAGAAAGTAATAGAAAATTAAAATGCTTCAGTTGCACACTCAGCCCTATGTGGTGTGAAGAGCCATGTGTTTAAATTTTTGTACTAAGGTGCTGATTTTAGTGCAAAATACCTGCTTGTCCCCCACTGTACTTATACTGTCTGTCATCTGGTTTTAATGCTCATATTGAATAGAGTAGATTGTTGGAGTGCAGGTATCCAGATTTTCCTTGTTTGACATTGTGCAGTACTCAAGCTGGGTTTGCACCCGACTGTAGGAGCTCACACCTGGAGCAGCGATATAGAGCTTTTTACATTTTTGTACTTGCGGCAAGCTGCATGGCAGCCCATACTAGTGAATTGAAGAGCATCCAGAGTACAGATTCACCTGCACAGCCAAGTTTAACAGGTATGCAAGGATGGGTGCAAGGTTACCGCCGACACATAGTTTGTGCATTCAGGTCCATGCACCCATCCCTGTGTACCTGTCAAACTCAGCTGCTGTGCAGACGAGTCCTTACAGCCAATGTACTTCCATATAGCAACACGGGCTGCCTGCACGTAGCTTGTCATAAGCACAAAAATATAAAACACACAGCTTATCCAGCTTTACCAGGCTGAGCACCCATATGAATTTTACAGCTGCCAGAGACCTTGAAGGGGATTTTACTACTTTTGGAGAGATTTTCCTCTCCCTTTCTGTTAAGCCTTTTAAAGAGAAATTAAAAAGAAATCTGCCCAAAGAAACAACAAAACATGGCTAAAAAACAGACATGGGTTTTAAACATTTCCTACTAACCAAAAAAAAAAAAAAAAAAAGATTTTAAGTTTAATTTATAGAGAATCTTTTGTTTCAAGCAGACCTAACCCACTTGCAGAGAAAGCAATAATGAAGCACAGTCACTGTGCAGTACAACCAAGTAGAAAGCAGAGCTTGCATGTGTAATAAGAAAATATAGCTGCCCATGTAAAAAATAATTACAAGGTACACATAGAAACAAGGGTTTTTAACAAATCATCAGCATAATCACACTGACATACATATCTAAAAACACTGTTAAAAAAAAAAAAAGACTATAGTTTCCCTTTAAATTTTGAATTGCAACTAATCTACATACAATTCCATGCAATTAATCATTTACTAGACCAAGATGGGTTTCCTCAGTAATACGTAGCAGGTGGTAGGAAATGTCTCCCTTAAAAAGCAAAATACTTTAGTGGTCTTAATTCTTATAGCTCTGCCCCTGCACTCATAAATTGATTCACTACAAGAACACCCTGGCAGCCTAGATGTCCTAACATTTCATTGTAGTCCTGAGACCAATTACATACATCCTCCTCCAAGTTGTCAGTTTAATTTAAATGAAAAGATTTGGTATTTTATGATGCCAAATCTCCTACCAAGTTGTTATACAAACAGTAATATACTGTAATTTTGTACGTCAAAATTCACCCTTGGTATTGCTTTATACTGTAAATATGCATGCTGTTCATAATGTACCACTGTCTAGTTAGCCTAAGTGGGTCTGACTATTTTATAGCTGCAAACCATTTACTTGGCTTATTTTTTAAAACTGCAGCTGTTATAAGTTAACCTTCATAACACGTTACACCCATATTCAGGGTGTAACATGTTATGTATGCACCGGCCCCTGAACCTTTTTCCCAGTGTCTGCTGCCACAATTCAAAAAAAAGACACGTCCAGGCGGGAATGGAAAACTACAAGGTCCAGCAGCCTTTGCGGCTGTTGGCTTGTAGCTTTCAATGCACTGTGGTAGTTCATTGAGTCTTCCTGACAGAATGTAACGGCTTCCTCATACACTGAAAGATCTGCAGGAGACCTGCATGGCATGAGCGATCTGCTAATTGGTGGTGCAATGCTTTACAGGCCCCCAAAACAAAAAATAATAAATGCCTTTTTTTTTACCCGCAAAAAAATGTGCATGTATTATTTTTTGTGACAAGGTAAACTTATCCTTTAAGTGGCAGAGGTCTAAAAACTGATGGCAAATAATAAGATCCCAATGATCAGATGTCCTGTGGGCAATCTAAAAAAATTATCTCCTGGACAATTCTCACATTTTATCCTAGAAAAACTACAATGAAACAAGTGAACAAGAAATAAAATAAACAGAAAATGCCAAACACGTCCCCAGGAGATCTAGCCCACAATAAACGCCTTCTGCTATTACTTATTTGAAGCCTTCTACAAGTCCAGTTCTAGGTCTTCAATTTCCTCCTCTAATGCTTTCCTCCTGGACAGCTTGTCTAACTGCTCTTTGGATGGCTGTTTAATCTCTCCACAGTCTATTTTTTGCTGTAGGTCCTCCACCTGTCGAAGCTTCTTACGGAGATTCTTGAGTTTCTTTGCCTTCTCAGCTGCTGGGTTCTCGTTGGCCGTTTTGTCCTTTGCTTCTGTTGTTTCTGAAATGTTAACCTTCTCCAGTTCCTGCCTGGCCTCTTCCACTGGCTCCCGCTCACCTTTATCTTGTTTTCTTTTCTGACTGCGCTTCATATTCCTTTTGGCTGTCTTAGAAAGGGCGGTTTCTGTTTCTGGTTTTGTGGACTGCTGTGTCTTGTTAGCAGGGGGCTCTTGATGGCTCAGGCCTGGAGGAAGTGAAGGCTTGCTTTTGAAAAATTTGACATATTTGTTTTCATAACTGTAGGGGGAGAGATAAAAAATAGTTTGTTTAAATGCAGGACAAACAGTTTTACAAAAAATGGCGTAGGCACAAAATTTTCTGTGACCATTTTTTTAAAAGATTTTCATAAACTTGAAGAGACCTGAATGGAAAAAAAAAACGACAGTGATAGTAAGGCTTCGTTTTTGTTTTTATTAAAATAACTAATATGTCAGCCTTACCTGCTCTGTGTAGTGGTTTTGCACAGATCAGCTCTGATCCTCCTCTTCTCGGGTCCCTCACTGGCTCCTCCCCTCCAATGAGTGCCTCAATAGCAAACCGCTTGCTATAGGGGCACTCACGCATGCTCGCTGCTGAGCTCCACGCTGTGTCTCCATAAGACACACAGAATGGGGCTAAGCCCTACCCCCCCGCTCCCTCGTCACTGGCCATGATTGACAGCAGTGGAAGCCAATGGCTCCTGTATCTGTGCGAGCCTTGGCTCTCATGCACATCGCTGGATCAAGATTGGGCTCATGCAGGTATTAAGGGGGGGCTGCGGGTGGGAGCTGCATGTAGATTTACCTTACTGCAGAGAATACAATAATGTAAAAAAATCTTCTGCCTTTACAACCACTTTAAGGCCTTGTGTTTACACAGAACTGCTGTGCCCCCAATACAAATGCAAAATCAGCTTAGAAAGAGTTTAAATGCAGCTCAGGAGGTCAGAAGCACCTTTGAAGGAGACGCTTCCTAAACTGCTCTGATATGCAAGCTGAATCTGCCGATCAACACAAACTGTAACAGACAGACTGGGTACACACAGGCCAAATATTGGCCAAAAATGGTTGGTTCAGCAGGAATTGGCGACTTTTGGCCGTCTGTAGAGCTCCCTGTCAGATAGAAGCCGATCTCACAATTGGCTTCTGTCGAATGAGCATGTTGGAAAACTAGCATCCGATCATTGCTTGCAGCAGCCAATGGTTGCGAGTGTTGATCAGTATGTTCTGACGGGGGACGACAGTATCCCTGTCAAGACACAATAGCTTAGCAGAAGAGATCGCCCCACTAACACTGCTTGTGTTAGTACGGCAGTCTATAAAGTTTTTTTTTTTCATTCAGCCCGCTGGGTGTTTACCCAGCTTAAGGCTACCTTAGAGGGGGGCACATTTCCATGGTCAGTAAGTTGCAAATATAATACATAAAAGAATACAGAATGTGGTGTATCTAGCATACTTGACACAGAGCAGTTTTTTTTTTTTTAACACACCCCCACCCTGTAAGAAAAAATGGTTTCAGTAACAAACATTAAATTGGTTGTTTCTGTTGTGGTCCCATAGATTGGTGGCTAATGGGAGAAAGATCCCTTATATTAACTGCTTCTCTACCAGGCACAGTATATATACACGTCGCGGTAGGGAAGCAGTGGAACTGGGATCATGGTTGAAGCTACAACCATGATCCCTGGTATCATTTTTTTTTCAAGCAGGTGATTCTCCTTCATGTAAATGTAATCCGAGCGGCTAGGCAGCCACTGGAATACTTTTACAGGTGGCAAAAGGGTTCCCACCCCTTCTTGTCCCCGCTGGCTTTGCTGAACGATCGGGAAGCCAAGCAACCATGCGGCCGGCGGCATCCAGCTCTGGAAAGTGAGAGGAACTGAAGTTGTTCCTCACATTGTGTGACGTCAGAACCTGGAAGGGATGACTATTTTACCACGTCCGGTTCCGGCTCTTGGTCACTGGCCACATATCTGCTGATCGGCTGATGGCTGCCTGGGAGCTGGGGGGGGTACCGCTGCCAGCCTGGGTGGAAGGGGGGGGTCCTTCTCCCAGCGACCGCGGAGGGGAAGAGAGAGAGAGTCACCCGGATGATCAGAGCACAGCGCAGGGAACACAGTGATAACAGCTTTCATTTCACATTGCCGTGTTCCCCGCCGCTAGCTGCCAGATAAAGCCCCGCCCCTTGGTCCTGGGACTTTGATAGACAGATCACCTGTCCAATCCCGGGACGGGTGATCTGTCAATCAAAGCTCCCTGGCCAGGGGGCGGGGCTGTACACGTTGTTGAGCGGCGGGAACACAGCAATTGAAATTAAAGCTGTTATCACTGTGTTCCCCGCGCTGTGCTCTGATCATCCAGGCGGCTCTCCTGTTCCTCTCCTCCCCTGCACAGGTAGGCTGCATTGGTGGGCACAGGCGGCCTGCATTGGTGGGCATGGATAAAGTTTATTTTTATAACTTAATTCTGCATAAAACATTTAAGTATCATTTCATGAGATAACCTATGAGGGCGTGTTTAGGGGCCAGGTTGGAAGGGGCAACTGGTGGCGAGTAACCCTTGAGGCCTGGCTAGTAGCTCAGGACTTGAAATTTTGAGCCCTGGTCTGATAGACCCCCATCTCTCCATAAAGAGTACTTGTCATTGCTATTGCTGTCACAAGGGATGTTTACATTCCTTTGACAGCAATAAAAGAAACTGTGTAAATAAAAACATTTTTAAAGCGCCCCTGTCCTCACATGCAGTAGCGAACGCACACGTCAATCCCACACGCATATGTAAACAGTGATTGCACCACACATTTGAGGTATCACCACGAACATCAGAGCGAGAGCAATTCCAACAACAGAGCCCCCTGTGTAAATCTAAACTGATAACCTGCAGAGGCTTTTAATGCGTCACCTGTGGATAAATTAAAGTACTATAGTTTGTCACCATTCCATGAGCGTGCGCAATTTTAAAGCATGGCACGTTTGGTATCTATTTACTCGGTGCAACATCATCTTTTATATTTTACAAAAAAATTGTATTATTTTGTGTTTATGTTCACTTTAATTAAAGTGTATTTTTCCCCAAAAAATTGCGTTTGAAAAACTGCTGCGCAAATATCGTAAGACATAAAACGCACCCACCATTTTATTCTCTAGGGCCTTTGCTTAAAATATAATATTTGGGGGTTAGGAGTAATTTTATAGCAAAAAAATATAAAATAATACATTTTACACGTAGGAGAGACGTGTCAGAATAGGCTTGGGAAGCAAGTGGTTAATGGTTTGTGGTAGATAGACACACACATTATTGACCACTGGGAAAACTGCCTCCTTACACACAACCAAAAAGATAATTGAGATGAGTGGTTACGGTGAGGTAGAAACTCTTCATTGTTCAGGGAACCCCTTAGCAGCCAATGGAGGAACCCCACCGAACTCTGGGTAAAAAAAACCCTAGACTATACTCAGTGGATTCCACGTTACATGAATATTCCTACACTCTAATCTTTTACAAATTTATAGAAAAGTTGGAATTTGATCAGAAACAAGTTAACCACTTCAGCCCCAGAAGATTTGACCCCCTTCCTGACCAGAGCACTTTTTGCGATTCGGCACTGCGCCGCTTAAACTGACAATTGCGCTGTCGTACGACGTTGTACCCAAACAAAATTGACGCTTGCTTCCCACAAATATAGCTTTCTTTTGGTGGTATTTTTTGATCACCTTTTATTTTTTGCGCTATAAACAAAAAAGAGCGTCAATTTTGGAAAAAAAAAGGCAATATTTTTTACTTTTTGCTATAATAAATATCCCCCAAAATACAGAAAAACACAAATTTTTTCCTCAGTTTAGGCCGATATGTATTCTTCTACATATTTTTGGTAAAAAAAAAAATTAAAATCGCAATAAGCGTATATTGATTGGTTTGCGCAAAAGTTATAGCATCTACAAAATAGGGGATAGTTTTATGGCATTTTATTATTATTTTTTTTTTATTAGTAATGGCGGCGATCTGCGATTTTTTTCGTGACTGCGACATTATGGCAGACACATCGGATACCTTTGACACTATTTTGGGACCACTGTCATTTATACAGCGATCAGTGCTATAAAAATGCACTGATTACTGTGCGACACTGGCAGGGAAGGGGTTAATCACTAGGGGGCGATAAAGGGGTTAAGTGTGTCCTAGGGAGTGATTCCAACTGTGTGTGGGGGGGGGGGGGGCTACCTAGGACATGACAGCAATCACTGCTCCTGATCACAGGGAGCAGTGATCTCTGTCATGACACGAGGCAGAACGGAGAAATGCCTTGTTTATATCGGCACTTCCCCGTTCCACCTCTCCACACCGCAATCGCAGGCCGCCGGAGAACATTGAGTTCCCAGGACCCGAGGGCATGCTCCCGCGGCTTGCGGCGCCCGTAAGGTGGCAAATTTAAAGGGACGTACCTGTACGCCCATTTGCCTGCCTGTGCCGACGTACATGTGTGCGGCAGTCGGCAAGCAGTTAAACTTTATTCAGGATTGGACCGTTATCACAACCTATATCATGCCAACTGCATTAAAAGCAACTCATATTATGTTGTAGAGTCCTGTGTGTCCAATGAATAATTCATTTATTGTGAGAGCTATACGTTTTAAACTGGCTATACATGGATCGAAATTCAGCCGGTTCCTTCCACCCGTGGAAGAAAAGAAAATTGTATAACCTATGGCTTGCCTTAGCTGTACTATTTAATGTAGTATATTCTTCCCACCTCACATTTCCCCCCCTGGTTCCAATCTTGTTTTTTGAAAAGGCAAGCAGACTCCAAGAGCTCGAGCATCTAATCAACTCACTGACCTCTAATAAATGTCTACACACCTTTTGATCTATAGTTTAACAAATGTTCTTATTCGTGCCTGGCATTTACCACTAGAATGACATCTACTATCAGACACCAGACACACAGATATTGAAATATTGTATGCGGTCTTTTTGGAGTCCTAACACCAAACCCAGTAGCAAACCACCAGTGATTTATCACATAATTTAAAAGAAACTGCATTATAATGTGACCAATGTCCTCTGCTCCAACCTCCTTATCACTAGAACAACATATAAGGATTATGGACAGAAGGAGAAGCTAGTATTTGAGTTGTGCAATGTCTGAAAGCTGCAGGTAACTTTCAGACACCTGGGAACATCAATTGTGATCAATCCAGTACAAGTGACATTCCAAGTTTCAAACAGCTTTTCTGGTCCATAAAAATATTTGGGTGGCAGGGTTACCACCAGACCACATGCAAACTCTATAAGTCCACTTGGGCATTATAAGTGGATCAAAATGTATAGGCTTTCAACTTAAAGTAGAACTAAACTCCTTAATACACTCACCTCCATCTTCGAGCGATGCAGCCGTTACACGACTCGCTGGCCGTGGTCATCCTCTCCCCGGGTGACAAGTTTTCAGCCTCTTGACAGGCCGGTGGGGGACGACATCATCCCACACATCAAAGGGAAGGTCCTAGTTAATGGTACCCCCCCCATACTAGGTTTATCCATAACATTCGCCCCGTATCTATTTTTGTATCTTTATGTACCAGTCCAATAGCATTGACGCTAATGTACATACATTTTAATGAGGGTGACTCGGATCACACAATATACTCTTTGCCAATTATATTATTTTTGTGCTTTTTGCATACCCCTGTTTTGTCTCAAATACTTGATGGCCAAAGGAGATCGTTCATTTTAGATTTATATTCCCCAGGTAAATATTATGTGTTATCTACCACTCTGTAATTTACTGTATGGTAAATCTTCTTCCTATATACTTCCAGCACCGCCATTGTCACTTTAATTGGTTTCCCCAAACCACCGGGTTGTACCACCTATCTCGGGGAGACCACTATCTTTCATAGGGCTTGTCCCATGGACCACCACGGAGGGGGGGAAATTTTACAAAAATTGTCTATTTTTTGTATGTTCATCTTTTGATATATTTTATATACATCTGTATTGTGATATTCCTTTTTCATGTATATTTAATAGAACCTCTAGCTCCTGAAGAAGCGTTCCACAACGTGAAACATGTTGAGCATATAGAGAGCATCCCAAGTGGACTACCAGTACCTGCAACTCCACATAATTCCAGCTCTACATGCATAACTACTATCTTCTGGGAAAGTTTTTCTTTTCCGTATAAATTTGAATGCTGGAGTTTATAAACCATAAGCAAGAGCTACAAATGTTTAATGCAGGATAAGATCCACTTGGCATAAGTAACAAGATTTTACATTTGGCTTGTATTTGTTTTTAAATCTTTATGTCTTTTTCTGTACCATTTAATAAAATTAAAATAAACTATCCCTACGTTTTTATAGTTTAAATACTCATGTGCCTCTAAAGTCCCATCTCTTTAGTGTTCATATTGCATCATCCCACACATGTGCAGGGCAGTCAGTCATTCCAGCATAGCTGGAGTGCACACTAAGCCGCACACGTGCAGTCAAGTGCACATTCAATAGAAAACTGCAAACAGGCAGGTAAGTGTGTATTACTGCAGAAGAGACATACAGTGCCTTGCAAAAGTATTCACCCTCTTGGCATTTTTCGTGTTTTGTTCCATTACAGCCTTTAGTTCAATAGTTTTTTTTAACTTGAATTATATGTGATGGATCAGAACACAATAGTCTAAGCTGGTGAAGTAAAACTAGAAAAATATATACATAAAACTATTTTTCAGAAATAAAAAACTGATAATTGGCATGTGCATATGTATTCACCCCCTTTGTTATGAAGCCCATAAAAAGCTCTGGTGCAACCAATTACCTTCACATAATTAGTGAAATGATGTCCACCTGTGTGCAATCTAATGCCCCGTATACGGTCGGACATTGATTCGACATTCCGAAAACAAAATCCTAGGATTTTTTCCGACGGATGTTGGCTCAAACTTGTCTTGCATACACACGGTCACACAAAGTTATCGGAAAATCCGATCATTCTGAACGCGGTGACGTAAAACACGTACGTCGGGACTATAAACGGGGCAGTAGCTTTGATCTCTATTTATTCTGAGCATGCGTGGCACTTTGTGCGTCGGATTTGTGTACACACGATCGGAAATTCCGACAACGGATTTTGTTGTCGGAAAATTTTATAGCCTGCTCTCAAACTTTGTGTGTCGGAAAATACGATGGAAAATGTGTGATGGAGCCTACACACGGTCGGAATTTCCGACAACAAGGTCCTATCACACGTTTTCCGTCGGAAAATCCAACCGTGTGTATGGAGCATAAGTGTCACATGATCTGTCATTACATATACAAACCTTTTTGAAAGGCCCCAGAGGCTGCAACACCTAAGCAAGAGGCACCACTAACCAAACACTGCCATGAAAACCAAGAAACTCTCCAAACAAGTAAGGGACAATGTTGTTGAGTCAGGGTTAGGTTATAAAAAATATCCAAATCTTTGCTGATCCCTAGGAGCACCATCAAATCTATCATAACCAAATGGAAAGAACATGGCACAACAGCAATCATAACGATCCCCCTGAGAAACACACGTGATTAACCCTGTGTCGTCACATGTAGGGGAGGGGCCAGGACGGTGGAGGAGCTCAGATACATGCTTGTTTGTACAAGCTGCTGACACATACAAGTTTGGAAGTCGTTTGGAGAGGAATTCTATGCTTAATGCTTTTATAGTTTGGTGTGCTGGAAGCACCTAAAACGTGTGAGTACCCTGATGTTATGTTTTCTAAATAATTTTTTAAACTAGCGATAATGCACTATCCAGCCTCTTTCTTGTTTTAAAATTGAGGACAACTTCTCTGGATTTTCCTGTGGGATCTTGCTGAGCCAGTTTCACTTAGAGCCCAGGAGTGGTTCAACTGCTTATGTGGACCAAACATAAGTGTGCGGTCACACTGTTGGAGGTGAGCGCATTCACACCCTCTTCTGATCAGGATTATCATCACTAGAGTCACTTTTTGGACAGCAACACGTATAATACCCCAATTTTCAATTTCCCTTTTGTATCTGTGGATTGATGAAAATTGGGAGAAAAAAAAATCTCTTTCTGGACATTTGATATGAAGGAATACTACTAAATTTCTTTCACTGTGAGCTTGCTTGTTACACAAAAAAAAAATTGTGATAGTTACATTTTTTTAGCAATATTTTCATTGTGGGTACCAGGTTTTGACAGAAACTGACTCCCACTTTTGTTTGGATCGTCTAGGCAATCCGAGCGAAAGTTCAATACCCCACCGTTGCCCTTGACATGTCACTGAATGGCACTGAAAAAGCAAAAAATGTTTTTTGCTGTTGCTCGCTTTCACTGAAAGCTTAGATGTGAATGGAACCTGAAGGTCATCAGTGTCTGATTTTGAACAGTGGGCTCAAAGAAGAAGACATCACTGTGGAAAGTAAAACAATTATAAAATGCATAATCGACAAGCAATATTGCTTCTGGAATGATGAGACAAAACAAGAGCTTTCTGACATGTCCCATCAGCTCTATGTTAGGAGACAAAAAATGTTTTCAAAGAATACCGTACCTACTGTGAAACACGGAGGAATAATCGGTTATGTTTTCAGGCAGCTTTGCAGTATCTAGCACAGTGTGCCTTGAATCTGTGCTGGGCAAAAGGAAATCTGAAGACTGTCAAGAAGTTCTGAAGTGAAATGTACTGCCCAATGTCAGAAAATTCTGTCTCACAGGTCATGGGTCCTCCAACAGGATGACCTAATGCACACAGCTAAAAATACCCACAAATTACTATCTCCAACTCTATCCACTTTTAGGCAATCCCTGAAAACCAGAGAAATCTATCCTGCCTCCACCTAACAACTATACTTTCATTTTCTTCATCAGCTCATCTCCCACAGTTATTACCTTTTGTATCACTTGACCCTCCCTTCTAGATTGTAAGCTCTAATGAGCAGGGCCCTCTGACTCCTCCTGTATTGAATTGTATTGTAACTGTACTGTTTGTGTTAACGTTGTAAAGCGCTGCACAAACTGTTAGCGCTATATAATTCCTGTATAATAATAATAACAAAAAAAGTTGGACTATTCTGAAGTGGTCTTTTGTGGGACCTGATCTGAATTCTATCAGACAACTATGGAAGGAGCTAAAAAATGCAGTCTGGAGAAGGCACCCTTCAACCCTGAGACAGCTGGCTCAGTCTCATACTGGGACAAACTACCAGTTGGCAGGTGTATAAGGGCTCTTTCACACGGAGGATCCGTATGTCCGTTTTTCATCCTTCCGTTTTCGGATGAAAAACAGACATACATGTATCCCTATGGAGCGTCAGATGTCAGCGGTGACATGTCCGCTGACATCCGACCCGCTCCGATCCGAAAAGTGTAACGGAGGAAAACCCTACTTTTCCATACGTTTTCGGGATCGGATGACGACGGACTCTACGGTCCGTCATCATCCGATCCCCCCATAGGGGAGAGCGGCGCTCTGACAGGTCCATCGCTGCACAGTGTGCAGCGATGGACCTGTCATCTTCCTGCTCAGCGGGGATCGGCGGAGCGATCCCCACTGAACAAGCGGGTGTTCACGGGGCGGATCATCACTGATCCGCCCCGTGTGAAAGAGCCTTAAGTCTTGGTGAGAGCTATAGAAATCACTTGTTTGCAGTGATTGCCTCTAAAGGTTGTGCAACAAAATATTAGGTTAAAGGGACCCATCATTTTTGTCCATGTCATTTTTTTATTTGTTTTATTATTTACAATATTTTGCTGAATCAAAAATCAAAAGCAATGTCTGTTTTTATAAATATAGGATAAAGAACAATGGATGCAAATTACTTGGTCAATTTCAAGTTATTTCAGAGATAAGAAAATTGTACGTGAATTTATGGAAGGATATCAACATATTTGATCACATCTGTATTAAAAAAAAAAATGTATTATTTATTTATGTATTAATTTATGTGTTGATAATCATACACAGTGGTTTAGCAAACTGTCATTCAGTCAGGGTACATCTAATTTGAAATAACCCATTGTTTTTCACGGCATGGCCAAAGCACAAGTTCACACAGTTTTAAATTCTCCTTTATTTCATTGTCCACCCATTACATAAATAGGAAAAAATGTGTGCATAAAAATGAAGGTGTAAAACCCATTAATGTACAGAAAAACTCAGCTTCCATTAACATCACTTTTTCGTCTGTTTCTGTTTTTGCAAAAAGAAGAAAAATGAAGACTCAGTTTAAACAAAACGGACCTGCATGAAAGCGGACGAAAAACTCAAAACGGACGACGTTTAATAGACAGATGAAAAACAGACGGAACGCCCATGTGAAAGGGAATGAGTGGCTTTTTTTTATATTACTGCAGAATACATCACAGAAGATCACTGGAGCCATTTTGCCCAATGTGGTAATTTTATAAATGTATCCTGCCCACAGAACACGCACTCATGGGAGTGACAACCGACTGTCAGCTGTCAGATGGAAGCGATCCGGAAGCTGTGCAGCTGCTGGATCACTTTCATCTGACAGTAAGTTTGTTAGATTTACACACACTCTCGGAGGATGGAGTCACCAGGAGTGGGTGTAAAACTCCCCGCCAGCAATGGCAGTATAAGGGTTAAAGCCTTCTACAACAAGCTACATTTTGAATTAAAATAATACTTACACAGGAACCTCTTCTTGAGGCACATAGCCATCCTTCACTTTCCGCTGTTTCCGCCATGTACCATCCGGACGCTGAGTGGCCGCTATGTATTTTCCTACAAAAGAAAAGCAACACAAGCACAAAATAGTAACTATATTTATCATGATCACATTTTTATATTGCATGAGCGCACTCTTATCAATAGCTTTTGTTTTGTATCCATAAACATTTCTAATAGCACAGAGCATGGCAGGCCCGTGTCTTCTCTAATATCGCTGAACTGCCCCCTCCCCCCTGTCTTATTCACACAAAACATGAAGCGTGACCGCTCTGGACAAAGGGCGGGATTTTTTAAGTTAAGAAGTGGGTGATTGGTTGCTAAGCAGCGGGGCGGCCCCAGCAATCAATCACCCACCTTTAACATGAAAAGTCACGCCCTTTGTCCAGAGCGGCCGCGCTTCATGTCTTCTCTGAATAAAGTAGGGCTCTGTGGGGAGGGAGTGCTGTTCTGTAAAGGACAGGGGTTTGAAATCAAGAGAGGACTGTGATTGGGGGGGGGTATGTGACTGTGCATAAAAATTAATAAAATGTATTTTGACATTTCAATAAAGTTGAAAGAAAAAAAAAAAGCACAAAGTGTGATGTGTGTGTGTGTGTGTGTGTGTGTGTGTGTGTGGGGTGGCTTGTGATGTGGAGGATATCATGTGCAGTCGTGGCACCAATATGACATTCAGACCTCCGCTGGAAGAGAAATTTTCCGACCGGAACCCCGTTAATTTTAATTCAGTACCCCTGTTTTACTGGGGACACGTGGCACTGATAGGTACTGTGGGCATGTGTGTTTGTGTGTGGGCACTGCGTTTGTTTTCACACAGTCACGCTGCAGCCGGAAGTCGCTCTCCCTCCTCACACGCGGTCTCTGTGTGAGGAGGGAGAGCCGGCGATGAGAGATGATCTCATATGTTTACATATGAGATCATCTTTCATTGGACACTCAGATCGAGTGCTAAATGGCCGCTGTGAACACAGATTTCCCCCAATGCGTATCTGCGGTGGTGCGCAGGAAGGATGTAAACAGGAGGACGTCCAGGGACGCCCTCCTGGCAATTGAGCCCTGCGTTGTAGACGTCTTTTTTCTATAGCACAGGTGCGAGGTGGTTAAACAGAAGCAGCTTCCTTGGCTGTAAAGGATAGAAGGATTTAATTCTGCTTTAAGGTTGTCAGCAGATCGGCCTCTAAAAACAAAATGCCTAAAATGGAGAGCAACGGAGTATGTGCAAAGCAGGGGAGACAGTTTATTATTGGATTTTACACAGTGTAGACACTTATTTTTAATGTTTTACATAGCTATACCTGCCAACTAGGCCAGCCTGAAGTCATCTAGCAGGACTTAATTTTCTGACTAAAGTTCCACTTTAAAGAGCAATTTTTTTTTTCATCGAAAAGGATGAAGTCAGTAGCTACAAATGCAGTAGCTGCTGACCTTTAGACCCCATTCACACCTGTGTGATTCTGCTGTATCGCTTAAATTATTTTTTTTGCATGATGTTTTGGTGCATTTTTGGAGCGGCACCATTCATTTTGAATGGGCCTCCCTCCGCTCCAAACACACACCTAAGAAGCTCATGTACTTTTGGCACTGAGCCAGGCACGTTGGCGTTGTGTTTTTTGCTGTGAATTTTGTGCGTTTTGTCACATGTCCCACTGTTTGCTGCGATTCTGGAATCGCAGGCAGATTCACATGATCCTACCGATGATTCCAGTGCGCTCAGGTGTGAACGTGGGCCTAAAAAATGTGGTAATAGTCTCTGGAGGCTTTCTAGAAGTTCATACTCCAAATCTGAAACGGAGTGTGGTCTCTCCAAAGTTCTCATACTAAGAATTTTATAGGCATCCTCACCTAGGAGTACATTTTTATTTAAAATTTTTTGGCAGTGGCAGTACTCTTCAGTAATCTGGTACTGGCTTACACTAGTACTTGTGCGGGCTGATAATCAAGGCACTGCTTCTGGCTGGTGTTCTGGACACCGGCTCCGACTGGCACGGTTATGGGCTGTCTATCAGGAGACTGGCTCTGACTGGCAAATGCACTGGTTGGTGATCAGGATACTGGTACTAGTACGATGGGAACAGAATAATCCATAGGGTATTTTTATGGTACCAATAAAATTCAAAATGATGCGATTTTTGAAAAAGCTATACTTCTATAAATTCACAGACCTCTCTTTACCCAGCGAGTTACCAAAAGTTATCATATGTCACCACAAGTGAGTGCTGCCAACGAAATGTTCTAATTAACTCGCTGACAAATGAATGTAGGTCAAATTAAAAAACCCATCAATTTGTCACACCCATCTTAACTTAATTAAAATGTACAAAATACAGGTTTTAAAAATTCACATCCACAGATGGTAACTGAATAACTTTTTTCCCATCACTTCCAAACCACAAATGCAAATGGACCATTGCATGCAACAAGAAAAAAAAAAAAAAAAAACCACAACATTAAAAAGAAACTAGTTATTACTATTTTTCACAATATTTATATGATGTTGATGTAAACACCCGACTTATAGCCTGAGTGACAAATAAAGGATATTTATAATTCAAGTGGAGACCGTTTTAGTGCTGGCATTGGTTCTGCTGCTGATTACAGTAAGTCAAACCTGTCATAACTGATCATATAAAGATAAGGAACACAAACGTGGGGATCCTGGGGGAGGGGGGTTTCCTGCTTTCAATACTATATTAGGTAATGATTACATCACACACCATATTTAGTACTGGACCTAATAAAGTCATATACTCAATGATTTAAGCAGGGAAACCAACCAGTCACCCATCCCACATTACCTGCGTTTACCCAGCAATGTACCAAAAATTCCAGCTAGTGTGTGGGAAGGCAGATGATAAAGCTTGCGCTACTTGTTTGTACATACTGGTCAAGGTTTGAGAACTATGGAAACCTACGCTTGAAATGCTGTCCCATTGAGCCATTTTTTCCTTCACCTTCGGTTCCGGGGACTGACATATGTTGGATTTATTTTCTGTGACACTCACAGCTACCACCAGCACAGTAACCAAGCACAGATCTTCCCAACAAGGGCAGAGCAATAAAAACCTAAAAAAGTTACTACAGAAAAAAAAAAAAAAAAAAACCTGATGTTTCCCACGTGTGTTAAGGCTCCATTCACACCTCAGCGTTTTGTAACTTGAAGCTCCAAAACGCTGGAGGAGAAAAAAAAAATCAATTATTCTCCATGGAGATGGTTCACCTCTCCACTCAAAATCACCTGAAACTTAAAAAAGTTCTGGAGCCTTTTTTGTAGCTCAATTCGGGTGTTTTTCTTCTTTTTACACTGGTGACCTTTTGACCTGTACAAAATCTTGGCAAAATCGCACAACTTTTTGCCTGAAAACGATAAGCTCAGGTTTGAATGCAGCCTAACGTTATTAATCATATAACTTGAAGTTGAATTAACTTCAGACTTATAATTAAAGTGCTTGTTAAAGGGGTTAAGGCAGTGCACACAAGCACTGCCAGCCCCTCTGCTAGGATAACCCGTAGTATATACTGTATGCCGTTTTGTAAAATTCATCTTCCAAATACCTTATTTCTTCTCCCCGATCAGTGGTCACGTGACCGCCTGTCGCTCTCTTCCTCCGATGTATGCACTAGGGAGGGAGGGGCCGAGATCTCCCTCTGACATTTGCCAGGCAGTCACGTGACTTCCCTCTGTAGTACATACATCAGAGGAGGAGAGCGACGGGCGGTCACTTGACCACTGATCGGGGAGAAGAAATAAGGTATTTAGAAGATGAATTTTACAAAACGGCATACAGTCTACACTACATGTTATCCTAGCAGAGGGGCTGGCAGTGCTTGTGTGCAGTAATGTTTGCACTGCTCGGAACGATGCCAGAAGGGGAGGGGCGGCTCACACAAAGAGCTGACAGACAGGGAGGGGAGGGGGTAGAAGGACAGAGGAGGACACAGGAGAGCAGAGAATGACGGAGGCAAGTAAACTGACCACAATGTCATGATTAACCGTGGTCAGTTTACAGGGAGGCGGACATAGCCAGGCAGGATCAGCCAGGTATTTTAGGTGATATGGGGGGTTTAAAGGTACAGGATTTATTTTTTTTAGGGTAACAAAACGCTTTCAGTCTCAGTTGTTTTTTTTTAACTAACAAACCTGTTATACTTACCTGCTCTTTTTTAACTAACAAACCTGTTATACTTCCCTGCTCTGTGCAATGGCATTGTGCATACAGCCTCGCAGCTATATATCTGAAGTGTAAGATTTAAGGTAGGGGTGCTCAACCCGTGGCGTGCGGACTCCTTTGATGTGGCCGCGACCTCAAATCAGAGAAGTGCATGCCTATGATCTGGGATGGCGGGTCGGTAAGTCCAGATTGTGATCATCGGGTTGCTGACCCGCCATCCCAAACCAGCAGAGTGCATGGAGCTGGTTCCGGCAGTAGAGTAAGGAGGTGGTCGTGGAGGAAACAGGAGCGATGCTTACTCAGGCAGAGCAATACCAATTGTGCTTTGCCTGGGACCTTTCTAGTAGCTCGGAGAGCAATGCCAGCAGAAGCTGGATGAGGAACAGAAGGTCAGTTTATTAAACATCACATAATTTTGCATTTTCGCAAAGGGCATATTAGCACCTATAAAAGGGTTAGTAACTATGAGGCTGCTTTCACACAGATTTTTGGGTGCAGCGCAGTGCACATGCGGGTTAGCTTAGCTACACTGAGCCACAAGCTTCTAATTATTTCCTGCGTGTTTGATGAGCTTTCTGAAAGCGCACCAAAACTCCTAAATTCAGAAATTATGGAGCGCTTTCAGAAAATGCACCACATCCAGAAGATATAATAGAAGTCTATGGCAAAGAGCAGCTAACCCGCAAGAAAGCCGTGGGTGCAGTGCAGGTAAACTGCAGCATATCATTGTGAAAACAGCCTTCTAGTGGCTCAAGACAGTAAGGACTTGTGTGTGTTTGTGGGGCGGTAAAGCTGAGGCGTGTTTTTTAACACACCCCCACAAACACTGGTGTAGCATCACAGGTCGCAATGGCAACCCTGCCCATGCTCCAGGGGGGCCCATGCGGCCTCCCTGTCACATTCTGTTTTACAATTGGCTAAGGAGGGGCGGCATATACAGGTACTGAACCTTTCCATTTTCCTCTTGCAACCGCTGAAATAGACAAAGAGTCCTTGTAAAAGGTAAACGAAGTCAGTGTTCGCACCAGTGTCATCCACCTTTTCTTTATGTGATTGTGATTAAACAGGAGGTAAACATCCAACAGGGATTGGTCCCACAGAAAAGGATTACCCTGGTTGTTGTTTAAAACCTTTATTTTGCTATTCAAAATAAAACATTTTTAATTCAAAACCATTTCATTGTGGCCTGTGATCAGTTACCAAAACACTTAAGCTTCATGTACACGGGAAGTTTCAACCTCTCCTCAACACTGGAACATCACAGCTAGTAATCCACGTTTAAAAACATGTGTTTAGCAGCATTTACAAGCCACGTTTGCGTTCAGGAACGTTTACCTCAGGAGACCCTGCCAAATGATTAGCAAGCACAAAAAACAAGTATTAACTATTTCAGCCATTCTGTGAGAGAATAGTGTGAGTAGCAGCTGAGAAAGCAGTGTGCTTGTAGTTAGCTGTTATTTTTTGGTTGGTTTGTTAACCTCCCTGGTAGGTATTCCCGAGTCTGGCTCAGGGTGGAATTTCAGAACCGAAAGCGGTAACCCCGAGCCGGACTCGGGATCGCATCGCAGGATCCAGGAAGAGCTTACTTACCTTGTCCCCTGGATCCTGCGATGTCTCCCCGCAGTGTGAGCGGCTGTGTCTCCACTCAATTCATCACGGAGCCGAGCTTCGTTCCCGAGACGGAGAACGGCGCCAAATTCAAAAAGTGAAACACACAATACATACAGTATCCTGTAATCTTACAGATTACATTACTGTATGAAACTATTTCACATGTCCCTTTCACTTTTGTCCCTAGTGGTTTGTCCAGTACCCTGCATGCAGTTTTATATCAAATACTGTTCTTTCTGCCTGGAAACTGGAGATTGTCCATAGCAACCAAAACCGTCCCTTTACATCAAAAGGGGTTTTAGACCAGCTAGAAAACAGCGATAATAAATTAGAATCACTCGCAGAACTGAGTGATAGTGATTTGTGGGGAGATCCGTCATCAAACACTGAAAAGTAATGACAGAGACAATTCTGCAACTGAGCAAATTTCAGTGTTTTTGATTTGATTACATTATTGAATAATTTTTATTATTATATTATTATTTGGTATAATTATTTATAGTTATTATATTATAATTTATGATTTTGTGTTTCAAACTTTATCATACCCGGAATTAGAGCTGCACGATTCTGGCTAAAATGAGAATCACAATTTTTTTTCTTAGAAGATAGATCACGATTCTCGTGGCGTAACATCATCTTTCACATTAAACCAAAAAAAAAATTGGGCTAACTTTACTGTTTCACTTTTTTTTTTATTCATTGAAGTGTATTTTTTCCCAAAAAATTGCATTTGAAAGACCGCTGGGCAAATACAGTGTGACATAAAATATTGCAGCAATTGCCATTTTATTCCCTAGGGTATCTGCTAAAATATATTTATAATGTTTGGGGGTTCCAAGTAATTTTCTAGCAAAAAATATTGATTTTAACTTAAGAAAGAAGTGTCAGAAAAAGATTTAGACTTTAAGTGGTTAAACTTCCTGCATTTACGTTGTTGAAAACTTGGCAGACTGCCCTGATTATTTATTTACACAGAAGTTCCATCCCTTTGATCTAAGAAGGAAGCTTAGTTACAGTGTTTCAAGTTAAAAGACTTGGCAGACTGCCGGTGTTCTGCCGAGAAAGTTCCCCTCGGCGGATAAGGACCCCCCTCTACTGCACAGGCGCAGAGCTTGCGCAGTAGGAGCAGGCGAAAATAGCCGAAGCCGAATACAATAGAAATCAGCTGTACACGGCACCTGTAAGAGGGCCCCTCGCCACGCTTCGGGTACGGCCTCGCTTGGCACTTTTTTATTCTCCCTCTAGGTCCACTTGGATGGTGGGGCTTCAACCTGGACCCAGGGCGCAGTTGCCGTGTACAGCTGATTGAAGTTTTTCATCTTTGGCTATTTTCGGTGGCTCCTAGTCGTTCGTACTGCGCAATCGCTGCACCTGCGCAGTACAGGGGGGTCCTTATCTGCCGGGGAACTTTCTCGGCAAGACATCAGGATGCTTTCTTTTGACAGCTGAGTGAGCAGATAAAGTCACGTTTTTAACCGATTAATTGTGCAGCTCTACCCGAGATGTCTACTAGACTCTGGTTTGGACAGATTTAAAGAGGAGTTCCACCCGAGGTCCAGTCAAAAAAAAAAAAAAAAATTAAAAGTCAGCAGCTACAAATACTGCAGCTGCTGACTTTTAATTGGACACTTACCTGTCCCAGGGTCCAGCGATGCGGGGGATCGAAGCCCCGCTCGTCTCCCCATCCATTCAGTGGTGCCGGCATTGCAACTGTGGGCGCCGGGCTGTGGCTTCACAGCCTGGCACCCACTGCGCATGCGCGAGCGACGGCACGCGCCGTGATTGGCCGCTCAGTCACCTGGGACCTGTAATGGGTCCCAGATGATTGACAGGAGGGAGGGAGCAGAGCGGAGCCCTTCCTGTGTCGAGGGGGAAGTGATGTCACCAGCCCAGGCACTGGAAGAGGCAGACTACGAGGGACCACCTAGCAACAGGCATTTAGTGGTAAGTTAAAAAAAATATATATCCAAATGTTTTTTGGAGTTTTTTTTTTTTAGGATTTTTCATGTTTTTTTTTTTTTTGGGTGGAATCCCACTTTAAGTGAGTTATTCCTAAGAATTACAGGCCTACAATATAAAATGCCAAATTTCCATGCAAAATAATGGTACCGCTTTCAGCATCAAAAATCTGAAATAATCATACCACCAGGGAGGTTAATATGGATCCCATGATGAGCATGTGAGGAAATGCTCCTGATGTTGCTTTTGCTGAGGCTCCAGAGACGTAGAAAATTGCGTGAGAGGACCAGAGTTAGTCTCTACTGGACACATCCATTTATGGCTCAACGCATGTCCACAGGGTACTTTTCTAATATGTATGTTCAGCTGCGTAATTACCCAGAGAAATTTTTTAATTGTACATGCATGTCAATTGCCACCTTTGACATTCTCTTGGAAAAGGTTAGACCCGTCTAGTTTGCATGGACACCAACATGAGGAAAAGCGTGCCACCAGAGAAACGTCTGTTGGTGACTCAGGTATGTGTATATTTTTATCAATCTCTCTCTCTGTATATTTCTCTCCTTCTCTCTCTATAATCCTTTTTTCTCTCTCTCATATATATCCATCCATCTCTCTCTCTCATAAATATATCCATCAAGTAATGCAAGTTGTGTATTGTACAGCATAATTGGCGGATGATGGGAATATCACATGGTATATCAAGCTTGCACAGTGATAATTGAGTTTTTGGTGTGTTTTTAGCATTTTCCAGGCTCAAAAGTAATGGATAAAATGTTTCCCTTTAAAAACGCTACTAGACGAAAATGCGCCTAAACACGGGTAGAAGCGTTTGAAATGCCTCTAAACACAGCTTCTGAACGCATTTTTTTGGGGTTCCAAAAAAAGCCTCTCAACGCAACTGCCTAGAAACGACTATAAACGAACCTGTGTACATGTGCTTATAACAGAGGAGAGTTCAAGTGGAAGTAAACCCTGATGGGTTTTACTTCCTCTTTATTTCCATGCAAAGTTAAAGCATAATGGGCTACTATGCCTCGCATTATGTTTCACTTACCTGAAACCGAAGCCTGCGATGTCACCGCTGTCCCCACTAGCAGTGAGCGTCCATCTTCACCCCTCTTCCTTCCGGGGCCGCAAACTCCGGCTCTGTGACTGGCCGGAGTCACCCGGGCTCTGTGACTGGCCGGAGTCACGGGGGAGCCATTACGGCATGACCCCCTTTAGAAACGGTCCTTTCTAAAGATGCACATGCTCCATAGACATCGTCGCACGGCTTTATTGTAATTATCTCCTAAACTGTGGAGGTTTAGGAGATATTTCCAACACCTACAGGTGTACAGGGTGTGCAACCACTTTCAGGAGCAGTTGATAAAAATGCCCAACTGCTCCTAAATGTTTACCAGCAGCAGTGTACATGAGGCCTTAATTGACCCGCGCTCTTCAAAGGCTTGAGCACCCCTGATCGAAGGCATTGCTGCCTCTGACTGCTAGTCTCGGAAGATGAGGAAAAATTACTGGAGATTATACAGAAACTTCTTTGCTGCTCATTGTTCTCCATGGTGGAGGGTCTGACTCTGTCGCTATATCAAGATTGACACGTCCACACAAATACTGTTCAGAACAAGGATGGTCTTTTATAGATTTAGAAATCATGTATTTTATATTTATTTACTAAAATTATAGATTTCAGAAAACAGTTGAGCAAGATTTCTATTTCTTAATGAGTTTCCACAGTTTTTTTTTCCCCTTTTAATATTATTATTTTTTTTTATTACCACCTGAACACTCTTTAATTGCACCCAGCCAGGAAAAACAAGGTATTAGTATATAAATACTAATACATTTGATACTTCAGCCAAAACATTTTCAAAAAGCTTGAAGGATGTAAATATAAGGCTCCGTTCTCACCATGGAGTTCTGGATCGCGAACGGAATCAACACCATTCTGCCAGCGATCCTGAATCGCCACAAAAGGCAGGACGCGCTTGCGTTCTGTTACTTTCAATGGCGTCTCAATCGCGGCGTGATTTTGCCACAATCGTCGCCTGAAGAATTGCAGTAAAATTGCGCAAACAGAATCGGGGGACACTTGTTGCCCAAAAGAAGTTCCAGAACTTCTGCCCACGATCGGGAATGCCATGGTGTGAACAGAGCCTAAGAAAAAAACAACAAAAAGAGTTTAAGAGCGGGCTTACACCAGGTGCAGCCCAGTGCACTTTTAATCTGCACAGTGTTTTCAATGTATTCCAATGGCCCTAGTTCACACCAGTGCAGTCAAGAAACGTAAAACATGCTGCATTTTTTCTGTAGGGAGTGCATCAAAATGTATCAAAAATGCACTGGAATGCACATGTAATGAACTGAAAGGAAGAAAATTAGAAAGGAAAAAATGTATCACAAACACACAAGAATGTATCAAAAACACGCATGCAGAAATGGATTCGGAACACAGGAATTGTGGTGTGAACTGACCCCCTTAGTGAATCTGCACTTTGCCCATGCAGGAAAAAGCAACAAATTCCCTTTGATAGCAGCTTCTCCAGGAGACAAAAGAGAAGCTACAGTATATACGTCTGGATATAGGGTAGCATGACCCACTCTGCTACCTTCCACATGACAGCACTGCTGCTACCCAGCCATCCACTGATGTTACATGTTAACTGCAACTTGAAGCTTACACAGGCACTCATTTTGCTTCCTGCAGACAAAGGAAGGTAACTACATAAAAAGAGCAGATTGCTTTAATTCTAGCCTATGTTACCTTCCCCTTGCAGTCCCCTGAGATATCAATGACATATCCTATGAGGCTACCGGCTTCCAACAGTGCCAGGAAAATGCATCATCAGGAGTGGGCCAGCTGTAGGAATCAGGAAGAGACAGTTGGCTCCCTGATGATGTCATAGAGGAAGGCACAGGGTGGGACCTACAGGAGGACAGGGGAGAGACAGAAGGGGCCAAATTTGGATTCTCTGGGCTTATGAAATTATATATAAATAAAATAATTATATTCTCAGCATAAAAACAGCAGCAAAGGTAAAGGGCACATGAACTGAATTTGTTTGTGGGAAGAGTGAAGTTCCTCTCTGATGTTCTCCAGTTTCTTCAATGTCAAATCAACATGCTGGAAATGTGTTCTTGACCAAGGTGTGTACAACTGCAGTGTAGATAAAAGGTCTCCCTATGTTGTCTAGCTAGGTGCCTATATCATAAAACTGCCTGCATAGGAATACTAACACTTTTGTAGGTACGGTAGTTTCTATATACAGTATAGTAAAGCCATGTCACAAAACGCTACATGATTAAAAACACCTTTAGCAAAGCAGCACTTCCTATCTTTTGAACGTATCAAGTTCTAGGTAAAGATAGTACTGTAGTGTCTCACAGATCAGATTCCAGGTCACTGAAGCTGCTGCTACAAATTACAAGGGTCACATCATTTATTTACCATGTTTTCCAGTGCTCTTTTATATCAATAAACACATGGTGATGGAAGCACCTTAGAGAGGAGGCTTCGCAGGAAAAATTCCTTGCATGGAAGGAGCCCACAGAAGAAAAGTATTAGGTCTCATGCACATTAGAAAGCTAAAAAGTGCTGTAAAAATGTTTTAGCATTGTTTACCAGCGTTTAGCGGTGTTTAAGCTACGTTTAGTATCTGCAGCATTAAGGAGTGGGGCCGCCGGACACAGATAGCTGGTTGTTGAGGAGCAGGCCGAGAAGCTGGTTGCTGCATCCTTAACAACAGATGAGTCATCAGCTGTCAGCGGGCTTCCCCACTGACAACTGAATGTAAAAAAAAAAAAAAAAAACATTGCCAGCAATACAAACATGTGAAATAAATGGCGTGGGGGTCTCCCCCAAATCCATACCAGAACCTTTGGGTCGAGGAATGGATTCTAAGGGGAACCCCACGTGAAAAAAAAAAAACGGTCATCATCAGTGAGGTGGTAGCTCTGGCTGTTGTAGACTGGACGTTCTTGGAGTTTGGAGGTAAATGGGATCTAGGAGACTGGTCTTAGGTTGTCAAGATTGGTGGGGTCCAGCATGTTTTGTTTTGTTTTTTAAGCATAGGGTGAAGAGTGCATATTTAAGAGGTTTGGGAAGGATGCCATTATATAGGGAGATATTGACGATGTGAGCTGGAGTGTGTAGGATTGAGCAAGAGGGCGACCATAGTAGTTATGAAGGAATGGGGTCCAGAGGGCAGGTGGTTAGGTGGGCATTAGCGAAAGTTTAGCAACTTCCTCTATAGTGAAAGGAAAAAGCAGCAGAAGTACTGACTGGAGGTGGACATGGAATGTTAGGTGGGCAGTGAGTGACTTAGAGGGCAAAGGAGGCCAAAGTAGAATGTTAAAGATAGAAGAGAGTTGACGTGGAATGCATGAGAGGGTGTGAATGAGTGATAAAATAGATAGAGCTGCACGATTCTGGCTAAAATGAGAATCACAATTTTTTTGCTTAGAATAAAGATCACGATTCTCGCAGTGTAACATCATCTTTCACATTATACAAAAAAATTGGTCTAACTTTACTGTTTAGTTTTTTTTTTTTTTAATTCATTGAAGTGTATTTTTTCCCCAAAAATTGCATTTGAAAGATCGCTGCGCAAATACAGTGTGACATAAAATATTGCAACGATCGCCATTTTATTCCCTAGGGTCTCTGCTAAAAATGTTTGGGGGTTCTAAGTAATTTTCTAGCAAAAAATACCAATTTTAACTTTGTAAGAAACAGGTGTCAGAAAACGGTTTAGTCTTTAAAGCGTTTAACACAAAAAAAAAAAAAAACAGATACTCTTCCTTTAAAGCATGTTATTCAGCACAGTGCTTGCGCTGTGTCATTAGGCCCCCGTATATCGTAAAAAACCTGGCTGATTCTGCCTGACTATACCCTCCCCTCTACAAACAGACCACGATAATCAGGGCTGCCAAGCACTGACATTGTGGTCCGTTTATGTGATTCCGTCAGTCGCAGCCCTGCTTTCTGCAGCTCTCCCTGTGTCTGTGTCCTCCCCTCCCCCCGCTCCTCTGGTATCTGCTATGAAATCTTCTTATTCCCTCTGTACCTTAACAGCATGTGTTCCTGTGCCTGTTTAATGTAAAAAACTAACAATCTGTACCTTGTATGAGCGAGGCTCCAGGCATTCAGCTGATTGTCAGCTCTCTCTCTCTCCCCTTCCTCCCTGGCTGATGTCAGCGGGAGGGCTTGGCCCTGCCCACTGCAGCTGTGAGCCAGAGAGAGGAGGAGGAGAGGAATCAGCTGTGTGCCCGGAGCGGAGCTTATATCAGTGGATTTTTTTTTACAGAACATAGGCACAGGGACACATGTGATTAAGGTACAGAGGGGATAAGAAAATTTCACAGAAGTGAGTTAGCAACCCTCATGTCAAACCAAAGTTCATTCCTTTGATCTAAGAACTAAAAGTTACTATGTTTATAGTTATTTACCAGTGTGGACAATGTTGTGAAAAACATGACAGGCTGCCCGTTTTTTTTTCTTTTGACAGCTGAGTGAGCAGAGAACTCTCTACACTTGTTGCATGAATGAATCGGGAAATTCTGCATATCGTGTGAGGTGTTGAATCAAGATCACGATTTTTTAACAATTAATCGTGCAGCTTAAAAATAGGTCTGTTTGGCAGTGCAAAGGCAGAAATTGTAATCTTGGAGGGCAGGTTTATACAGGGTGAAGTCTTGCTGGCATTTAGTTTGTCATTGACGCTCAAGACTGTGACTATGTCGTTTGTGACTTTTGGTGTTGTCTGTTTGCCAAGGTTGTAGGGGTTGGGACCTGATTCTGTGTTTAGTGAGGGAAGCGTGTCTAATGGGAGGGTGACAGTGAACTGTTGTAGAAAGAAGTGTCCAGGTTGGGGCAGGACATTGGTGAGATTATTTTGTCACAGAGGCTGCCTGTTGCAGAATAGAGTTAACAACTTCCCAACCGGCTCACATAAATATACGGCAGCAGGTTGTCTCTCCTGCACGAATCGCCATATATGAACGGCGGCTCCTTTAAGAGCCATAGCAGGCGCGCCCGCTGCACCGGCGGGGGACCCGATGCGCGTGGCTGGCGGGTGCGATTGCTGCCAGCCACCCGCTATTGCAGGCACAAGAGCCAGAACGGGATTTGTGTATGTAAACACACAAATCCCTGTTCTGACAGGGGAGGAGAGACAGATAGTCTGTTTCTACTAAGTAGGAACAGCGATCTGGCTCCTCCTCTATTCAGTCCCATCCCCTCACAGTAAAGCCTCATACACACGGTACGATTGTTGACAGGGGATTGTCTGTTGACAGACGGTTGTCCTAAAATCTTACCGTTAGTACGCTCCTTTTGACAATTGTTGTCCAGATTTCCGCCAACAAATGTTGGATGACAGGCTAGTAAATTTTTGGTGGACAACGGTTTGACGTCAGATTTTCGTATGGTCAGTACACAAATCCGTCACACAAAAGTCGAAAGTACAAACATGCATGCTCGGAATCAATGCTCACGAAACAAGAAATTAGCAGAAGGGACCCAAAGGGTGGTGCTCAAGAGCTGAAATACCTCGTAGTACGTCACCACGTTCGTGTTTGTTGCACGACAATTGTGTACTGTTAGAATGCAAGACAAGATCCTGGCACACACCCTTTTGACAAAAATCCAACACTCGGTTGGCCAACAATTGTACCGTGTGTACGAGGCTTTATAAAATCCCACCTAGGGAACACACTTAACCCCTTGATCGCCCCCCAGGGTTAACCCCTTCCCTGCCAGTGACATTTACAAAGTAATCAGTGCATTTTTATAGTACTGATTCCTGTATAGATGTCAATGGTCCTACAAAAGTGTCAAGTGTTCAATGCAATGTCGCAGTCCAGCTAAAAAAATTTAAAAAAAAAACACATATTACGATTTTTTTTTTACCAAAAATATGTAGAAGTATACATATTGGCATAAACTGATGAAGACATTTTTTTTATATTTATTATAGCAAAAAGTAAAAAATAGTGTTTTTTTTCAAAATTGTCGCTCTCTTTTGTTAATATCGCAAGAAATAAAAACCACAAAGATGAGCAAATACCACCAAAAGAAAGCTCTATTTGTGGGAAAAAAGACGTCAATTTTGTTTGGGTACAACGTCGCACGACCACGCAATTGTCAGTTAAAGCTACGCAGTGCCGTATTGCAAAAAAATGGCCTGGTCATTAAGGGGGCAAATCCTTCCGGGGCTGAAGTAGTTAAAGTGGCAAAGGTTTCTATGGGTATCTGTTTTTTCTCTTGAATGTATAGGAGTTCGAAGATAGAAAGAAATTGAAGCTAATTAGGTAGTAGTCAGAGAGAAGAAAAGGATTATTGGAGAGTTTAAAAGAAGTGCAGAGGTGGGAGAATACAAGATGAAGGGAGTTGCCATTAGCACGAGTAGATGTGTGTCCATTTTGTTGGGTCAAAAGGGGGAGGTTAGGCTGAGAAGTTTACAGGTAGCTGGAGTGGGAGCATTTGCAGGGATGTTGAAGTTACCAAGAATAATTGGGGGAATTTCAGAGGAGAAAAAGTAGTGTGGCAAGGCAGAAACGTCATCACGGAAGCTTGATATTGGTCCAGGAGGCTGATAGAGCACTGCAATCCTCAGAGAAACTGGAGAAAATAGATGAATACAGTGAGCTTCAAAAGAGGAGAGGGAGGACTTTAGAAGGTACACAATTTTCACGATAGCCAATCACATGGATTCAGATTTATTATGTTATCTTTGGTAAAACTCCTACCCCACAAAAGGTATAAGTACATTACAAGGCTGGAAGTACTCAACACAAAGATGTCTTACATATATTTTATCACGTTTTGTGTTTTGCCTATTGACAACCAAAGATAACTTAATAAACTTGATTGGAAATTGTAAATCTTTAAAATTCTAAACATTTGTAAATACATATTTGTTGTATGTGGCAGGGATAATGATACAAAGATGGCTTTGGCCAGTGTAAGGAAACTGTACAAATACACCATTTACTAAACGGAGAGACAGTGAGGAAGGTGAGGGGAGAACCTGAAAGGTTTCCGACTCCACCTCCCACCCTCATCTACTGGGTCTAGGTGATTAAATCCAGTGGAAGCCACCATGGGAGAAAGTAGCTGGAGAGGCAGAGTCAGATTCTTGAAGCCAAGTTTCAGTAACAGTGAGTAGGGTAAAGGAGTGCTTTATAAAAAAAGGTCATAGGACAGAGGTTGTTAGACTGAGTTGGCATTCCAAAGGACACATTAGAAGGGGTGGCTGGTTCTGGAAAAAAAAAGAAAATTAAATTAGAGTGTGTGGACTGCAGCTGCTGCCAGAGTGAGAGGAGTGCTAGTTAAATAGTGGAGGGCCAAGATTAGGGGATATATTCTCAAAAGTTAGGAGAAGCAAAAGTATGAGGGAGGTAATATATGTGTGTGATTCATATGAGGGGATATGCCCCAGTGCCCTGGAGGTTTTGTCAGCATGTGGGCTAAGAATTAGCAGGAGGTGATGCATGCAGTAAAAGGGAGGGGTTTGAACTGAAATAAGGGTGATACATATAAGCTGTAGAGTGGAGAAAAGGGTTGAAGGAAACAGAACACAACTGGGAGAAGGAAAGGTAGGGAGTGCATGTTACAAGGTGGAGAGATTAGAAAGCAGACTGGGAAAGAAAGATGAAAAGCAGGATGGAGAAACATTGGATACCTGAAGTCTGTTGTTTTGCAAAGCAGTTTGTTGGCGATTTTTCTTTTTGTGCCTTAGCTCAAAGCATATTTTCACCCACCCCACCATTTTTATTAAACCCCTACTTACCTATTGGTGAGTTCAGCACAGTTCAGATACTCATCCACCCAGCAGATCCTGTGTTGTCCAGCTGAGATCTTCTGGTAGTGTATGGTCCCGCGCCACCATGTTTTGATGGGACATCAAGGAGAGGCTGTCGGCTGTCCTGGGCTCAGCCGATGCGCCTCCTGCATAAAAGGCTTTGCCTCCTGGGATATGTGAAATGCCTATCCCAGGAGGCAAAGGGAGGACAGTGCACCTTATTTGTCTAGGCGAATAACAAACAGGGGGGCTGGACAATTTATAAAAGAAATAGGTGAATAAAGAAAAAAAAAAAAAAAACACTATCCATACAGAGAACCGGAGGAGGGATGGAAAGGAGGGATCATGTTTTAGAGAGTAGATCTGCTCGAAGTGCAATTCTAAAGTGCCCTTGGTACTTCAAAGTAGTATCTGAATAAACAAACATATGCCATAAGGGAGGCGTGCACAGGGAATAAACATACGCCATAAGGGGGGCGTGCGCAGGGAATAAACATACGCCATAAGGGGGGTGTGCGCAGGGAATAAACATACGCCATAAGGGGGGCGTGCGCAGGGAATAAACATACGCCATAAGGGGGGCGTGCGCAGGGAATAAACATACGCCATAAGGGGGGCGTGCGCAGGGAATAAACATACGCCATAAGGGGGGCGTGCGCAGGGAATAAACATACGCCATAAGGGGGGCGTGCGCAGGGAATAAATATACGCCATAAGGGGGGCGTGTGCAGGGAATAAATATACGCCATAAGGGGGGCGTGCGCAGGGAATAAACATACGCCGTAAGGGTGGCGTGCGCAGGGAATAAACATACACCGTAAGGGGGGCGTGCGCAGGGAATAAACATACACCGTAAGGCGGGCGTGCGCAGGGAATAAACATACGCCGTAAGGGGGGCGTGTGCAAGGAATAAACATACGCAATAAGGGGGCGTGCGCAGGGAATTAACATACGCGATAAGGGGGCGTGCGCAGGGAATAAACATACGCGATAAGGGGGCGTGCGCAGGGAATAAACATACGCGATAAGGGGGCGTTCGCAGGAAATAAACATATGCGATAAGGGAGGTGTGCGCAAGGAATAAACATACGCGATAAGGGGGCGTGCGTGGGGAATAAACATACGCGATAAGGGGGGCGTGCGCAGGGAATAATCATATATGATAAGGGGGGCGTGCACAGGTAATAATCATATGTGATAAGGGGGGGCGTGCGCAGGGAATAATCATATGTGATAAGGGGGGGGGGGGGGGCGTGCGCAGGAAATAATCATACATGATAAGGGGGGCGTGCACAGGTAATAATCATATTTGATAAGGGGGGGCGTGCTCAGGGAATAATCATATTTGATAAGGGGGGGCGTGCTCAGGGAATAATCATATGTGATAAGGGGGGGGCGTGCGCAGGGAATAATCATACGTGATAAGGGGGGGGCGTGCGCAGGGAATAATCATACGTGATAAGGGGGGCGTGTGCAGGGAATAATCATACGTGATAACAGGGTATAAACATAACCTGATAAGGGGGGGGGCGTGCTTAGGGAATAAACATACATGATAAAGGGGGGCGTGCTTAGGGAACAAACATAACCCGATAAGGGGGTGTGCGCAGGAAATAAACATACGAGATGAGGGGAGCGTGCACAGGGAACAAACATAACCCGATAAGGGGGTGTGCGCAGGAAATAAACATACGAGATGAGGGGAGCGTGCACAGGGAACAAACATAACCCGATAAGGGGGTGTGCGCAGGAAATAAACATACGAGATGAGGGGAGCGTGCACAGGGAACAAACATAACCCGATAAGGAGGATGTGCGCAGAGAACATACACGATAAGGGGGGGCGTGCTTAGGGAACAAATATAACCCGATAAGGGGGGTGTGCGCAGGGAATAAACATACATGACATCACCACCTATCGATCATGCTTGCCTATTCTCTACCACGTGATGCTGATGAGTTCTCCACACACGTGTCTTGTTTGATGCATATTTATTTTGGTTTACGTGAGTCACTTCATCTACATGGAATATTTGCTTTGCAGCAAGCAGGATTTTAATCACTTCACAAGCCATGAGTCTCAGTATATATATATATTTGTACATATTAATAATAATGCTAGCCTCTGTAAATGACGGCTCTGTCACCAAGGGCCTCGTTTTTTAATGCAGAAAACGCAGTACAAACCCATGTGCAAGAAAAATGAATGTACTCCAATGAGCATAGTTCACACCATTGCAGCGCTCTCATGTGCATTTAAAACCAATACATCACGTTGTATTTTTCTGCGCCATAACACACACAAATACGTGTAAATGCAACGTAATGAAGGAAATAAATTGATATAAATAAAATATACCAAAAATGCATGTAAACACACTGCAAACACATGTGCAGAAAAGCAGAGTGAGTGCAGAGTGTGGTATAAATCGGATCCAATGAGGGGGAGGACTAGGTGTCAGTGTGTACAGTGAATGGAGCTGGATGCTGCCACCATACACCACACTACGATCAGGGGATGCTCTGAACACAGTACACACTTATACACCGATAGAAACACATTGAAAAAAAGAAGCCTTCCGGTGAGTTAGCAGTCAGTGATGTGTACAGCACACACCATTGCCGTCTAGCAGCCCTCCACTCACCGGATTCATCGGTCACATAGGGAGTGGCCATCTTGGTCCTCTCAACACGTTCACTTCCGCCGCCGCCGCCGGTGTAACGTGAAAGCGAGCATGCGGGAATGCCTGCCTGCGTACCCGCTCCCGTGCGCGTCCCCGCTGCTCAAAGTGAGTACCGCGCATGTGCGCCCGTCCTGCAGGAGGTGTAGCTGGTCACGTGGTGCGGAGTAGCGCCAGTCAATTAGGAGTGCCTCTGTTTAGTGCGGTTGTTTTGAGACCTGACTTCACCATTCGTCACCGTGTCTGTATCATAACAAGGGTTTAATATGTCATTTTTAGGTTTGGATAATATGGGCAATGGTCTCCTGTCTCCACAGGATCACTTTAACAAAAAAAAACATTTGCAAAAGAAGTGTTAGTTTACTTACCTTTCCAGCAGCCTGTGTAAGGAAAAGCCTCCGCTTCTCTGCTTCCCTTTCCAGCAGCCTGTGTAAGGAAAAGCCTCCGCTTCTCTGCAAGCATGATGTTGGCATAGTTGCCAACATTCTCAAAACATTTTTAGGGACACTTTTTTTTTTTTATGAAGGCGGAGTATTATTTTAATAAGGGTGGGGCATTCATGTGTAGGCGTGGCCTATTAGGAGAGAAAGACTGCGGCTAACAATGGGTGTGGTTTTAATTACGCTAAATATTGGGTGTGGCTTAAAAAGGGTGTGGTTAAATAGAGTCTGAGATGCCTTACATCAGGGGTGTCAAACTCAAATTCATCGGGGGCCGCATCAGCAGTATGGTTGCCCTCGAAGGGCCGGTTATATCTGTAGGACTATGTATATACTCAGAGTGCAGGGTTTAGGAATGCGCTACATACAGAGTGCAGGGGTCAGGAGTGCGCTACATACAGAGTGCAGGGGTCAGGAGGGTGCTAAGTACAGAGTGAAGGAGTCAGGAGTGGGCTACATAAAGAGTGGAGGGGTCAGGATTGCGCTACGTACAGAGTGCAGGGGTCAGGAATGGGCTACGTAAAGAGTGGAGGGGTCAGGATTGCGCTACGTACCGAGTGCAGGGGTCAGGATTGCACTACGTACAGAGTGCAGGGGTCAGGAATGCACTACGTACAGAGTGCAGGGGTCAGGAATGCACTACGTACAGCGTGCAGGGGTCAGGAATGCGCTACGTACAGAGTGCAGGGGTCAGGATTGCACTACGTACAGAGTGCAGGGGTCAGGAATGCACTACGTACAGAGTGCAGGGGTCAGGAATGCGCTACGTACAGAGTGCAGGGGTCAGGATTGCACTACGTACAGAGTGCAGGGGTCAGGAATGCACTACGTACAGAGTGCAGGGGTCAGGAATACGCTACGTACAGAGTGCATTGGTCAGGAATGCGCTACGTACAGAGTGCAGGGGTCAGGAATGCACTACGTACAGAATGCAGGGGTCAGGAATGCGCTACGTACAGAGTGCAGGGGTCAGGAATGCGCTATGTACACAGTGCAGGGGTCAAGAATGCGCTCCCTCACTTTGTATTTTGCTATAGTTAGTAGTTTCCTGTTTATTGGGCTATATATGGTACCTCCCTCTGTGGGCGGATCTCTGTGTTTAGTATCAGTACTCAGTTTTGCTATGTTTTTTTTCACCATCACTTATAAGCAGCACACACTTCATCAACACAAGTGCTTAAAAAGCCCTCAGGACGCAGCCCGCTGGATGGGGGAAAAAAAAAACAGAGCTGTCAGCAATCTCTGCCACTATGCAAAAAATGTCACTATGCAAGAAAAATGTCACTATGCACGAAAAACGTCACTATGCAAAAAGCCGGCGTCGCTGGAGGGACTGGGGAGGCGAGAGAGCAGAGGCGGGGTGGAGGCCGTACAGGGCGGAGGCGGAGACAGGGCGGCATCGTTGGCTGAGGGAGGCGGAGGCAGAGACAGAGTGGCATTGTTGGCTGAGACAAAGCTGAGGGAGGCGGGGTGGAGATGGAGACAGGGTGGAGGCGGAGACAGAGCGGCATCTTTGGCTGAGACAAAGCTCAGGGAGGCGGGGGTGGAGGCGGGGGTGGAGGCGGAGACAGCACGAAGGGGGAGATGTTTACTTGTTCTCATGGAGACTGACCGCCTGCGCCGCTCGCGAGGGGGGGGGTGTTTTTTCGTTGCCTGGGATACCTGGCAGAGGGCCACATGACAAGGCCTGGCGAGCCGGATTGGGCCCGTGGGCCTTGTGTTTGCCACCTGTGCCTTACATAGTGGAGAATGGTGTATTATATAGGGAAAGAGAGGGATGGAGGGAGAGAGAAAGGGAGATGGAGAGTGGAAAAAAGAGTGAGGGAAAAAGGGACAGAGAAAAAGGGAGGGGGGAGAAAGAAATGGAGGGAGAAAGAAAGAGGAATGGAGGGAGAAAGGAAAAAAAAGAAAGGGAGGGAGAAGGAAAGAGAGAAAGAAAAGGGGATAGAGGAAGGGAGAGAAAAAATGAAAGAGGGATAGATAAAGAAGGAGGTAGAGAGAGAGAAAGAAAGAGGGATCAAGGGAGGGAAAAGAAATAAAAAGGATAAAGAGGGAGGGAGAAATAAATGGAGATGGAGGGAGAAAGAAAGAAAGAGGGATGGAAGGAGGGAGAGAAAGAAAGAAAAAGGAAGGAAATAAAGAGGGATAGAGAAATAAAAAGAGAAGGTAAGAAAGAAAGAGGGATAGAAAAAGAGGGAGAGATAAAGAAAAAGGGATGCAGGGAGAAAGAAATGGAGGAAGAGAGAAAGGAAGAAAAAGAGAGAGAGGAGCTCCATGCCACAACACTGGGAGCCCTGACAGAATTAAAATTAGACTTGAGAAACTTAACATTAATAAATCACCGGGACAAGATGGCTTGCATCCAAGGGTACTTAGGGAACTCAGTCAAGTGATTACCAGACCATTGTTCCTAATTTTTACAGTCTACTGACTGGAATGGTACCAGCTGATTGGAAAAAAGCCAATGTAGCACCAATATTTAAAAAGGGCCCAAAATACATCCCTGGGAATTACAGACCAGTTAGCCTAACATCAATATTATGTAAACTATAAGGGACTATATAAAAGATTTTAGTAATGAGAACGGTATCATTAGCAGTAATCAGCATCGTTTCATGAAGAATCGTTCTTGCCAAACCAATCTACTAACCTTCTATGAGGAGGTGAGTTGCCATCTAGATAAAGGAAGGCCCGTAGACGTGGTGTATCTGGATTTTGCAAAAGCATTTGGCACAGTTCCCCATAAACGTTTCCTGTACAAAATAAGGTCCATTGGCATGGACCATAGGGTGAATACATGGATTGAAAACTGGCTACAAGGGCGAGTTCAGAGGGTGGTGATAAATGGGGAGTACTTGGAATGGTCAAGGGTGGTTAGTGGGGTCCCCCAGGGTTCTGTGCTGGGACCAGTCCTATTTAATTTGCTCATAAACGACCTGGAGGATGGGATAAACAGATCAATCTCTGTATTTGCAGACGATACTAAGCTAAGCAGGGCAATAACTTCTCCGCAGGATGTGGAAACCTTGCAAAAAGACCTGAACAAATTAATGGGGTGAGCAACTACATGGCAAATGAGGTTCAATGTAGAAAAATGTAAAATAATGCATTTGGGTGGCAAAAATATGATGGCAATCTATACACTAGGGGGAGAACCGATATGGACATACAAGGTTCCAAAGTCTCAATATATCCAGATTTCTCGGCTGCTGTCTAAAAACAGAGGGCAAAATTCACAGAAGTAAAAAAGAATACGTGCGATCCCACTAGTCTACTCCATGTTGTACCCAGCTAAGTTATGTGTGGTAGCAGATGGATCAGTGCATTTTTTTGAATCTCCAAATATGGCTGCCTCCTGGCTCGACCGGCATGAAAGACACCTGCGTGGAACTGACCGAGGGCATGCATCTGACTGAAAAATGCTAAGTATCCGGCAACGTATGAATCCTTTTGCTCACCTTGCTAGTTAAGGAGCTCTTAGAAAGGCACAATTGTTTTACATTGTCACCTCTCAGTACCTATTGTTTAACCTTGTGCTTTGACTCCAAAGACACTGGGTCCTGGCCCTCAATACTACCCCTCTACTAGTCCTACGGGGCACTTACCAAAGTTTAATGGTTGGTCTATCTGAGTTTAGGTTTGCTGAACCTATTGTTGTCATGGACAGACTGTTTTTTATTTTTTTTCATGTTTTTTCTATTTCCCAGCCCTGGTTGGGTGGGTTTTATTTTTGCAGGTACATATATTATGTAAGTCTATGTTATGTCTCTATCGTCCGGACTGAATTGCCTGAGACTGAAGATGGTCAATACTGTTTACAACTTATCTTCCCAGGTAACATTTGTGAATGGGCACAGTGGTTCACTTCTCAAGATCAAGATACCTCTTGGCGTGTGCGCCCCTTTTTGCATCCCCCCGCCCTAATGAGTAAACGGTTGGAAACAATTCTATCCTGGAATATTAGGGGCTTGCGTGACCCTACAAAGAGGATTGCCTTATTTACTTTCCTTTCACAGCAAGACCCCACCATTATATGTTTGCAAGAATCCCATCTTACCAGAGACTCCACACACTTACTACATATGTCTAAATACCCTGTGCAATATCATTCTGTGCATACCAACTACTCCAGAGGAGTTAGTATTCTTGTTGCCAGATCTGCTGCATTTACTAAACAAGATGTGCAAGTGGACTCTGAGGGCAGATTTATCTTTCTTATGGGGGTATGGGAATCTCAAGCCTGTGTTATTGCTAATATATATGTGCCTCCACCCTTTACATTGACGGTGTTGCAATGTTTGGCTAGATTTTTAGCTAAACACCCTCACATACCGGTATATGTTCTCGGTGACCTTAATAGTGTAATGGATTCTTCCCTTGACATACATAGGAAATATTGTCCTCAGGGCCCTAGGGAATGTACTCCACTAGCCAGGTTTATGGGTGAGATAGGATTAGTAGACCTATGGAGGTGTAAATTTCCCCTGCGAGCCCAGTACTCCTGTCATTCACTGACACACTCTGCACTGTCTCGTATAGACTACTCCTCGAAGGTGTCTTACCCTGTAGAGCAGCGGTTCTCAACCTGGGGGTCGCGACCCCCTGGGGGGTCGATTGCCCATTCTCCAGGGGGTCGCGAATGCTGGCCGAGACAGACCCGAAGTTACTGCCTGAGTCCGTCCGTCTCGGCCAGCGAGATGTCACTTCCTGGAGAGGAGGGACTACACGGAAGTGACGTTCCGTCGCCGCCATCTTGGTACTCTCGTCCGCAGTAAGGCTTAGACTTAGAAGTCGGCAAGCGGACATCTTTGTACACCCACCGAAATCCACTTGCTGCGGACGAGTGTACCAAGAGGGAGGCAACGAAACTTGCTGAAGAAGAAGAACACCTGTGACTTCTGGTAAGTCAGACACACAGGAAAAGCTGACAAGACAACATTTTTTTTATTATTTTATTATGGAGATATATATATATATATATATATATATATATATATATATATATTGATGGGCACAGTGGCTGCATTTGATGGCACAGTTGCAGCGTTTTAATGGGGGTTTTTTTCTGATTGTTTTAGTTTGTTTGCGCCCCCACCACTGATTTATATATAAACGTTGCGGTTGATTCCTCAAAAGTGGTTATTCCGTGCCAGTGCTAGATACACAAAGTGTATAGCTTCCAAACATGTATCTAGCACTGGCACGGAATAACTACTTTTGAGGAACCAACTGGGACGTATATATATATATATATATATATATATATACGACGTATATATATAAGAACACCTGTGACTTCTGGTAAGTCAGACACACAGGAAAAGCTGACAAGACAACATTTTTTTTATTATGGAGATATATATATATATATATATATATATATATATATATATATATATATATATATATATATATATCTCCATAATAAAAAAAATGTTGTCTTGTCAGCTTTTCCTGTGTGTCTGACTTACCAGAAGTCACAGGTGTTCTTATATATATACGTCGTATATATATATATACGTCCCAGTTGGTTCCTCAAAAGTAGTTATTCCGTGCCAGTGCTAGATACATGTTTGGAAGCTATACACTTTGTGTATCTAGCACCGGCACGGAATAACCACTTTTGAGGAATCAACCGCAACGTTTATATATAAATCAGTGGTGGGGGGGGGGGGGGGGGGAAACTGAAACAATCAGAAAAAAACCCCCATTAAAACGCTGCAACTGTGCCATCAAATGCAGCCACTGTGCCCATCAATTGTCGCCACTGTGCCAGCAAACGCCGCCACTGTGCCATCAAATGCAGCCATTGTGCCCATCAATTGTCGCCACTGTGCCAGCAAACGCCGCCACTGTGGCATCAAATGCAGCCACTGTGCCCATCAATTGTCGCCACTGTGCCAGCAAACGCTTCCACTGTGCCATCAAACGCAGGAACTGTGCCCTTTAATTGTTGCCACTGTGCCAAACGCAGCCACTGTGCCCATTAATTGTCGCCACTGTGCCAGCAAACGTCGCCACTGTGCCCATCAATTGTCGCCACTGTGCCATCAAACACAGCCACTGTGCCCAACAATTGTCGCCACTGTGCCAGCAAATGCCGCCACTGTGCCATCAAACGCAGCCACTGTGCCCTTTAATTGTTGCCACTGTGCCAAGGGCAGCCACTGTGCCCATCAATTGTCGCCACTGTGCCAGCAAACGTTGCCACTGTGCCAGCAAACGTTGCCACTGTGCCATCAAACGCAGCTACTGTGCCATCAAATGCAGCCACTGACCCCTTTAATTGTTGCCACTGTGCCAAACGCAGCCACTGTGCCCATAAATTGTCGCCATGGTGCCAGCAAACGTTGCCACCTGTGCCATCAAACGCAGCCACTGTGCCCTTTAATTGTTACCACTGTGCCAAACGCAGCCACTGTGCCAGCAAACGTCCCACTGTGCAGCCACTGTGCCCATCAATTGTTGCCACTGTGCCAGCAAACGCCGCCACTGTGCCAGCAAACGCGACCAGCAAAAATAATTTTACTGTTAGGGGTCCCCACAACTTGGGAAATTTTATCAAGGGGTCACGGCACTAGGAAGGTTGAGAACCACTGCTGTAGAGGATCTGACACTATTCCTGTAATCTATCACTTTACCCCAGCTTCAGGAATCAGATAGGCAGCTCTTAAACGCTCCCCTTACTATTGAGGAACTGCATATTGCACTAGCTTCATTCCCAAACTGAAAGGCCCCAGGTAATGACGGATTACCCATAGAACTATACAAAGAAATTTGCAGGAGTACTCCTGCCGGAGCTACTTCATACATTAACAGAGGCGCTTAGCACAGATTCCTTGCCGAGATCCATGTATGAAGCGGTGGTGGTAGTTATTTTAAAACCCAGGAAAGAACCTGATAAACCTGAGTCATACAGACCTATATCATTGCTAAATACAGATCTAAAAATCCTTACTAAGGTCATTGCCATGAGACTCTCAAAAGTGGTATCTAAATTAGTCCACCCGGACCAGTCCGGCTTCATACCAAATAGATCTACGGCAAACAATCTCCGGCGCCTTTATCTCAATATGCAAATACCCACTGATAATCAAGGACAGAAAGCTATCCTCTCACTTGATGCCGCTAAGGCGTTCGATAGTGTTGAATGGGAAGACTTGTGGAAAATATTAGAAAAATTTAATCTGGGGGATAGTATAATTTCTTGGATCAAATTATTATACAAGGCCCCTAAGGCCTGTATTAGGATAAATAATACCTATCGCCTTCCTTTGAACTTCACAGGGGAAACAGACAAGGATGTCCCCTTTCTCCATTACTCTTCGCTCTAGCCATAGAACCTCTGGCAGCAGCCATAAGAGGGAATCCAGACATAGTGGGATTTCAACGGGGTGAAATAGAAGACAAATTGGCACTATATGCTGATGACGCACTTTTATTTCTGGGTGACACCTCTACCTCCCTGATCAAACTTATGGAATTAATACACACATTTGGAACCTTATCCAGGCTCAAAATAAATTGGGATAAATCCACATTACTACCCTTAGACCCACTAACAGGGCCCCTACCTCAGATTGCTGAACAGATCAAAATAGTTGATAAGTTCAAATATCTAGGTATAATCATACACCCTAACCTAGACTATTATATTAAGCTTAATATAGACCCATTACTTAAACAATTTCAGGAAAAAAACACCAGCTGGATTAAATTGCCACTATCCGTAGTCGGCAGATGCAATTTGATAAAGATCATCTGGAATCCGCAGATACTGTATGCACTCCACAATGCCCCCATCTGGATCCCTGTTCACATATTTAAGAGATGTAACACCATCTACCGTGCATTAATATGGATGAAACAGGTTCCAAGAATAAAATTAGAGACCTTACAAGAGGCAAAGGACTCGGGGGGATTGGCGGTACCAAATCCGTTTCTTTACTTTATAGCAGCTCAGATGCAACATTTGACGGGCTGGCTCTGCCCTGAGTCCTCTGACCCCATTCGAAATATTGTGTGCACTCAGGTGTCGTGTGGTGAACTTGTGGAGTGCATAGAGGCAGGTGAACTGGGAGCACTGACTCAATACCCCACACTACTGCTTATAGATAAAGTATGGAACAAAACAAAACAACATTTGCTGTACACGGGTTACACAAAATGGTCACGTATCTGGAATAACAGAAACTACCTAGAACTGAACAAATTGGAAAACTTCTCCAATTGGTTAACAAGGGGAGTGAAATATATCCCACAACTATATTGTGGGGGTATATTTCACGATTTCCAATCACTTCACGCAGAATTTAACTTACCAAATACCTCATTTTTCCAATACCTGCAACTTAGGCATGCTATAGTGGCACAGGCTACAATATCCACTTGGGAACAATCCAGGTCCCCAGTGATTACACAACTGATCTTATCTTCATCCCGGGAGGGACAAATTTCCTCTCTATTCTCTTCTGGGTCATGTGTCCAAAGCGATGGCTCTGAGTGGTAGAACTGGATGGGGAGTTGACATAGAGTGTATCTCGGATGAGGAATGGACTACCATATTAGATAATGTACTTAAAGTATCACTGTCCTCCTCCATTTAAAAACTTACTCAATTATTTATTATACATCGCACCTATCGCACACCTGAGAGACTACACAAATGGCACAGGAGAAATGATCTGTTGTGCCTTGTAGATAATGGTACACTTATTCATATGCTATGGAAATGCCTGAAACTGCATAGGTACTGGGCTTAAGTGATTAACACCATTAATAGCATCTGGAATCTTATGGGGCGTACACACGGTCGGACTTTTCAGCTACAAAAGTCCGACAGCCTGTCCGACAGACTTTCGATGGACTTTCGACGGACTTGCGGCGGACTTTCTAACGAACAGACTTGCCTACACACGATCACACAAAAGTCAGTCGAATTCTTACGTGATGACGTACACCGGACTAAAATAAGGAAGTTGATAGCCAGTAGCCAATAGCTGCCCTAGCGTGGGTTTTTGTCCGTCAAACTAGCATACAGACGAGCGGATTTTTCGACCGGACTCGAGTCCATCGGAAAGATTTGAAGCATGTTTCAAATCTAAAGTCCGTCGGATTTGAGGCTGAAAAAGTCCGTTGAAAGTCCGGAGAAGCCCACACACGATCGGATTACCAGCCAGCTTTAGTCCGTCAGCGTCCGTTGGACTTTTGTAGACGAAAAGTCCGACCGTGTGTACGCGGCATTAGACTCACTACAGACCCTAAACTTTGTCTGTTGGGTTGGTTGGATGAGGAACAATACACACCCGATACATATATTGCCATTCTTAGAACTTTATTCCTAGCTAGGAAAATTATAACGGCCCCCACACACACAGAATGGATTACGTCCGTTAATGATTCTCTTATTAGAGAACAACTTACTTACAAACATCGAGGAAGCCCACAAAAATTTGAATCTATCTGGGATCCCTGGTTAGATACCCCAGGACTGGCTCCACTACGCCTGGTTCAAAATGGAATCCTAGGCGGTAGAACGACATCAATAAATACACCAAATTAGTTTATAATACTGAGAGGAAGTCTACGGTAGAGAAATATCGCAAGAATGTTAGGACCTGCAAAAGTTTAAATGTTTAGGTTGTGTTATACCCAATGGGTATTGTTTGTTATAGAGCATACGTACCGCTCCCTGCTGATTAAGGGTTAGCGGTACCACACTCCACTCAATGGCCCCCCTTTTTTGGGACCGAGAGAGGAGAGGGATAGCATCCTATTAAGAGGACATATATGTTATTTAAAAAGAATGAAGAAATAAATTCACAAATGCCTTATTATACATACGTATCTTTTATTTCTGATATGAAGTTACAAAGCATATTATTATATGAGCAACATAATGTACAGGCACGTATGGTCAGATAATTGTGTTTATTATGTGTCCTAAAGTACTACTGAAAAGCTTTTTGTATATTTTTGCTCTTGTTTTTTCTTTTTTTTTCTTTTCAATAAAAATTATCTGATTTAAAAAAAAAAAAAGGGGATCACCTCCAGAGATAAAATGATAATTCTCCCACTCTACAAGACTCTGGTCCGGCCGCACCTAGAGTATGCTGTCCAGTTCTGGGCACCAGTCCTCAGGAAGAATGTACTGGAAATGGAGCGAGTACAAAGACGGGCAACAAAGCTAATAAAGGGTCTGGAGGATCTTAGTTATGAGGAAAGGTTGCGAGCACTGAACTTATTCTCTCTGGAGAAGAGACGCTTGAGAGGGGATATGATTTCAATATACAAATACCGTACTGGTGACCCTACAATAGAAATAAAACTTTTTCGCAGAAGAGAGTTTAACAAGACTCGTGGCCACTCATTAAAATTAGAAGAAAAGAGGTTTAATGTTAAACTACATAGAGGGTTCTTTACTGTAAGAGTGGCAAGGATGTGGAATTCCCTTCCGCAGGCGGTGGTCTCAGCGGGGAGCATCGATAGCTTCAAGAAACTATTAGATAAGCACCTGAATGACCGCAACATACAGGGATATACAATGTAATACTGACACATAATCACACATAGGTTGGACTTGATGGACTTGTGTCTTTTTTCAACCTCACCTACTATGTAACTATGTAACTATGACAGCGCACCCGTTGGCTGGGACATGGTGCAGCCTGCCTCCCGCTATCTCCTCAGCCAATAGGTAGCTGCAGTTTGCTCTTACATCCCTCCCAGAATCTCCTAAATCCCAAGCCCACCCAACTTCCTCTGTGGGTGGGCCAGAATGACATGGAGACCATCCGCACGCCACACCAGGAGGTGGAAGAGTGGTGCAGCGTTTTTATGGGGGATCAGACCCCCTGGCACAGTCCGCCCCTGCCTGTGACAAAGCCTATTATCCGAGATTCTGCCTGGGCCATGCTCAGGCCGGAATATGGGTCTGAATTCTTTGAATGTCCCGGGCAAATCGGAACTGTTGGCAACTATGTGTTGGTTGAATAGAATGCTTTCTACCCCGACCAACCGATGCTGTTCCTGCCACTGCCTCCTGCATCTTGTGATGATGTATAAACCAGCAGAAAAAAACCACAGCAGCCGTTGGAGGGGTGCAGGCTGCAGTATATTTCAAGCATTCAGCAGGGTCACTTTAAATTCACTGTGAAGTATTTCCCTGACTGTACAGTTGGAGAGATTTTCTTATTTTTTCCTGTCAAAGAGTCATAATATAAAGTGGGAGGAAATTGTGTTGTGAGTTCATTTATAAAATGAAGGGGCCAATAAATTATATATTTACTGGCCCCTTCCTCTGCTCTCCATCTTAAAGCGAACTCCCACAGCACCTCCCTGTGACAGGAGGATATTCTGGCTTTTAGCTGCTGCAGGGGGAAGCTACTGGGGATCAGTTTCAGTAAATCCTGCCCCCCCCGCTGCCCCTCCTGTCTAGGTTCCCCTTCCTTCTGCTTGTCAGCTGCCTGGATCCCCTGTTGAACTGATGGTGCCCAGGCATTGTACAGGGGAACCAGTGGTTCCTCCCTTATCGGCGGCCCTGTATCCCATAGTATCTTGATACCTTCAAGCAGTGATTCCTGTACTGACTCTATGAGAGCCCCATCAGAGTCTCATGTCTGTGTCCCCATCAGAGCCTCCTCTCATCACCTCTGTAGTTCAGAAGGCAGGCTCTGTGAAATGTGTGACACAGCAGTGCCTACTCACAGGATATAGTGAATACATGTTGGAAAGGTGCAGTGTGGTATGGTAGGCAGTAAACACTCACAATTTGCAAACAATGTTGTATTGAAACAGTGGGTCAATAACACAAACAGGCCCAGTGGGAAGCTCACCCGTCCAGTGCCACTTACAACTATGCAACGAATTGACAGCAAGCAGAGGATCAGGGGATGATAATAGCATTTGCCATGAGGAGCAAACTGCAGCCTGGCTGACCCAACCCAAAGCAAGGCAAAATCCTTTTTATAGTTTTGGATAGCGTGGAGAGGGATTAGAACACCTGTCAGGTTTTTATTGCTGTCTGTGTCCACGTTAGGGAGATTCACTCTCTATTTGTCCTGTTTACCGCTATAACTGAGGCTGAAAGTGAAAGAAAATTCCACCAAGAACAGGAATAAAGGGGAAATCTTCCATCTTGTTTTAGCTATGGGACAAGAAGTGAGGGGAAACTTCCATAATGGGACACAGATGGCAAAAAAATAAATAAATAATAAAAAAAACTGAATGGGTTATAACTCTCCTTTACTCTATCCAAAATGTTTTAAAAAAAGCCTTTAAAGTGTTACTAAACCCAGGACCCTGCATTCACTATATCTCGTCTCCCACAGCACGCAGAACATGGAAATGCAATTATTTTAGTAATGATAAACTGCTAAATACCGTATTTATCGGCGTATAACACGCGCCGGCGTATAACACGCACCCCAAGTTTAGGAGAGAATTTTAAGGAAAAAAACTTTTAGGAGGGAAGTTTAAGGAAAAGAAACTTACATTAAAATGCCCATCAATGCAGCCTCATCAGTGTTCATCTGCAGCCTTTTCAGTGTCATTGCAGCCTTTTCAGTGTCAGTGCAGCCTTGTCAGTGCAGCTTTGCCCCAGTGCAGCCTTGTCAATGCAGCCTTGTCCCCAGTGCAGCCTTGTCAGTGCAGCCTTGTCCCCAGTGCAGCCTTGTCAGTGCAGCCTTGTCCCCAGTGCAGCCTTGTCAATGCAGCCTTGTCCCCAGTGCAGCCTTATTAATGCAGCCTTGTCCCCAGTGCAGCCTTATCAATGCAGCCTTGTCCCCAGTGCAGCCTTATCAATGCAGCCTTGTCCCCAGTGCAGCCTTGTCCCTGCAGCCTTGTCCCCAGTGCAGCCTAGTGTCCATGCCTCCTGCCGCTGCCGCCGCCGCCATACACATAGAAGTAGTTTTAAATATGGCGCCGCGGAGTTCGGAGAGACTCGGCGCCGGCGGAAGTGAACGAACGCCGCCGAGATACACATAGCCGAGGGTTCTCGGCTCTTTCCGGCGCCGCTCACAGTCCCGCCCAGTCCCGCCCGATGATGGACATAACACAGGTCCAATGGCGGGACTGGGCGTGACAGTGAGCGGCGCCGGAAAGAGCCGAATACACCCGACTATGTGTATCTCGGCTCTGTGATTTCGGCGGCGCTCGTTCAGCACCGCCGAGTCCTTCCGAAGTCCGCGGCGCCATATTTGAAACTACTCGCTATGTAAATGTCGGCGGCGATCGCCGACATTCACATAGCGATAGCAGGGATCGGCGTATAACACGCACCCACGACTTTCCCCTGATTTTAAGGGGAAAAAAGTGCGTGTTATACGCCGATAAATACGGTACCTTTTCTCATCAGCAGTATATAGCAGTCTTGAGACTTCTATCAGTGTTCAGCCAAGCACCGGTTAAAGCTTGTATGATGAGTTTTCTGATTGTCCTATGGGACTGAAAGACCCCTGACCCTCTGTCTGGACAGTGCTGATTGGTCCTGTGCTGATCACATGAGCCCTCCCAAGAAAAAAAAACCTCTCTAGCAATACACACAAAACTGAGCATGTACAGCCTGACTCAATAGACTCTGTTATCAGGAAAGAGGGGAGGATCAGAGAAGACAGTATCAAACAGCCTTTTTACACAATGCGGAGAATTAACCCCTTAGGTTCCACAGTGAGTATAACAAGCATGCTTTACTGCATATACAGACTGATTTTACTGTTGTGGGTTTAGTAACACTGTAAGTGATATGAAAGCTTCAGATTTTTTTTTTCATTAAAATAATTAACTTACCTGCCAAACCTGATCTGTGCAGTGGTTTTGCACAGAGCAACCCAGATCCTCCTCTTCTCGGGTCCCTCGCCGGCACTCCTGGTCCCTCCCTCCTGCTGAGTACCGCCGGCGCAAGCAGCTTGCTATGGGGGGGGGCACCCAGGCAGGCTCACTCCCGAGCCGCTACTCTGCATGTCCATTCAAACATAGAGCCATGGCTCTGCCCCGCCTTCCCCTCTCCTTGGCTCACTGGCTGAGATTGACAGCAGCAGGAGCCAATGTCTCAGCCAATGAGGAGGGAGAGTCCCCAGATAGCAGAGGCTCTCGTGCACAGCACTGGGGGGAGGATCTTACTCAGGTAAGTATTGGGGGAGATAGGAGGGACTGCTTCACAGAGAAGGTTTATTTACCTTCATGCATAGAATACATGAAGGTAAAAAACATTCAGCCTTTAGGACCATGTTTAGTTCTACTTTAACTAAACCCTAATTTTATGTTTAATTTTAAAATATAATTTTTATTGTAAAGAATCCCAGAGACTTTGTGAAAGGCAATGAGATGTACATGTACCACAAATAACTGATAAGACCAAAAGAAAGTCATGTGATATAACTGACAGTACACTGGAAATGACCGCATTACAGAGCATCTTTATTCATACATGCTAAGGTCAGGTGGAAGTTTAAGGCAATGTGCACAAAGAAGGAAAATGAAACCTATGTACTGTAGTGGTACATGTTAGTGTAGTCAATGATCACTCTGGATTCTAGAGATTTAGTGTAAAAGAACAGAAGTGGGTTATGGAAATGAGACTGAATGGAAGAAGATAGGGACTGAGAAGGAGGGTTTGAGGAAAGGGGAAGTGGGAATTAGGGATTAGGGAAAGCCTGCAGCATACAAATGGGATGTAAAGGGGTAGGACCAGAGTCAATAAGTGATGACACTTGATGGAGACACAGTGGGGTTAGCATAAGGGGAAAAGACTTAAAGCAGAGTTCCACCCAAAAGTGGAACTTCCGCTTTAGGCCTCCTCTCCGGTACCTGTTTGCAAAACTGAGTTTTTGGGGAGGAGATACCTGAATTTGACAGGTACCTGCTCCCACTTCCGTTCCAGTCGCTTAGGCGATCGGAAGCAGAAGCACTCCCTCCTGAAGTCTTCTGGGACATATGACAGGTCCTAGAAGACTTCGGAGCCAGTTACAGACCGCTGCGCCAATCGTGCATGCACAGTGGGCACCCGGCTGTGAAGCCGCAAACTGGCACCTGGATGCCCATAGTAAAGATGCCGGTGCTGCCGAGGGAGGACAAGGGGAGAACACGGCTGTGGTGAGAGGCTGTTTATTAAAAGTCAGCAGCTATACTTTTTAAGCTGCTGACTTTCAATAAACAACCAAATGATTGGAACTCTACTTTAAATTGATTGTAAACGATCACCTTGTAAAACAACCCATTCAGTTTAAAATACAGTAAAACCTTGGTTTGAGAGTAACTTTGTTTGAGAGCGTTTTGCAAGACAAGCAAAATGTTTTAATAAATTTTGCCTTGATATACAAGCGATGTCTTGATATAAGAGTAGCGTCATGCCACAGCGGAGTATAAAAAAGAAGAGAGGAGCCTCTAAGCGTAGTAATATGGAATATGGTTAAATTTAATGAACGTACAACATTTAGCAACTTATTGCTACACTTAGAGATGCCTCTCTTCTCTTTTATACCCTGTAAAACAAATACTTTGATATACAAGTGTTTTGGATTACAAGCATGTTTCTGGAACGAATTATGCTCGCAAACCAAGGTTTTACTGTAGAAATAAAAGACAAAGCATTTTAAATACTTGTTTCCTTTTTTTTATAAGTGATCACATATCCTATGTTCTAAACTGCAGAAGATCTGAGGGGAGGAGAAGCAGCATTACATTGATCTTCCCAGTGACAGGCTGTACAGGGGAGGCATTTCAGGACAAGTCTGATCATTGTAGGAGAGCAGGCTGAGTTCACAGCATAGCTAGAGAACTGACCATGGTGTGTTCTCCTGCTTAGTCTGGTCAGTTTTTATTAGGAAAGTAGAGGAACTGGCAGGAACACCGGGGATTTCACACAAAGGAAGAAATACAAAGAGAATAGGATACTTTCTTATACAGGTACATGGTACAGTAGGCACTTACCAGGAATATGACGTTTTGGGGTAACAAATGCTTTAAGCCTGTAAGGCTGGGTTCACATATATGCAGCCACGGTTTCAGTGCAGCAGTCCGGTGCGTTTCTGTTTACCGATTCAGGTGCAAATTTTTACCTGAAATCGCACCTGAACTGAACCCAAAAATGCACAGGACCCTTTTTAAAACTGCACTGCGACCAGGGAACCAGCTCCATTGAAAGCTGATCTGATTCACATGTTATGCGCATTGGATTCGCTTAAAACGCATATAAATCTCATATATGTGAACCAAGCCTAAAAGAGAGCTGTATTCTGGAGTGAAGTGAAAGTCGGGCCAATAATAACAGTTTTTTATTGAATTTGTTTTCTTGGTGGTGAATAGAGGCCATAAGGGTTTCTATGTGCATTGCCTTGTTGATGCAGGCAAACCATTGTGACATATTGGGGAGGTGTAGTTTGTTTTCGTAGAATCAGAATATATGCTCTCTAGCAGCATTTATTAGTAGCTGAATTACCAAGAAATGTTTATATCTTTTTGAGGGAGAGATGCTTGATATTAAAAAATTAGAGAGGCTCAAATGTGAAAGGGATTTCAGTTTGCTTAAAGCTTATCATATCCATGGAATTCCCGAAGGGGGCACACCCAAAAGATATGGAGAAGGGTACCTCTCCAAGAATGTCTTTGCCAACAGAGTGAGGACCTTTGAGGGTATATTTTGTGTTGAAAATATGGAGTTTTGTACCTACAAATGTGAGGAATTTGTATCCCAATTCCTGAACCCTACTGGAAATTGAGGATTTATGTGCCAGTAACAAAACACGGTCTATCTGATTCTGCGTTAGAGAACAATTTTGTTCTTTTCCCCATGCTCATATATAAGTGGGAGGGTAGTGGGTATTCAGTTTGACTAATGAATAGTGGGCAATAGAGAGTGTCGATGAGGAGAAGTCGCTAGGCAGACTTTTTTGAAATTTATTGTGTCTCTATATAGTTGGTTGGTAGATGGTATGGAGTAAAGTCATCTAAGAATGATCAAAACTGAGTTATTAGAAGGGGATAGGAATCAAGAGCTCCGTTTTTTTGAAAAGTATATGATCCAGGATGAGCCAGTTTGGTCTAAATTCAGTAAAGAGGGATTGGAGTGGGGGGCGTGGCTTAGCTATGGTAGCGTGAGGACGCATCGCCGGGAGCTCTGCACTGGAACGGGCCGTGAATCACCCGTAGCACCGAACAGCTTAGCCATCCCTTCATGCCAGGGGGCCGCAAGCACCCACCGGCCACTGAGGAACGGAGGGGGCCTGAAATATCACACTACTTTCTGAGGCAACAGCAGGTTTCCTCGCCGGCGGGATGGAGCAAGATGGCGCCGCCTCGAGTCAGCACGGCGGGCGCTGCATCCACAAGTAAGAAGGGCGCGCCTGCAATCACCTCCGCAGCGGAGGAGGACTTTCCCCCACTACCGCACAGAACACCCTCACCTATCTTGTCCCCGGCCCTTGTGACTGCTGACACCCAGTTGCCCCCAGATAGCATAGGGGACCTGAGCGGCCTGGTCGAGGGCTCGCTGCGAGATATAGTGTCAGGCCTCCCCACCAAACAGGACTTGAACGCCATGGCTGCTTCAATTGTCAATGCACTAACCAGAGAACTGCACGACCTAAAGCAGCAGGTAGACGTTGTCGAGGAGAGAGTGACCACGATTGAGGCCTCCCAAACAACCACAGAAGCACGCCTCACTACACCGGTGTCGGAGCACGGGGCCTTCCGCCGCCATCTTGTCGATGTCCAGTTACGCCTTGATGACGGTGAGAACAGGAGCAGGCGGAACAATTTGCGCCTCAGGGGGATCCCGGAGGCCACCATGGGCCCAGACCTCCGATCCACGGTTGTCGCCATTCTAAATCAGGTCCTGGGCAAACCACCGACTGCAGACCTGGAACTGGACAGGGTGCATCGCATCCCAGGCCCCAGGCCCCCGCCCTCCACACAGAGATCATCGTCCGAGCTGGACTTTCCCCGTGATGTGTTATGTAGGGTGCATTTTTTCACCATTAAGGAAGACATTCTTCGCCTTGCCTGGGAAAAGGGCCCAATAGATTTTGACGGGGCTCCCATCAGGATCTTCCCAGACATCTCCAGACAAACACGTGTCATGCGTGGGCTCATGCGACCCTTACTGGAAATTATCCGCGAGGCTGATGCCACTTACCGATGGGGCCACCCCTTCCATCTTATAATTAAGAAGCAAGGAGCGGAATTCTACCTCCGCACGCCGGCCCAACTTCCTGCCCTCTTTCATTTCATTTCCAGACCAGTGATTGAGGTGCCCAACTGGTTTGACTATTTGCTCTCCCAGGATCCACAAGGCCCAGCACCCCTCAGACAACAGAGGGTTCGGCGCTCAAGATCTCGCCCGCCAAACCGAGAAGTCAGAAGAGCCCATCCAACATCTTCCGAGGACTAAACGCTCGTTACCATACGGATTTCGGTAAGACTTTCAGTACCTCTTGTGAACAGTTATCCCGCACCTTCCCCCCTCTATGGTGATCCTCCCAGGAACATTACAACTCACGCACCAGGACCCTTTTTTCATTAATGAGACTGGCCTTATCGGTCGCTCCACTATTCTCTACTGCTTTGCAAGGTCACCAGGAACTCCTTTTTCACCAGCTACCATTTTTATTTTTGTTTCCCTGAAGGTGCCCCCCTTTTTATATGGTTTAGTTCTCTATTGTGGACAGGGTTGGGGGGAGGGGGGACAAATTATAAATGTTGTATTCTTGGTTCGGGCTAGATCTCATGCATTCCATCCATATATATATGATGTGAACGATGATGCTGAAGATGGGGTGCATGTTTTCACGATTCACATCTGGCTTTGTTGCCTTGGCGCTCTGACAGTCAGGCGGTGGGGATCTCCACCTAGACAGGTCTAAGAGAAGGGCGAGCTGACTCAGGGGCTCCTCTGTCCTCGGCCGCCCCTGCAGTGCGTTAACGCCAGGAGGTCATAGATGATCGAGGTTTACATGGTTGCACTTACTTGCCTTAAACGCAGTGGCGTTTCTGAATGTTATGCCCAGATTGGTGGCATATATCACTTTACTTACGATGGTTAATATGTTGTTTTCTCAATGTATCTGATTCTGAAGGCCCCCCACCCAGTGCATCTCCCATCCGCTACCAAATATATATATTTTTTAATATTGCTTTTCTTGCTACCATACGTTATAGCAATAACTATTTTGTTGCGCACCTTGCAGCATTGACCACCCCCCTTTAGGGCGACCTCCCGGTTGCTGCACTTCTCTTTTTGTGTCACAGCCGGGAGCTCACAGAGTAGTTATTTGACTAACTTAGATTCCTCCCACCCTCTTCCCCCCCTTTTCTCCCCCCCTTCCTTACCATCTTCTCCTCTTCCCTACCCTGTCCCCTCCTTCCCTGTCCCCCCCCCTCTTGCCTGATGCTGTCGCCCTCCAGTTGGGCGGGAACGTGAACTAAAAGTGATTGTCCTCCTGGTCCTGTCAACAATTCTCAGCGCCGCGACAGTCACAATGGCTCTCCTAAAGGTGACCTCCCTCAATGTACGGGGTCTCAATGTGCCGGAAAGGCGTTCCCAGCTTCTAGCTGACCTACGCAGAACTAAAACTCAAATTGCCTTCCTACAGGAAACCCACTTTCATGGTGAGCATATTCCTAAACTGACTAACAATCTGTTCCCGACGGCATACCACAGTATCTCACCTATCTCCAAATCTAAGGGGGTTAGCATAATAGTGGCAAAATCTGGGCGTTCGGGGTGCAGCAGGCGGACCCCCAGGGCCGCTTTCTCTTGATTAAGGGAAAGGTGTTTGACATTCAGGTCACTTTTGCTAATATCTACTTCCCCAATACCGATCACGCACAGTTCCTGCGCGGACTGATACCCAAACTGCTTGAGTTCACAGAGGGGATGCTCATCCTTGGGGGTGATATGAACTTTGCGATGGATCCCCTGTTGGATACCTCGCGGGGCTCCTCCCATCTCTCCTACGCCAGCCTTAAACGACTGAAATCTGACCTTCACTCACTTCGTTTGATAGACCCTTGGCGCCTCTTCCACCCCAAGGACAGGGACTACTCCTACTTCTCACAAGTACATCATTCGTACTCGAGACTAGATTATCTGCTCCTGTCCCATAAGGACCTGCCAAGGGTTGTAGACTCATCCATAGATATCATCTCCTTTTCGGACCATGCCCCAATACACTTGACGCTTCAAATGGGACCAATGACTAAATCCCCACCTTCGTGGAGATTGAACGAGTCATTGCTACATCTGCGGAGACCCGCGCTGAGATCCAAGCCAAACTACAGGAATACTTTACACTTAATGAAGCCTCGGTCCCCAACCCCTTGGTGATGTGGGAGGCGCATAAGCCAGTTATCAGGGGCATCCTGATTAGCATTGGGGCACGTCTCAAGAGGGAAAGAATCCGTAGAACTGAAGAGCTCCTCCTTCAGATTAAGACCCTAGAATGTACACACAAGGCTAGCCTAGCCCGCTCCGTGTACCAGGAGTTACTTAAAGCACGCGAAGAGCTTCGCTCGCTTTTATTGCATAAAATAAAAGAGAGGTTAGCATGGTCACGTCGCACGATGTACGAATTCTCTAACAAACCTGGCTCTCTTCTAGCCAGAGCTCTACGCGGCCCCCGCACCAAAACTTACATCCCCCACATTCTGTCCCCTTCGGGTCGGAAGGTCTCTACCTCAACAGAAATGGCGGAGGAATTCCGTTCATTCTACAGTGGTCTCTATAACTTAGACAAGCCCCCTTCTGATGCCCTCAATCCCACTGGGGGACCCACCCCACACGAATATTTAGCCTCCTCTGGCATGCCATCCCTATCGGCAGATACCGTGGAGGAGATGGAGGACCCCATTACGGTGGAGGAGCTGGGGGTAGCATTGGCTAGTTCCAAACCAAAGAAAGCGCCTGGCCCTGATGGCCTTACTCCAATCTATTTCAAAACCTTCTTTGAGACGCTTTCTAAACCGCTAGTGGCTGCACTTAACTCGATCACGAAAGGTAACTCCTTCCCCGTAGATTCCCTCAGGGCCTACATATCTCTCATCCCTAAAGAGGGAAAGGACCTACTTCGGTGTGGGAACTATCGACCGATAGCTTTACTAAACACCGACTTGAAACTATTTGCCAAGATCTTGGTGAACAGATTGCTCCCACACATACCAAACCTAATTCACCAAGACCAAGCGGGCTTTGTCCCCCAACGGGAACCTCGTGACAACACAATTAGGGTGCTTAACCTTATACATGCCGCAAGGACCACGCAACGACCCCTTCTCCTGCTGTCAACAGACGCGGAGAAGGCTTTCGACCGTGTTGACTGGACATTTGTTAGGGCTACTCTCGAACACATTGGTCTCCGTGCATCGATGCTCAGCTGGATTTTGTCACTCTACTCCAACCCCACAGCAGCGGTTAGGGTTAATGAAACCAGGTCGGGTTATTTCAACATTCGGAATGGTACCCGACAGGGTTGTCCCTTGTCCCCTCTAATCTTTATACTTACCTTGGAACCCCTGCTTTGTAAGATACGGGCCAACCCTCATGTTGAGGGCTTCCGCAAAACATCTGGAGCCCATAAGGTCGCCGCTTTCGCAGATGACCTCATCTTCTTCTTGGCTGACCCCATTGCCTCGCTCCCCGCTTTGCTTCATTCCCTAAGGGAGTACGGGGCCTTGTCACTTTTTAAAATAAACATGTCTAAATCCTCCATGCTTAATATCACACTGGGCTCGCAACATATCCGACAATTGCGCCTGAAATACCAGTTTCACTGGGCAACTGATACCATTCCTTACCTAGGAGTGGCTATCACCTCAGACCCTGCCGACCTTTACCAAGCGAATTTTGCCACTCTGCTACACAGACTCAAAACAGACCTGCAGCACTGGCACTCCCTCACTTTAACGTGGTTTGGACGCTGTAATGCCATCAAGATGACAGCTCTCCCAAGGATACTCTATCTACTGCAGGCCCTTCCCATACATCTTCCACCCTCTTTCTTCAAGCGAACTGATGCACTTTTCCGAGAATTTGTCTGGTCACACAGGCAGCCACGCACCAAATTACAACTACTCTATATGGCAAAACGTAGGGGAGGGGTGGGACTTCCAGACGTGAGGGCATACTACAGGGCTACACATCTCACCAGATTAATAGACTGGTACTGTCATTCAGAGGCCAAACAATTGGTTACTATGGAGATGGAGGACTCCGGTGGTACGGCCAAGAGTTGGCCGTGGCTCTCCACCCCGATCCCGAAGCCCATTGCCGATCACCCAACTCTGGGAAACACATTGAGAGTCGCCAGAGAAACCTTTCGCAAAACCCTGATATCACCCATTCCCTCTCCCATGGTGCCGATTCTAGGCAACCCGGATTTCTTGCCGGGCTGCCAGGGTCCAATTTATAGATCCCTGTCAGAAGGAAATAGATGGCCACACCTGCACGACTTCCTGGATTCCGATGGCCGGATCAGAGCGGCCACGGGGATGGAGGATCTGGATCCGAGGTTGGACTTCTTGAGCGGTCTCCAACTGCGTAACTTTATACGCCAAAGCGTTCGTGTTCTAGGTCCCCCACGCCCACTTACAGAGTTGGAACGTATCTGTCACCGCAGAGAGCCCGTACGCCACTCTCTATCCTTGATCTACCTTTCTCTGATTGCCCCGGCTGAGGGTTTTGTACCCCCCTTCTTTACTAAGTGGGAGACAGAATTGGGAGCTCATTTTGATGAAGCACAAAGGGAAAAGATCTTACATTTCGCCCAAAAATCTTCTCTGGCCACAAGGGTCCAGGAGACATGCTACAAAATTGTGACCAGATGGTACAGAGTACCATCCACTCTTCACCGGTTCCTCCCGCAGGTCCCAGATCTATGTTGGCGTTGTGGAGCAGGAGAGGGAACAATGTTGCACATTTTCTGGCATTGTCCCAAGATCAAACCTTTCTGGCTAGAGGTGACTGACACGATCGAGCACTTGACGGGTGTCACCCTGGGGGGAGACCCCGGGGCCTGTTTGCTGCACCTCTCTAAAAGCCCAATTAAGAAGTATAAAGCATCCCTCACTATTCAATTACTTAACGCGGCTAAGGCCAAGGCCTCTATTTTGGAGATCGGAAACCCCACCAACGAAGGTCCAGTGGTATGCCAGGGTTAACGAACTGCGTGACATGGAAGATCTTACGGCCACCCTACATGACAGGGAGGAAACCTTTCGGGAGACTTGGCGTTCCTGGCAACACTTCATCTATTCCGAGGCCTACCTCCGGGAGGTGACTTAGCGTGGACATTCCCCGGTACGGGGGCCCCGCCTAACTGGGGGGCGGCACCGCCACCTTTTTTCCCTACCCCTTTTCCATGCCCTTCCCCCTCTTTCTTCCCCTTCTACTCCCCCTTTCTTCTCTCTCCTCCCTCGTCCCTCCCCCCTTATTGTTTTCCGAGTCTATACATCTCCCCCTTCCCTCTCCCTCCCTCTCCTCCTGTGTTTTCACACAACCCCCTATACTCTTCCGGCTTAGGGAAGATCTGATCAGATATATTGTATATCATGGACTACATTACATTATGGTAGTTACCCTTTGCCGGACTCTACTGACCGGTAGGGAATATCTCCACTTCTGGTTAGTGAAGAGCTTCTTTCCTAGTTTTTTTTTTTTTTTTTTCTTTGTTTTTTGGTTTACCTTACTATATGTCGATAAAGGACAATTACGCGAGTCACCAGTTTATACAAGGCATATCACAGGAATTGCTTGTAAATAGAGTACTAAGATAGTCATTACATTTGACCCTCCCATCCAAACAGGCTCTGCCTTGACCATACAGATTGTTTAATTAAGAAGAATGTATATGTGTTACATCTTTGTTGACAACAGTTTCTGTTAAAGGCTTCTCCTTATTTCTGTTTTACATTATACACAAAATGTCATAGATCTTGATAACATGTACATCAAACTGTAACTTGCACTATTGAAAATAAAGGAATTAAAAAAAAAAAAAAAGAGGGATTGGAGTGTCCAGGGGGAAATATCAGAGAGCCCAAAATGGGGGTCAGGGAAGAGGGGAGAGAGGAGAGTTATGAACTGCGAAAAAGTTTACTTGCTGTTGTCCAATTGGGGGCAATCAAGGGGTGTCGCTTAAAGTGATATTAAATTCTTGACTTTTTTTTATTAAAAAAACAAACATGTTATACTTACCTGCTCTGTGAAGTGGTTTTGCACAGAGCAGCCCAGATCCTTCTCTTCTCGAGTCCCTCGATGGCTCTCCTGGCCCCTCCCTCCTGCCCAGTGTCCCCACATCAATCAGCTTGCTATGGGGGCTCCCGAGCTGAGTCGCAACACCGTGTGTCAGACACGGAGCCAAGGCCACGGCCTGGTCACCTCTCTCTCATCATTGGCTCACTAACTTTGATTGACAGCAGCCAATGGCCCCCTGCTGCTGTCTCAGCCAATGAGGAGGGAGAGTCCTGGACAGCCGAGTCTCTTGTGCAACATCGCTGGATCGAGATGGGGCTCAGGTAAGTATTAGGAGGGCTTAATGCATACAATGCATTAAGATAAAAAAAACCTTCTGACTTTACAACCACTTTATGTTCAGTTGGGAATGGTCCGCCTATCCATGGTAGACCCTTCAGGGGAGTGGGGGTAAAATTTTGTTCCTACTTAGGCCAGATTTTGTGCGAGTGTGATGTGCACCAGTCAATTACTCTAGCCCAGGGTTCCTCCAAATGTTATTAGGAGTTCCTTGAGCAATGAGCAATTTCTGCCCCTCAAATAATTTTCAACTGACACAATTGATCTTTTTAGTTATCTGTAAGAGGGTAATTCTTTCCAATGACCACAAGTGTCAGAAACATTTTTCCCACTGACCATCACACCAATGTATCATGAGTTATAGATATAGTCATTTTTAGCAGGGATTCCCTGATATTGGAAAGTTATTTAAAGGGTTCCTCTGTGTTAAAAAGGTCAAGAAAGGCTGCTCTAGCCAGATGGGCAGCTTCATAATATCTAACTAAAATCCTAACCGACCCTTGGATTTTAGTAAGCTGAAGATTTGGAAGTCGATTCTAGCCTTCTTTCCGGCCCACAGGATGTAGAAAAAGGGTAAAATGAACATTCCGTGAGATGTGTGGAGGAGTGGCAATGGGTATGCTTTGAAGAAGGTAGGACAGTCTGGGGCTAACCTTATTGTTTACCAAACACTTTGCAAAACATGTAATCGTTTTTTGGTATATATTTTTAATTCCTAAATACTTAAAGTGACACTAAATATTCTGACTCCAATAGTTGTAATAGTGACTATCCCTTCCTGAGACTTCTATGCCTGGCCTGTATATAGCAGAGACACCCACCACAGACAATCTTTGAACACTGGAAATCCACAAATGTCTTTACTGCATGCAAAAAGCTATGGAGAAAAAAAATTAGGCCGCGTACACACGACCGGACTTTCCGGCAGAAAAGGTCACACAGAATCATTCCATCGGATATTCCAATCGTGTGTGGGCTTCATCTGACTTTTTCTTTCTAAAATTCTGAAAGACCTAGAAATAGAACATGTTTTAAATCTTTCTGACGGAATCAATTCCTATCGGGAAAACAGAAAATAATAAATAAAATGTAATACAAAAAAAAATCACAAGGTGGCAGCATAATAAAAATACCAATTAACTAGGAAACCAACGCAGGCTGTATACACAAATACAACTAGATTTTCTATGTACTGTGGGGGTAGCACACTAAATAATATCCTTATTCTCCAAAAATAATCGATACACATCAACTAATTAATGGCCCTGTAATATATTTGTCATGAAATTGTGTCTTACTGTGTTTTTCTGCTTCTTTGTAATACCTTCCATGAACTCCCCAACATCTGCCCCCCCCCCCCCCCCCCATCTCTGTTCGTTTGGAATGAGTAGTGTACCTTAGTTGTGGTCATATGTACCGTTCTATGTACACTACAAATCCCATAGTCCCCAATCCATCTCAAACATGAACTAGAAAGGGTGGCTACTTTACTACATACAGTAAGACCAATGAGAATGAACATAGCTACTAGGGATGAGGCAATGGTTTGACCCAAACCTGTTCGGTAGGAGTATCATATATATGAGTGGTATTTCTTCCCACTGCTGTGACTATATTCTAAGGAAGCAGTGGGTGCTTGCACCTGCCATATCCTTAGGGACCGCTGACATCACAAGGAATCCCCACCACATAAGCAAATGGGTGGGGATACTAGTGATATCACTGGCCATATGAGCTTTGATGTCACCACCAAGTATGGTCCCGATGTTCTAAAGTTAGACTCGAACATCGGGTTTTTGTTTGTTCACAAACTAACCGAACATATGGGGCGTTTGCGTCAAATTCGAGCGCCGCGGAGCGCCCCATAATGCACTGCGAGATCGCAGTGCATTGACGGCTGCTGATTGGCCAAAACATATATACAGTGTTATATAGTTCATTCAGTGTAGACTATAAATACAGTGCAGTCAGTGTAGAATATATATACCGTGCAGGCAGTGTAGTATATATATATATATATATATATATATATATATATATATAGTGCAGGGTATATAGTGCAGTCCAGAGTATATAATACAGTGTATTCAAGTGTTTAAGGAGAACCCTAAGACAGAATACAGAACAAAAACGGCATGGGATCCCCCCCGAAATCCATACCAGGCCCTTTGGGTCTGGCATAGATTTTAAGGGGAATTCCATGCCAATTATGTTTTTTAAACAGCGTGGGGTTCCCTCCAAAATCCATACCAGGCCCTTTGGGTCTGGCATAGATTTTAAGGGGAACTCCACGGCAATATTTTTTTAAAAATTGGCATGGGGTCCCCCCCAATATCCACACCAGACCCTTATCCGGGCAAGCAGCCTGGCAGGCCAGGAAGGGGGGGGGACAAGCGAGCCCCCCCCCCCGAACCATACCAGGCCGCTTGCCCTCAACATAGGGAACACTTTTTTTTTTAATAAAGGAATTGTCAAAAACTGTCTCTTGTGGTTTTTCCTTTTTGACACTTTTTTGGTGAATGGGTACCCCTACCCATTCACATAGGGGGGGTGGGATCTGGGGGCCCCCTTGTTAAAGTGGGCTTCTAGATTCGGATAAGCCTCCACCCGCAAACCCCGACAACCAATGGCCGTAGGTGTAATATAGCCACCCCCCCTTGGTGCATTCCTAATGTGTCCTACAATGCTACGTGTTTGCACTCCAGCTAACTTCTTCCAGCTGTAAGACCAGCCATTTCCTTCCTATTTCAGTTGTTTGAAATCTTGGTGCCAATTAAAAATCCCAGGGCACTAAGGCCTTATGCACACGAGACGCCGGTGCAAACTCTGCTAAACACATGTTTTTAAAAGCTGAAACCGGTGTTTAGAAACTCCCGTTTTGCCTCGTTTGCATGCCGCGTTTAGCAGCGTTTTACCGCGTCTAGAAGCATCTGCAGAGCAGAGAATGACATTTTGCAACCCAACTTTGGGGCCCCGTATCTCGGGGCCACTTGGTGCTAGGAACCCCAAATTTGGTGTGCTAACAAAGTGGAACTAGCACTACAACCTAGCACCAAGTGGCACCGAGACACGGGGCCCAAAAGTTGGCTTGCATGTTATAGTGTTAGTCCACATGTGTTAGCACACCAAATTTGGGGTTCCTAGCACCAAGTGGCCCCGAGATATGGGGCCCCAAATTCGGGTCGCAAAATGTCAAGCACTTTTCTGCAGCAGAGAATGACATTTTATGACCCGACTTTGGGGCCCCGTATCTCGGGGCCACTTGGTGCTAGGAACCCCAAATTTAGATATGTTGTAGTGCTAGTTCCACTGTGTTTGCACACCAAATTGGGGTTCCTAGCACTAAGTGCCCCCAAGATATGGGGCCCCAAAGTTGGGTCATAAAATGTTCCTTTAAAAACACTTATAAAGCCACGTTTAGCCGTGTTTGGCGTCTGAAACGTGGAAAACTTTTGCGTCTGAACTCATTTTTTTGCTTCTGGAAAAACGAGGTTAAACGCAACTGCCTAAAAACGCCAAAAAACGAGACTGTATACATGGACACATAGGATAACATTGAATGGGTTCAGGGGCAGTTGAAAAAAGTGTCCAACTGCCTCTGAACGCTCGTTTAACAGTGTCTCGTGTGCACGAGGCCTAATTCATCTTGATACATTTTTTTTTTTTTTTAGTTTGAATTATTGTGATCATTTATTGTAACCACTAGATGGAGCTAGCTTTAAAGAAAAAGAAATCACCACTCTATTGGAATGTATTTTATGTTTATCTACGGTAGTTACATGTCAGCAGTTGTATAAGTGCCAACTCTTGCAAGAGTTATGCCGCGTACACACGAGCGGACTTTACGGCGGACTTTGCCCGGCGGACTGGATTTCGTCGGACAATTCGATGTGTGTGGGCTCCAGCGGACTTTGTTTTCTCAAAAGTTGGACGGACTTATGCCGCGTACACACGGTCGGACTTTCCGGCATACTTGGTCCGGCGGACCAGAGTGTGCCGGACAATCCGCCCGTGTGTGGGCGCCGGCGGACTTTTCCGGCGGACTTTTTCCCAAAAGCCCGCCGGACCTAGATTTGAAGAAAGTTTTAAATCTTTCCGCCGGACTCAGTTTCGGGCGGAAAGTCCGCTCGTGTGTGTGCTGGTCCGACGGAAAGCCCGCTCGTGTGTATGCTGGTCCGACAGACCAGATACGACACGGGGGCAGGGTATTGCATCTCGCGCTCGCTGCAATAAGAAAAACAAATTTTCCTATTGCGGCGAGCGCGGGGCATACCAGGCCCTTAGGTCTGGTATGGATTATAAAGGGAACCCCCTACGCCGAAAAAACGGCGTGGGGTCCCCCCTAAAATCCATACCAGACCCCGATCCGAGCACGCAGCCTGGCCGGTCAGGAAAGGGGGTGGGGACGAGCGAGCGCCCCCCCCTCCTGAACCGTACCAGGCCACATGCCCTCAACATGGGGGGTGGGTGCTTTGGGGGAGGGGGGCCGCCCTGCGGGCCCCCCCCACCCCAAAGCACCTTGTCCCCATGTTGATGAGGACAAGGGCCTCTTCCCGACAACCCTGGCCGTTGGTTGTCGGGGTCTGCGGGCGGGGGCTTATCGGAATCTGGGAGCCCCCTTTAATAAGGGGGCCCCCAGATCCCGGCCCCCCACCCTATGTGAATGAGTATGGGGTACATGGTACCCCTACCCATTCACCTAGGGAAAAAGTGTAAGTAATAAAACACACTACACAGGTTTTTAAAATATTTTATTAAACAGCTCCGGGGGGATCTTCCTCCGGTTTTGGGGGTCTTCTTCCGGCTTCGGGGGTCCCTCCGCTTCATCTTCTCCCGGCGTCCGGTTGGTTCTTCTCCGCTCTCTTCTCTCCAGTTCTTCGGCCGGCTCCTCTGCTGTCTTCAGGTAGCTCTCTTGCCAGCAGAGGTCCGGACTTCTTGTCTTCTTCTCTTCTCCAGATGTTGACACGACGCTCTCTCCGGCTGGACTGCTCTCCGAGGGCTGCGTTGTGACTTATATAGGCGGAGACCCCGCCCCCTTTTGATGTCACAGTCCCTGGGCATGCTGGGACTGTGCCGTTTTAGGGGGCGTGGTCACTGGGTGATGTTGACCACGCCCCCTAAAACGTCACAGTCCCAGCATGCCCAGGGACTGTGACATCAAAAGGGGGCGGGGTCTCCGCCTATATAAGTCACAACGCAGCCCTCGGAGAGCAGTCCAGCCGGAGAGAGCGTCGTGTCAACATCTGGAGAAGAGAAGAAGACAAGAAGTCCGGACCTCTGCTGGCAAGAGAGCTACCTGAAGACAGCAGAGGAGCCGGCCGAAGAACTGGAGAGAAGAGAGCGGAGAAGAACCAACCGGACGCCGGGAGAAGATGAAGCGGAGGGACCCCCGAAGCCGGAAGAAGACCCCCGAAACCGGAGGAAGATCCCCCCGGAGCTGTTTAATAAAATATTTTAAAAACCTGTGTAGTGTTTTATTACTTACACTTTTTCCCTAGGTGAATGGGTAGGGGTACCATGTACCCCATACTCATTCACATAGGGTGGGGGGCCGGGATCTGGGGGCCCCCTTATTAAAGGGGGCTCCCAGATTCCGATAAGCCCCCGCCCGCAGACCCCGACAACCAACGGCCAGGGTTGTCGGGAAGAGGCCCTTGTCCTCATCAACATGGGGACAAGGTGCTTTGGGGTGGGGGGGCCCGCAGGGCGGCCCCCCTCCCCCAAAGCACCCACCCCCCATGTTGAGGGCATGTGGCCTGGTACGGTTCAGGAGGGGGGGGCGCTCGCTCGTCCCCACCCCCTTTCCTGACCGGCCAGGCTGCGTGCTCGGATCGGGGTCTGGTATGGATTTTAGGGGGGACCCCACGCCGTTTTTTCGGCGTAGGGGGTTCCCTTTATAATCCATACCAGACCTAAGGGCCTGGTATGCCCCGCGACGGGGCTCGCAAGGTGTCAATCTCGCCGATAAAAGCGGCAAGATTGACATCCTTTTCTAGTCCCGTCGCACCTGAGTCACGTTCAAAATGAACGGACTTGTCCGTGTGTGGGCAAGTCCGTTCATTCTGAAAGTCCGCCGGAACTCCGGCGAAAGTCCGTCGGAAAGACGGGCGGACTTAGCCCGCCGGAAAGTCCGGGCGTGTGTGGGCAAGTCCGTCCGTTTTAAAGTCCGGCGCACCTGGCGGACAAAGTCCGTCGGAAAGTGTGCCGGACCAAGTAGGATAGAAAGTCCGACCGTGTGTACGCGGCATTAGATTTGAAACTTGTTTAAAATTTATCCGTTGAAATCGAGTCCGGTCGAAAAGTCCGCCGTCTGTATGCTAGTTCGACGGACAAAAAGCCACGCTAGGGCAGCTATTGGCTACTGGCTATGAACTTCCTTGTTTTAGTCCGGTCGTACGTCATCACGTACGAATTCGACGGACTTTGGTGGATTGTGTGTAGGCAAGTCCGTTCATTCACAAAGTCCGTCGGAAAGTACGTCGAAAAGTCCGCCGGGCAAAGTCCGCCGTAAAGTCCGCTCGTGTGTACGCGGCATTAGGATGTTGCATTTATCTAAATCACCCCCTTATTTCCTGTTAGTGTTCGGGCTCATAGGTATTCTTGTCAAATGCTGCATTTGACCTGCTTTGTATACAGTTCAAAGGCACCTTAATAAGACAAGCTGCGTCCAAAGAAACACAGCACAACATAAAGCAGATCAGGGATTATGCTGAACTGTTTTTGACGTGTGTTCTAAACACACATCAGAGAAAAACAATGCCTGCTGACATGAACCCTTCTTCCTTCTTCGGCATGGACAGATAACTGGAGCTTTGCTCCTCATGGATAATGACCTTCAGTGATCTGTCTGAAGATGGCCAAACATGAGTCAAAATTTGGTTTTATGTTGAATTTCAATGCAGGTGTGACTGCTCCTGCTTGACAGAAGTCGAAGCTTCTGACGAAACAGGCTTGGAAATTTTTCCTCGATCAGCGCCTGCAGGCAGTGGGTCGCATCCACTGATCAGTGTATTCTGACAGCGGAGGAGTCCCCCTGTCAGAATACAATGGCAAAGTGGGGAGCATAGTTGCCAACTGTCCCGGATTTCTCGGGACATTCCCGGGACTTAGACGCCATTCCCGAATTTGTGGTGTCCCGGTAAATGTCCCGAAAAATCCGGTTCTTCACGATTTTCGCCGCCACCGCCGCTAGAGGCCGCCATTTTAACGAAGATCAGGAAGACGGCTGGGGGGGCTAGACGGAGCTCCTGCGTCGCTGCCCACCCTCTGCCCCGCTCCGCCTCGCCCCGCCTACCCCCGCCCCGCTGCCAGTCTGTTATGGAAAGGGGCGGGGGTTCTAGCCATTCAGCCGGCGGACACCTCTGAGGTAGGGGGGGCGCACCGCTCTGGGAATCTGATGTAGGGGGGGCTCCACTGGGGACACCTGATGCAAGGGGGCTCCGCCGGGGACACCTGATGTGAGGGGGGGCTCCACTGGGGACACCTAATGTGAGGGGGGGCTCCACCGGGGACACCTAATGTGAGGGGGGGCTCCACTGGGGACACCTGATGTGAGGGGGGCTCCGCTGGGGGCACCTGATGTGAGGGGGGCTCCGCTGGGGGCACCTGATGTGAGGGGGGGCTCCGCCGGGGACTCCTGATGTGAGGGGGGGCTCCGCCGGGGACTCCTGATGTGAGGGGGGGCTCCGCCGGGGACTCCTGATGTGAGGGGGAGCTCCGCTGGGGATTACTGATGTGAGGGGGGGCTCCGCCGGAGACTCCTGATGTGAGGGGGGCTCCGCCGGGGACTCCTGATGTGAGGGGGAGCTCCGCCGGGGACTCTTGATGTGAGGGGGAGCTCCGCCGGGGACTCCTGATGTGAGGGGGGGCTCCGCCGGGGACTCCTGATGTGAGGGGGGGCTCCGCTGGGGACTCCTGATGTGAGGGGGGGCTTCGCCGGGGACTCCTGATGTGAGGGGGGCTCCGCCGGGGACTCCTGGTGTGAGGGGGGCTCTGCCAGGGACTCCTGGTGTGAGGGGGGGCTCCTCCGGGGATTCCTGATGTGAGGGGGGGCTCCGCTGGGGACTCCTGATGTGAGGGGGAGCTCCGCCGGGGACTCCTGGTGTGAGGGGGGGCTCCGCCGGGGACTCCTGATGTGAGGGGGGGCTACGCTGGGGACTCCTGGTGTGAGGGGGGGCTCCGTCGGGGACTCTTGGTGTGAGGGGGGCTCCGCAGGGGACTCCTGGTGTGAGGGGGGGCTCCTCTGGGGACATCTGATGTAAGGGGGGCTCCGCTGGGGGCACCTGATGCAAGGATGGACTCTGCTGGGACATCTGACGCAAGGACGGACGGCTGGTGGCAGGCGACGTGGCTAGTGACACACTCAGGGATCCCACTGATTCTGCATTATGGTGAGTTGAATGATTTAATTTTATATTACAATGTAATAATAGAAATAATGCACTTCAATCATCCTGACACCATAACAACCATGGTGCCGGGATGATTGAAGTGCTAACACCAGGTGTTTGGAGTATCTTTATCTGCTGATTGTTAAACTTTCTAGAATACACATATTCCGCACCGCACTTGCATATTTTTCCTAAGCCACGCCTACAAACAAATGCCCCGCTCTCTAATTATTGTATGGCTCCGCCTACAGCCACAAACGTGTCCCACATTTTTTTTTTACAATGTTGGCAACTATGGGGGAGGATTCCTCCATCCACCTCGCTTGTGTGGATTGTGGAATGTGTTTCATTCAGGAATCCAAAATGTTGTGTTGTTACCAGAACAGTAATAGAGGGCAAATCTTCCAATGGGGACACTAGTTTTAATTAAAACCAAGAATTCTGTCACTTCCTGCTTTAGCTATGGGATAGGAAATTATGATAAATCTCCCCAATGGGACAAAGATTGCCAAAAAAAAAACCAGTCAGGAGTTATAACCCTTCCTTACTGTATCCAAAATGACAAAAAAATAAGTTTTGCCTATAGTTCTACTTTAAAGTGATTGTAAAGTCTTGGTTTGTTTTTAGTTAAACATAACAAACATGTTATACTTACCTGCTCTGTTTAATGGTTTTGCCAGAGCAGCCCAGATCCTCCTCTTCTCAGGTCCCTCTTTAGTGCCCCTGGCCCCTCCTTCAGTTGAGTGCCCCCACAGCAAGCAGCTTGCTATGGAGGCACCCAAGCTGGATCGAGAGGGGGCTCAGGTAAGTGTTAGGAGGGCTGAGGGGGGTTGCTGCACATAGAAAGTTTTTTATCCTAAGGCATTGAATGCATTAAGATAAAAAACCTTCTGACTTTACAACCACGTTAAGGTATAAAACTTTTTGCTTTTTTAACCAGTTTAACCTGATGCGGACCGCCCTATGCACATTTACTGCGGCAGGGCGGTCACTCTGTGCAGAATCACGTACAGGTACATGATTCTGCACTTCCAGGTCTGGGGGCGCCTACGCGCGCCGCGGGCGACACGCTCCCGCTGTGACTGGACACAGCAGGAGCCAATCAGCAGGTCCGACGGACGCGATGTCCGCCGGGATCCGCTGTTCATTCCAGGCACAAGGCAGATTACAGTTCTCTGGCAAGGGAAGGCAGTGATCTTGTGTTTTAGCTAAGCAGGAACACAGATCTCTGCCTTCTCACAGTACAAGCACCCCCACACAGTTAGAAAGAACTCCCTAGGAACCCATTTAACCCTTTGATCGCCCCTGATGGTTAATTCCTTCCCTGCCAGTGTCATTAGTACAGTGACAGTGCATATTTTTTAGCACTGATCACTCTGTTAGTGTCACTGGTCCCCAAAAAGTGTCAAAAGTGTCAGTTAGGTATCCCATTTGTCCGCTGCAATATTGCAGTCCTGCTATAAGTCGCTGATCGTCGCCGTTACTAGTAAAGAAATTAAAAAATAAATAAAAATTCCAAAAATATATCCCATTAGTTTGTAGACGCTATAACTTTTGCGCAAACCAATCAATATACGTTTGATGGTATTACCAAAAATATGTAGCAGAATGCATATTGGCCTAAATTGATGAAAAAATTAGATTTTTTTAAAAAATATTTTATTGGGTATGTTTTATAGCAGAAAGTAAAAAATATTGTTTTATTTTCAAAATTGTCAGTCTTTTTTTGTTTATAGCGCAAAAAATAAAAACTGCAGAAGTGATCAAATACCACCAAAAGAAAGCTCTATTTGTGGGAAAAAAGGGACATAAATTTTATTTTGGTGCAGTGTCACACAACCGTGCATTAAAGTAATGCATTGCCATATCGCAAAAAATTGCCTGGTCATGAAGGGGGGTAAACCTTCCGGAGCTCAAGTGGTTAATCTCATGAACTGTAGAAGCATTACCTATGTAAAATTTTGAGTATCATAGTTTGTCACTGCTTCAGGGGTGCTTGCAACTTTGGGAGCTGACAAAAACCTGCTACCTCTCCTGACCTCCTGGTGCAACCATCACCTGAGGATTCCACTGGATGTGGGAAAGACTGGGGTACATTGGTGTTAGGAGGAACTGCTTTGCGTTTTACTGCGGAGCTCTTCTGTAGGTGCCCAGCCAAACTTTTGGTCCATACTAGTGTTGGTGGGCGATAAAAGGAGAGGGTATCATTATGCCATTCTCGCTGCCTGGGAACAGCAGTGGTAGGTGGAGTAGTCCTTAATTGGGGACACACCACTCACAAGGGGGCTGGTGGTTCCTTATGAACATAGTATCAACATGATCTATAAAATTGGGCCTGTATATCAACTTTTATGATCTATTTATTTCTTTTATACAATTTATTTCACCATTGAATGAATATCTGTATGTGCAGAAGTTTTTTTTAGCGATTTATATAAATATGCTATAAAGGATCATGTTTATCTATAAACTTGAATGCTGCACTCCTGTTTTACACTCTCTCTCTCTCTCTCTCTCTCATATCCTTTCTCCCCCACCACTCTCTTTTATTCCCTCTCACTTTCTCCCTTTCTTTATCTCCCATTCTGTCCCATTCTGTCCCTCTATTGCACTCTTCTCCCCCCTGCTCACTCTGCCCTGAGGGTGTGATAATTGCTCATTTGCTGCCCATGTATTGTCACAATTGCCCATTTTTTGCTCAGTCTTGTCAAGTCAGCGACCATATTACTATATACAGTATCCCCTGCAGGCCTGTCACTAATAAACCACAGCACTCCTAACCCTATATTTGTCTGTGGAGCTCTGCTAATAAACAGTTGCTGCCAATTCTGCATGGCATGCTGCGTATACCACTGTTTACCTCTTCCCTTTCCATACCCCTCACCCCATCACAATCCCAGCCTCACCAGCTTTGGAAAGTTCCTAGGTATGCTAATCTTCAAAATATGTACTATTCATTTTCAACTTAGTGTTATCTTCTATGGTGCTTTTGCTTTTAAAATAACTTGAGTTTCAGGATTGGCGACAATACCCCTAGCACCCTCACAGCACTTGCAAAAAACAATGGTTGGAGCCCTGTGTATAACCATGTTCTTGTTACATCATTCTTTATCAGGCAAAAGATTGTTAATGTGATAAGTTACAGTCATATGTACAATTTATTTCAGTGATTTCCAGTCTAATGTCATTCAGTATTCATCTGTAATGTGCAGACTGGTCATATCATCCTTCTTTTGAAACATGTAGCGTGATGAATGATGACTGCGTTTCATCCAACCCACGGTAGCTTATCACAGGGATCCCTTTCAGAGACTGAGGTATGCAAATAGGCTATACGTCACAGCAGCTGTTTGTAGCTGATTTAGCACTTCTCTTTTTCCACAAGTAGCAGTTCATTTTTCTCTCACATAAAAACAGTGATCCTCTTCTTATTCCTTACTATGATAATAGGAAGTGTCTCCGTTTTTATTTTGGATCAGTGACCTACTAAACTAGTTAAGAAAATATAGGCACTTTTCAGGAATTGTTGTCAGTATTCAATGCAGTTATATACAGCAGCCTCACTGATTTGCATAGTTCCTCCACCTATCCAATCAAGACAAATGTATGCAAAACTTAGCAGTCAGCAGACAGAGTAAGAGAAAGCCATACAAGTGGGGGAGTTCCAAAGGATGGAAGGGGCTCTGGAGAAGTCATGGATGTGAGCATGGGTGGAAGCAACGAGGGCGCTAGAGAGCAGGAGGTCTTAGGAGAAGCAAAGAGAATAGTTTGGGTGATATTTTGAAATGAGTTTGATGATATAGCTGGGGTAAAGAGTTGTGGATGGCTTTGTAAGTTGTTAAGAGGGAGTTGCAATAGTCGAACTGAGAGATAACAAGTGAGTGAATGAAAGTGGGTTGGGAGCCCTTCATTGCAGGATTTACAATAAGAATTTTCCCCAGAGTTGGGCTCTAAAGTACATCAAAATGGAAAAAACATTATGAGGGGATTTTGAGAGAGTGGTGAGGGATTTGAATACTTGTCATGTTTTATATTTCAATATTTTATTGAACAGATCTGATAACAAAAGAGATAACACTTAAACAAAGCCAATTCTCAGGTCGTCATCATAGCCAGACACCGGTAAATAATGTATGAACAGCAAAAATAAGCAAAATCCAGCATCAGCAAAAAAGGCATACATTAGGCATGAAATGGTCTCAGGTTAATATCCAAAAGTTAAATGTACTATCCATCATTGTCAAGAAATAAAACAAAAAGACGATATCCTGAGCAATAATGGGTCCGAAAGTAAATGTTTCCTGTCGGCAACCAGGAATACAGCTATATATGATGGAGGACAGGAACAAAGGCATTGTACAGGGGAACAGAGGGGGAGAATGGGTGGGAGGAAAATAACAGGTAAGGAATAGCGGGGAGACCCCCGACACTAATCCCTGAGACTATCATTGGGCGCACAACTGTATAAGGCCCTAAAGACAACCAAATATATATTAAATGTAGATAACAAAGGAAGGGAAAAAAAGGAAAAGAAGGCTTGTCATGTTTTATTGCTGTTTGTGTCCCAGTGAAGAAGATTAACTAAATTTCTTAGAGAAAATCCCAAATTCTGAGTTGCCACCAATAAAATCATTATTTTGGAAAGTAAAGGGAAATCTCCCAAAAAGAACACAGTTGAAAAGAAAGCCTGAAAGGGGGTTTAACCTTCCGCTACCTTATCCAAAATGAAAAAAAAATTTTTCTTTCTATAGTTATAGTTTAATTGGTGGTTCCATGGTTGGTACCTGACTCATTAGTGCCTTGGCCTTGCTCGCTAAATCTAATAGCATGGCAGCGACTGATGCAGACCGGAAGCCCCCTAAGTCTTCTCCTTGGCTGAGCCATTATGAAATCTGCTAGGCCTCCTTTATACTCTGTGCCAAACCCTTGTACTCTATAAGCAGCAAGATCTGCAGCTCTGCCGGGCCTCTAACTTTGTGGTAATGCAATGCTTTAGGACCAACAAGTACATAATTGTTGTTGCAGATCCAGTGCACCAGCCAAGGTACCCAGGTGTAGTGGTGCTGGTAAATGATGAAACAAATAGGAAGGGGGGCTTATTACCAATCTTGATAAGTTTGATAAAGGACCAAACGAGCAAGAATGTTTGGGTAGCACTTCAAAAATGCATGAAAACACATAAAATATATGTATCTCTGTTCTATTATAAAAAATGTCTTTGTTTTTATAACCAGAATACCGACACATATTAAAAATTATACTAATCCAGCATCCTTCATTTTGTCTAGAGTAAATTGAAACAAAAAATACCAAAATGCATTCTTTTATATCCATATATATCTGATATATCCATTTGAGAATGTTCACACAATAATTTGTGTGAAGATTCGCTTCAATTATTCAATCATGTGCAGAATAAGTAAAAAGGGATTTTCTTTCCATATGATAGGATAATTGAAGTGGAATGTTCAAGCTATTTCTTTTGTGAACATCCTCCATATTCTTTAGTAAATCAACCTCATTGTGTTTAAACTGTAAAACTGCTTTGATTTGCAGCTATGGTGGAACTTTTATATAGTACGTTCTAAAGTGGGGGTCTGCAGCCCCCCAGCCTTGCTGACCCCCGTTTGAAGTGCTTCCCCCCTACCTGCACAGTGAGAGGGCGAAACAACACGCCTAGTGTACTGAACTGATCGAAAAACAAACACACAGCGCTGCTACTTCCACTTCACTAATCCTCTTAAGAAACACCTGGCTGACACCTGCTGCAGGTTCTAGTAAGACCGTATCATGATGAAAAAGGCGTCATTATGGTAATATCCACAAACAAATCTTCTTTATTCCTAAGAAACAATGCATAAAAGTTACATAAAAGGCCTATGCGTTTTAGCCGTTAGGCCTTAATCATGGCTAACTATAAACAACTTTACTTTATATAAAATATAGATAGAAAAACAATACAAAAGTCTGCTAGCAAATACACTAATACACAGAATAAAATAAATAAAATATCAAGCTGTAAGAAAGGTTTATTTAAGGTGCAAATCAACATCCCAGTGGTAATTGAGACCGTGTGCTGCACAGGTTCGAAGTTTTTAAATCTGTAGTCTTTCTATTCTACAGAAAAACAAAAGATGACATTTGACTATTGTGTACGCTTCTGAAGTGCTTAGACACATATTTTTGGCATTCATATTTACCTCCTCATAATACTGTTCCCCTACCTTTGTACGCAAGGGGCGGGTAGTGCAACCCACATATTGCACATGACAACTGGTACATTGAATTACATATATCACATAAGTAGTCCCACAATTTATATATTGTTTAAAAGGATGCTGTTCTCCTGTGGTGGGAGAGGGGACTGTTTTGGTAACTTTACGTACATGGCAGTACTTATAAGTATTAAGGTCACAATGAAAAGATCCAAAATAATGCATACAGGTGTCATTGTTTGAACTGTGACTAGAAAAATACCAAGGCGATAGAAGCGAGGCTAGAATAGGTAGCCTACAACTAGAAAAACAAATGCCTCTAGATAAAATAGAATGTAATTCAGAGTAAAATGAAGGAAGATTCCCCTTTATTATTTTACCTATTTAGTTGTATTCCGCTGAATAAGGGGTCACAAAGGTCACACCTGAATCTTTTTGATGACCTTTTATCTTAATTTTGTGACTATCACTCAGTGATTCTGTTCTTTGTGTAGCTTAGGCAATCTGGTAAGCCCTCTGGATGGACCATTTAGACCCCATTCACACAGGGACGACTTGTCAGGCGACCTAGTCGCCTGACAAGTCGCCTCCCGTTCTGTACTATGGAGCCGTTCTAAGGGGAGCGACGCAAGTCGCTCCGACTTAGAAAAAGGTTCCTGTACGACTTCGGGGGCAACTTGGGGCGACTTGCATAGACTTCTATGCAGAAGTCGTTTTGCAAGTCGCCCGGGCAGTCGTTTGCAGGTCGCCTCGCTGAGGCGACCTGCAAGTCGTGTTGCCCCTGTGTGAATGGGGTCTTAGGGTATCCTCCCTGTTTTAATCTCATCGTTATATTGTTACACTCTGAGAGGTAATTAGCCTCTCCTGGCTCCAATAAATTCACCTGTGATAATCCAGTAGTCTCCCATTTGATATTAAACAGCAATAAGGAAAAAAATATTATATAAAGTCAATGCATCTTTTATTTATACAAAAATTATTAAAAAAGAAAAGACCTTTGTTATGACATCATAATACATTCACTAAAAGGTGACCCTAACACACCACAATACCCATAAACCCACTGGGTTGGTAAAGAAATGTTTTTCAGTGGATTTTATGCATGGTTCCTTAGAGATAAAGAAGATTTTTTTTGTGGATATTACTGTAGTGTCGTCTTTCCTTTGGACATTCATCCATCCTTTTCCTGACGCTGCTGATCCCTGCACACTGCCCTACTGACCCCTTTCCCTTGCTCTACTGACCCC